>NW_026652281.1:61410905-61677148 GCF_009828535.3 Hylobates moloch | reverse complement strand
AGATCCCATTTGTCAATTTTGGCTTTTGTTGCCATTGCTTTTGGTGTTTTAGACATGAAGTCTCAAAATTCAACAGTAAAAATATAACAGCCTAAAAATCGACAAACACAAAAAAATGTTTGTCGATTTTTAGGCTGTTATATTTTCACTGTTGAATTTTGAGACTTATTTATACATTCTTAATATAATGCTTGTCAACTATGTGATAACAAATATTTTAACAAAGTCTGTGGCTTACATTCTATCCTCTTAACATGTTTATCACAGAACAAAAGCTTTTTTGTTGTTTAACCTTTTGATTAAGCCTATTGTGTGTGTGTTGTGTGTGCATGTGTGTGTGTACAAAATTTTGCTTTTGGTTCCATGTCTAAGAATTCTGGCAAATGCAAGGTCATAAAAATTTTGTCCAATGTTGTCTTCTAAGAGTTTTGTTGTGTTGTGTTTTATAGTCTATGACTGACTTTAATTTTGTATATAGTTTGAGATTTAAACTAAGCTCTCTTTTTGCATATAGATGTTTAATTGTTCAAACACTATTAATTTATTTTAAAGACTGACCCTTATTGTTTTGCATTTGTACTTTGCCAAAAATCAGTTAATTAATTAGTTTTAATATAGCCATATATGTGAGTCTATTTCTGCCTTCTCTATTCTTTTCTATAATCTACATATCTACATATAGAAAATACCACATCATCTTGATTAACATTACAATTTATCTTTATTTTATAAATTCTTTATTTTTATTCTTTAACAAAATTGTTTTAGCTATTCTAGTCCTTTTGCCCTTCCACATAAAAGTTTGAAATCAGCTTGTCTATCCCTACAAAAACAATCAAACATGCTGCTGAGGATTGAATTATGTCAAATCTATGACCAAAGTGGGCAGAATTGACCTCTTTACTGTAATGAAGTTTTCAATCCATGTATACAATATGACTCTCCATTTATTTAGGTATTCTTTGACTACTTTTATTAGCCTTGTGTAGTTTTCAGCACACAAATCCAGTATATGCTTTGATAGACTATATCAAAATATTTCATTTTGAGGAGCTATTTTAAATGGTATTTTTAAACAATATAACCATTGCTAATTGTCCATTGCTAGAATATTTTAAAAAATTGATTTTTGTGTCTCGATCTTATATTTCATGATCTTGCCAAATTTACTTATTAGTTGTAAGTCATTTCATTTTGTTTTTTGGTACTTTCCTTGGTATTTTCTGTGGACAATCATGTCATCTGCACATAAGCCTGCCTTCCTTCCTTCCTTCATCTGTCCTTCCCTCCCTTCCTCCCTCCCTCCCTCCTTTCCGTCCTTTCTTCCTTTCCTTTCCAATCTATATGAACTTTCGTTCTTTTTATTGCCTTATTGCCCTGACAAAAAAAAAATCCAGTGGAATCTTTAATAGTAGTCCTGAACATGGACATCCTTACCTTATTCCCAATTTAAGGTAAAGGCACTCACTTTTCACCATTACATATGAGGTCATCTGTGAATTTTTGTAGACAACTTTTATTGAGTAAAAGAAGTCTTCTTCTATTCCTAGATTACAGAAAACTTTTTTCATGAAAAAAAGGATGCATTTTGTCAAATGTTTTTTCTGCATAAATTGATATTATGTATTTTTCTCTTTAGACTGTTAATTGGTAGATTATATTAACTGATTGTTTATATTTAATGAGCCTTGCTTACTTTTCTAGAATAAAGCACATTTGGTTTGATGTATTATTTCTTTTCTAGATTGTTAGATTCAATTTGCTAATACTTTGTAAAGAAATTTTGCATTTATGTTCATGAAAATAATTTTGTTTTAGTTGTTCTTTTAACTTATCTTTTGTCTTTCTTTTTAAATTTTTTATTAATACATAATAGGGGTACATATTTGGGGAGTACATGTGGTAATTTGATACAGTCATATAATCAAATCAGGGTAATTGGGATATCTATCACCTTAAATATGTATCTTTTTTAACTCTAAAAACGTTCTAATTATCCTCTTCTAGCTATTCTGAAATGTACCATAGATTAATATCAACTGTAGTCACCCTACTGATCTATTGACCACCAAGTCTTATATCTTCTAACTGCTTTGTCTAATTTTGATATGACAGTTATGCTTGGCACATAAAATTATTTAGAAATTGTTCTCTCCTCATATCTGTGGAATTGGTGTTATTTCTTCCATAAATATTTGATAGAAATAAACTAATATCATCTGGGCCTGAAGATTTATTTTTAGGGGGAAGATTTTAAACTACAGATTCAATTTCTTATTAGTTATAGGATTACTCAAGTTATTTATTTTATCTTGGATGAGTTATAATAGCTTGTGGATGTCAATGAATTAACTTATTTCAACTAAGTTACTAAATCTATGTGCAAAGAGTTGTTTATAATATTTTTTATAATTGTATTAATGTCTGGAGGTTCTAAAGGTATATTTCCTCTTTTAATTCTAATATTGATAATTTGTATCTTTACTATTCTCATTTGCATTGTCAGTCTTGTCAGAAGTTTATCACTTTTATTAATCTTTTCATAGAAACAGATTGGTTGCATTGATTTTCTTTATTTTTTTCTGTTTTCAATTTCATCAATCTTTGCTATTATTTTATTATTATCTTTCTTCAGTTTGCATTGGGTTTATTTATCTCTTACCATTTCTCAAGATGGAAACAAATTAGTGACTTGACAACTTTTTGTTCTAAAGCAAGCATTAAATGGCAAAAACTTCTAAGTAATACATTAGCTACTTACCACAATTTTTATATCTTATATTTGCATTTTTGTTCAGTTAGAAATACATTCTAATTTCTTTAAGACTCCCCTTCCGACCCATGAATTATTAAGTGTATTTTTAAGGCAAAGTTTGGAGTTTCTTTTACTGATTTCTAGTTTAATTTTATTATGGTCACAGAATATACTTTAAATGATTTCAGTTGCTTCAAGTTTAACTTGTGTAGGATTAATTTATGAACAAAGATATGGTCTATCTTGTTCTGTCTTCATAGCTTATTCAAGGATATGGTCTATCTTCAAGTTCTATGTGTGCTTGAAAAGAGTATGTATTCTACTGCTTGGGAGCAGAGTGTCCTATAAATGTTAAATAGATCCAGTCAATCGATGGTGTTGTTAAGATCTTCTACATCCTCTCTGATTTTCAGCATACTAGTTCTATCTATTGCTGACAGAGCAGTATTAAAGTCTCCAACCATAATTGTAAATTTCTCTATTTCTCCTTTTGGTTTTCTGTCAGTTTGTTTTAATATATTTTAAGCCTGTGGTGTTAGTTATAGACTAGAATTGTTTTAATATTCTTGGTATATTGGTCATTTTTTTCAGTATATGGTATCTATCAATATTATTACATTTTTATTTGTATAAATTTAAGGGGTGCAAGTGCAGTTTTGTTACATGGATATATTACATGGTGGTGAAGTCTGGGCTTTTATTGTAACCATCGCCTAAAAAATGTACATTGTACCCATCAAGTAATTCCTCACCCCTCAACCCCCTTCCCTACCCATGCCACCTCCACCCTTCTAAGTGTCCAATGTCTTTTATTCCAGATTCTGTGCTCATGTGTACACATTATTTAGCTCCCTCTTTTAAGGGAAAACATGCAATATTTGACTTTCTGTTTCTGATTTGTTCCACTAAAGATAATAGCCTCATTTCCATTCATGTTTTCACAAAAGATATAATTTCATTCTTTTTTTAACTGAATAATATTCCATTGTGTGTGTATATTTTATTGATGTAATCATCCCTTGATCAACACAGGTAGATTCCATATCTTTCCTTTTGTGAATAGCGATGCATTAAGCCTATGAGTGCAGATATCTTTTTGATGAAATGATTTCTTTTCTTTTGGGCAGATGTCCAGTAGTGGGATTGCTAAATCAAATGGTAGTTCTATTTTTAATTCATTGAGAAATCTCTATACTGTTTTTCTTAGATGTTTTACTAATTTACATTTCCACCAAGAGTATATAAGTGTTTCCTTTTCTACATATCTTCACCAATATGTTAGTTTTTGACTTTTTAATAATAGTCATTAGGACTGGTGTGAGATGATGTCTCATTGTGGTTTTAATTTGCATTTGCCTTAGCTAACAGTCAACTTAGAATAAATATTTTACTACTTCAAGTGAATTGTAGAAACCTCACCACTATGTAGGTCCCATACCCCTTTCCCTCTTATTCTTGTAGTTGACTTCTATATTACATCTACATACACTGAAAATCAAACAATGTTATTTTTGCTTTCACCTACAAAATATATTTTAAAGAACTCAAAGAAAAAGAAATTATTACTGAGATAGCTTTCACTTCTGATGCTATTCCTTTATTCTTCAAGTTCTGAGTTTCCTTCTGCTATTCCCCCTGATCCACCCTACCTTTTTTTGAAGATAAGGTCTCACTCTGTTGCCCAGTTTGCAGTGCAGCGGTGTGAACATGGCTTACTACAGCCTCAAACTCCTCAGCTCAAGACATCCTCCCAACTCAACCTCCCAAGTATCTGGGACTACAGGTGCACTCCACCATGCCTGACTAATTTTTGTATTTTTTCTAGAAACAGGGTTTCACCATGTTGCCCAAGTTAGTCTTAAACTCCTGGACTCAGGAAATCCACCTGCCTTAACCTCCCAAAGTGCTGGGATTACAGGCATGAGCCACTGTGCCCAGCCAATATTTGCCTTATGTCCTAGAAACTGCCTTTAAAGAAACTTTTAGAGTAGGTCAGCTGACAATTAATTTTCTTGGTTTTTCTTCCTCTGAAAATGTCTATGTCATCTTTATTTATGATTAATATTTCCACTGGATACAGAATTGTGAATTGACAGTTGTTCTCTTCAGCATTTTAGGAGTGTAACATTTCCTTCTGGCCTCCATGGAATTTTCAGTCATGCCAGCTGAATTTTGTCTCCTACAAGTAATGCATTGGCTTTCTCTTGCCGCTTTCAAGATTCGTGTGTTTCCGTGTGTGTGTGTGCGTGCACGCGTGCACGCGCACATGCACACGTGCGCCATTTGTTATGTCTTTTTATTGTTATGTACCTGAACATGAATTTCTTTAGCATCACTCTGTTGGAGGTATGCTAAGCTTCTTAAATCTATAGATTTATGTCCTTCATCAAACTTGGAATGTTTTCAGTCATTATTTCTTCAAATATTGCCCCAGCACTGCATGCTTTTTTCTCTCATGTCTCCCTTTAATAATATGAATGTTGGACATTCTTTGTCCCATGTATCCCTGAGCTTTGTTAGCTTCTCCTGTAGTTTTTCTTACCAACATTCAGATTAAATAATGCTATTGTTATAGATGAATGTTTGTGTTTTCACCCTCCTCAAATTCATATGTTGAAGACGTAACTCTTAATGCGATGTAATGAAATTAAGAGGTGGGCCCTTCTGGTGGTGATTAGGTTCAGAGGAGGTCACGAGTGTTGAGTCCCCATCATAGGATTAGTGTTCTTATAAGAAGAGACCAGAGAGCTGGCTCTCTTTCTCTATCTCCAGCATGTGAAGACACAGTAAGAAGATGCTGTCTGCAAGCCAGGAAGACAGGACTCATCAAGAACTAAATCTGCTGGTGCCTCAACTGTGGGCTTCCCAGCCTCCAGAACTATGATAAGCACATTTCTGTTGTTTAAGCCACCCAGTCTGTGGTATTTTGTTGTAGAAGCACAAGCTGACTAAGATAGTAGTTGAGCCATCTTCAAATTCACTGACTCCTCTATTATGGCTATTTTGTTAGTGAATGTAATTTTTGTTGTCATTTTATTTCTTATTTTTAAAGTTTGTTTTGTTTGTATCTTCTATTTATTTACTGATATTTCCTATCTTTTTATTCAATATTTTCACAATTACTTATTGACGTATTTATTTAATAGCTGCTTAAAATCTTTGTCAGATAATTCCAATATCTATGTCTTCTAGGCAAAGGCATCTGCTTATTGTCTTTTCCTATGTGAGCTGATATTTACTTGATTGCTTTTAAGGTAAGTAATTTTAGATGCTATTCTGGACATAATGAATGTGATATTTTTATTTTATTTATTTTTCTTTTTTTTGAGATGGGATCTCGCTATGTTGCCCAGGCTGGTCTCCAACTCCTGGGCTCAAGCAGTCCATCCGCTTGGGCCTCTCAAAGTGCTAGGATTACAAGTGTAAGCCACCATGCCCAGCCTTTATATTTTTAGCCCTCAATTTTTTGTCTCAGAGAACTGAAATATCCATACCATAAATTCTGTCTGGGTTTTATAGTGGTATTCTGTGAGAGAGACATGATAGTGTACTTACTCTATTTTATCCAGAATCAAAACACTTCAGAGTACATTCGATAGTCTCAATCATCCTATTTTACTTTCTCTTCAGTAGTCACATTCAAATAACTGATTGAAATGTATCTTTTTCAGTTGTGGTTGTCGTTTTTCATTACAGTCTTCCAGAAATATAAGAGCACCCACAACTAATTAATTAATGACAATCACTCCCTATGTTAATGTAAAATTACAGAAAATAAAAGAAATATTATTGGTACAAAAAATATGTATAGATTTTTAATCATGTTACTGCTTCTCTCAGCACATAACAGGCATTTTTATTAATGGCTTAAATAAGTGTGTCATTTATGAGCAATATGACTTGGCAACTTTAGAATATGTCAGTATTAACAATGCATTAAGTAAACTACTATACTGAAAAGGCTCAAAATGTATTAACTTTTATTCTTTCCTACGTTGTCTTTAAATTCAGCACTACATGAAGTCCAAGAAAAGTAAAACTATTCCATTAAATTACTCCCCAAAGACTTCAAATTAAACAGCTAGAATCCTTGGTATTTAGGATCTCACTTTTATCCAAAATGGCTTGTATTGAATCTCTTTTGACAGAGATGGTTCAACTGTTATAGTGACCTGCCCTTATCAAACTGCTAGCTATTGTCAGTATACTTCTTTTACTTTGGAAATAGTAAGATACAGTTAAACTTCAAAGAATTGAAAGCTCTGCCTGTAATAACTTTATAATACCACGTAGTCAATGCGTTAAAAATGCTTCACAGTCACTAATAATAATAGCAAATTCACGGCTGGTTTTTGGTTAAATTTGTGGGGATTTTTTGTCAATTCAGCTACAGTTGTCAAAATGCATTTTGCTATTTGAAGAAATCTTGACTGAAAGTGAATGTTTTAATTATTGAAATGTAATATAATTAAAAACTTGGCTTGTAACTAGAGAATCATCTATTTTTGCCAGTATACACAATCTTCTATGCCATTTCTCCATTATATTTATTTGGTTTAAGAAAATATTTATTTTAAAGATCTACACAATTTATAAAAAATTAGTGGTGGAGCTCATATTTCTATAATGGGAAAGAATTTTAGAAATCATACCATTCTCGTCTTAGAGGTGAAAATTCTAAAACTCAGAGACTCAGCCTACATCATGCAAAAGTCAGGGACCCTAGTTTCGTAAATCATCTAGTATTATTTCTATAATATGAAAATTATTTTGTGAGTCTCCTGTCCCTCTAAGACAAATGCACAGTAATGCAAAAATTTGCTGAAATTTTAAGGGTTCATTTAACACTCATGGATGTTATGAGAGTCTCTAAATTAGAAAACTGCAGAAGGACAATTTACTAGCCATCTGGACAAAGAAAAGGCAGGTCTGTACCACACATCTTAAACTAAGGTAACTTACAAATGGATTAAAATTTTAAAGGTTAAAATGGAAAAATTAATGTTCTAGAATCAAACATGGCTGAGTAATTTCATTTTCTTGAAATGAAGAGCTGAGTCTAACTGTACCTCAAAAATCCACAAACTAAAAAGGAGTAACAAATTTGACTATAAAAAAGATAAACATCAAAAGATACATTTAGAAATATATTCAACCCTACACATATTAAGGGCCATTCTAGCATGGTAGGCAGAATGGCTCTTAAGTGAAATGCCTGCCACAGTCTCCAGATTCTGTAAATATGTGACATTGCAAAAGGAACTTTTCTGATATAATCAGCATTATTTTAAGAAGCTACATTTGTGGTAATTTGTTACAGTAGTGTTAGAAAACTTATAAAACTATCCAGTATTTAAGAGTGAAATTTAGCCTGCAGATATAGTTGAAAATATATTAAATATTTTTTGCAAATTTTTGTTTATTGAAGCATAGTTTGTTAGTTTCCAGTAAAAGACTGGAAAACACCTAAACATCCATAAGTAGGAATTTGCTGAATAAATTGAGTTACAACCATATTATGGAATACTTCTCAGCTATAAATAAGAACAAAAAAGCTTTTTATACTGTTATAAAAAGACATCCAACATATAATATACTGTCAAATGAAAAATACAAACACAATACTGTGTGTGAAAAGATAGAAAAAATTAAAAATTTGTTGATATTTACTTGTATATACATAAAATCCTTTGGGAAAATATAGAAGAAGGCAACAACTATTTTTACATATAGTAATGAAGAGGAAACTGGGTATTCTCAGTCCCCAGAATTATTTTTGTGAGTCTCCTGTCCCTCTAAGATAAATGCACAGTAATGTAAAAATTTGCTGAAATTTTAAGTCTTCATTTAATACTCAGGGATGTCATGAGAATCTCAAGACTAGAAAACTCTGCAGAGGGACAATTTACTAGCCATCTGGACAAAGAAAAGGCAGGTCTATACCATACATCTTAAACTAAGGTAACTTCCAAATGGATTAAAATTTTAAAAGTGAAAATGAAAAAATTAATGTTCTAGAATCAAACATGGCTGAATAATTTCATTTTCTTGAAATGAAGAGTTAAGTCTAACTGTACCTCAAAAATCCACAAACTAAGGAAAGGAATATTTCTCTGTGTATATTTTAATAAACTTTTTAACCATGCACATTGTTACTCTAATGTGTGTTTAAATAATGATGATGATGATAGATAGACGATAGAGAGACAGATGATAGAATACAAAAATAATGTATTTGAGTTATCTTACACTACCTTGTGTTTTCTTTCATATATATAACTGCTTAATGGTGTGATTCGCTAATAAGGAGAAAACATATCCTGTCTAAAGGAAGAGAGAAGAAGAGAAAAGGAAAGAAAGAAAGAAAAACTCATTTTTAATTTGTCGTTAACACATCATGTTCTGTTATTGGAAATAAAAATTTGGATTTTCCAGTTTCACCGGAGATGTAATACAAATTCATCTTGAAAAGGTAGCAATATTTTCTGAATATCCCACATGAATAGATGTGACATACAGAGGCTAACAACACATTACATATTTTTAAGGGTAGGAGAAGACAAAAAAATTAATGACTAAAACAATTAGCATCAAATATTGAAAAAAGTAGCAAAAGACAACCCATTTTTCTTACAGCTGCTCCTTTCCTCCCTGACATTTAGCATCGCTTTTCTCTGGTCACTTCTCTGAGAAGCCAACCTTTCTCTTCTCATCTCAGAAAATTTGTTCAATAGTAGGGTGGGAATTGAACAATGAGAACTCATGGACACAGGAAGGGGAACATCACATTCCGGGTACTGTTGTGGGGTGGGGGGTGGGGGGGGCGGGGACAGCATTAGGAGATATACCTAATGCTAAATGACGAGCTAATGGGTGCAGGAAATCAACATGGCACATGGATACATATGTAACAAACCTGCACATTGTGCACATGTACCCTAAAACCTAAAGTATAATAAAAAAAAAAAAAAAGAAAGTAAAAGCAGATTTGGCCCATATGCAAAGAGTAAATCTGAGGCCAAGGATGTGGTAGAAATCCAGACCTGTTAGTTTTCTGCCAGATTTTTAGTGGGTCTCTCCCTAATGCAGGCTTGACTGGCTGGTAACAGTACAAAGCAAAGACCTGGGAGGTGGACAGTGATGGGTAGGTTTGGAGTTCTTTCAAATTAATAGGGAAGCATTTAGAATAAGGTAGGACAGGTGATATCAAACAAAATTAGGAGGGTCTTAAAGACTAAGTAATTCTAATTAAGCAATCAGGCATCTTTACAGATTGTTCAGAAAAGAGTGGCAGCACCAGATATATGCTCTGAAGATTTATCTGGCAGAGTGTTATACAATATGAATGGATTAAGGAAGACAAGAGGCCAGAAAATTTGTAGGCAAGAGCATGAGACAAAGCACTTTTAGATTCAAAATCTATTTTAGCCTTCTAAAAATTAGTGAGGCTGGTTGGCAGTTGCATTATTTACTGCTAAGTCTGATTAAATCCCAAAAGCATTTTTTAAAGGAGAGATTAAAGGAAGTGAAATCAGAAGTTAGAACCAAATGAAAGTATCTACAATTTTTCAAAAAAATCATTTCCAAAAGGCCATCCAGTTAATTTAAGAAACACTCTGATGCATCTGTGGCTAAAACTCTGATATTTCTTATAAGAAGTGTCATTTCTAAAGTGTAATTGCATAACACATTGCTAAAACAGTAATGAAAGAATTTTAGAGCATCCATCAAAGGACATCGAATGTGAAATAAACAGCATTAGTTTAGCAATCGGGATTACCATACAGGACATTAGACAGTACTGCCCTCTGCAGTTAAATGTGCTCTACTAGTTGAGCCCTGTAGCATTTGTTATAAACCCATGCCTGAAACCACGCAGATATTTTGTCATTTCATTTACTGTATCCAACAAACTGATAGCATTACCAAAGTCTCCAACCTCAATCCCTACAAAAGGAATTACTTCTAATAATGAAAAGTAGCACGAAAAGTAAGGAATAAGGAGGACAAATCCAGTTTTGTTTACTGACTTCTATGTACTAGACTTTGTTCTTGGTGAACAAGATTGGCAATATTCTTGAATCATTGGTGTTTCGACTCTATGGAAGGGTGGAATCATACCATAAAGAAGCCATCAAATAATTGAATAAAATTGTTGTAAGTTGTGAAAAATGCCATGAAATAAACCAAATCTAAGACAGAATTTCAGGTAGATGTCATCAAAGGAGGTGATGCATCAATTAAAATCTGAGGGATAAAAAAAGACATAAATATGTGAAGAGTAGGGAAAAGTAGAGGGAATGGCATGTACGAATATCCTGTGGTGAGCAAAGAGAGCAGCATATTCCAAGAACAGAAGGAAGACGGTGTTGCAAGAGAACGCTGAGCAAATGGGACAAAGATAACATAAGGGTTAATTGCTAAGCAGAGACAGATTTTAAATATTTTACCTACATTTAGGACTTGGTAAGAAAATAAATTTTTTTTCTAAATGCAGTAAGGATTTTTTCAAGGGTTTTGAGTGAAAAATAATTGTAAAGTGGTCATGTTGTTACAAGATCATTTTGGTTCTTCTGTGGTGAGCACATCCCAAAGGGAGAAGAAAAAACAGCATTCCAGATAGTCTTCAGAGAACTCATATACCATATAACAAACTTATTCTGCTCCAGTCTTTGTTTTGTGGTTATAGAGGAGTGTTAAGGAAGAAGAAAGGTTATATTCACTTATAACCAATCAATTCATAGCCTTACATTGGTAAACACTTGCCCTGAAATTACGTCACTGTCCTCAGCAAAAGAAGATGGTTTAATGATTATTTAATTGTAATATATAAAATACGATTAAGTTCATAAAATCATAGGTGAAATTTCAAATGAGAAGAGTTCACAATGATTTACCACCTTCAAAATGGAAAGGCCCACCATGTGCTACTAGCCTGTACTCTCCAGATAGGACCTTACATTTTAACATCCATAGATGGTAAACAGCTCCTATATTATCCTTGTGCAATCAGGAGGTTGTTTTAACATGAACTATCAATCTCTCTCATATGTTAACATAAGAAAGGTTCAAAAATCCCACAAATAACTAGGATTTCCCAACAAAGAAGCCCCTTCTTATTCATTTCCCAGAGTAAATGGCATTTGTCCACTTCTGATCTAGAACAAGAGAATGGAAATAAAACTACTGATTTTTTTCCAGGAAATTGAGCTGTTAATTCACTCATTTTGAGCCTTTATGATCTTTTCTCCCTGAAGTAGAAAAGAGAGAGAATTTTGCTCACCATTCAGGATCTCTTTTTGTACTTTAAAACAACTCAGCAGTACTATCTGTAATACAGTTCCGCAGAGAGAAAAATTTATTTTCTATAAAAAGTAATACATTAAACATTCCAGTTTCTGGCTGCAGCATTAATGAACAGCTTAAGGACTTCTAGAATTGAATTAACTGCCCCAGTAATTTGAAGTTATTCTGATTTCTTAGTGTAGGTTTTCATAGCTTACAAGTACCTGTGTGAAAATGAAATCATGAACGGAATATTAACAGACTGATAAAGAGCCTTCCAACTGGTGACACAGACTCCACTGCTACAAATAACTAAATGAGATTAATATTACTGATAATATTCTCTATACTTTGATGCACACCATTATCTATTTCAATTTTTAACATATCTGTCATGCTTTATTTACTTTTATTTTTAAATTAATATAAATAGAAAGCTGGTGTCCATGTAATATAAATACCTTTTATGCAGCAATAAGTAAAACACTGGCTCTGTGAATATTCAGTTCACTTATCAAATGTCATAGTGTGTGTGTGTGTGTTAGGTTAACCATTTCAGAGTCTGAGTAATGATCAATATTTAAGGAATATTTGAGGCCTAACAAACATATCAGTACTTGTACAAATTTGGCTTCTTTGCAGAACTGGAAGCAATGATTTATTTCCAGTTTTGTTTGTTTGTTTGTTTGTTTTAGAGACAGAGTCTTGCTCTGTCATCCAGGCTGGAGACAGTGGAGCAATCTCAGCTAACTGCAGCCTCTAACTTTTGGTTCAAGAGATTCTCCCACCTCAGATTCCCAAATAGCTAGGACTACAGGTACAAGTCATCATGCCCAGCTAACTTCTTAATTTTTTGTAGAGATGAGTTCTCAATATGTGGTTCAGCCTGGTCTTGAACTCCTGGCCTCAAGAAATCCCCCAGCCTCAACCTCCTAAAGTGCTGGGCACCATGCCCAGCCTATTCCTAGTTTTCAATTAGATATATTTAACACTGGAGGATTATCTAATGCTATGTGAGGGTACATTTTTACCATGAGAGACATATAAATATTAAAATTCTGTTCAGCATCACAAATACTGCATCAGGGTAGGCTGAAGTCAAGCTTCTGAAACTATTCTGGCCTAATTAGCAGTACAATATTTGTTTAAAAGTTTCCCCTTCATGACTTCTGCCATTAGAAACTAAACACCATGGAAATGGCTTTTGTAAAGCAACATTTCTTTATTCCTGTGTTTTTCCTCTATCTCTCAACTAAGTAAGGATTCTACAAATGCAATGTCTCTCTTTTGTTTTACTAATAGATATTGCAAAATGTACCTTTTTAAGAGAGCCAGATGCAGTGGCTCACACCTGTAATCCCAGCACTTTGGGAGGCCGAGGCAGGTGGATCACCTGAGGTCAGGAGCTCGAGACCAGCCTGGCCAACATGGTGAAAATCCTCCTCTACTAAAAATACAAAAAATTAGCCAGGCATGGTGGCTGGGCGCCTGTAATCCCAGCTACTTGAGAGGCTGAGGCAGGAGCATCGCTTGAATCCGGGAGGTGGAGGTTGCAGTGAGCTGAGATTGCGCCAGGAAATCCATCTCAAAAAAAAAAAAAAAAAAAAAAAAAAAAAAAAAAAAAAAAAGAGAGAGAGAGCCAAACAAGTAAACTGAAATTAAGTCCAATTCAAGTTTACCAGATTAAAAGAAAAAAAAAAAAACAGAACTATAGATTAGGAGCCCATTGCTTAATAATGAGCTAAAGGCAGATTGTAAAGTTGGCAGATTTCACAAAGTATTTTATTGAGATCATGCACAATTATAAGCATTGGAACTGCAATGAAGTGACAAAAGTCTGTGTAACTTTAATGGAATCTATTAATAATTGACATTTATTGAGTAATTTATAGGAAGTCTCAAGATGCAGCACATTTCTTGATGGTTTCACTTAATCTTACAAGAACCCAGTTAAATTTCTACTTTTTTTAAGCGTTATTTTAAGTTCCAGGATACATGTGCAGGATGTGCAGGTTTGTTACATAGGCAAACGTGTGCCATGGGGGTTTGCTGCATGCACTATTCACGATAGCAAAGACATGGAATCAACTCAACTGCCCATCAATGATAGACTGGATAAAGAAAATGTGGTACATATACACTATGGAATACTATACAGCCATAAGAAGGAATGAGAACATGTCTTTTTCAGGGACATGGATGGAGGTGGAAGCCATTATTCTCAGCAAATTAAATTTCTACTTTTAAATTCCCTATTTGACAAATGAGAAAATACAGGGTTAGAGCGTTTTAATGACTTACTCAAGGTCACAGAACTCAAAAGTGTTGGGTCAGGGATTTGAAGGCAAGCTGGCTCACTCTTACTATTCCCTATTTCCTAAGAATATTTTTTCAGCACTTATTACGATTTTCTGTATTTCTGGGGGCATGACTATTGTTATTCTCCTCCCATGATTGAGGAAACTGAGACTCAGAGAGAAAAGAAAGAAGTAACATGCTTAAAATTGCACAGTACACCATTGCCAAATCTAGACTTTCAAGCCAAGAGTTCATATCCCTTTAGATTAAAACTCAAGAGAGACTATATAAATACAATCTAAAGCAGTTAGTCTTAACTTTACTTGATTTTCTATAATGATTCTCTATATTTAAAAAGAATTGTAATATAGAATATGCAGTAGATTTTGACTTGTATGACCATTTTCCATATACATATCTTTGTGTTTGCTGTAAATTAGAAGCCAGAATTATTCCAGGAGAAGGAAAGGGTAACCTGTGAGGACAGTGGCTTATTTTATATACACATCTAATACAAACAGAAAAAGGAGACTCAAAATTCTGTATCTGTGCAGGAGCAGGGGCTATATGGGAAATCTCTGTATTTTTCTCTCAATTTTGCTGTGAATCTAAACTGGTTATTGAAATACTCAGAAGATGACAAGTGTTTGCATATTATGTCATCTGCCTAGGTAACATCAATTATTCTGGCATCACAGAAAATGTAGAACCATTTGTAATTGTAGTTCATTTGTAAACATAAAGTTGGCCCTTTGCTTGTGAACATTGCTATCTGTTGTCCTCAGCTTCAGGCTCACCTTATCCACACAGTATTAGCCCTGGCATGTACCATATTCACGACCCCTGTAGATACAAATCAAGAGGTTGGAAAGCTGAAGGTCACATTAACTTCAGTTTGGGCTCTGTCAAAATAAAATCAGTTCGAGTTACACAAATTTTTAGTTTATTGTCACATAGAAAAGAATACAGATTGCAACCTAGGAGACTCAATCTGAAAAAAGGTGAGAAATCTAACTCAGCAGTTATAGGATGGCTCATCAATCAAAATAAGGAAGTTTGAAACCTTTATAATGATTGGATATTACAAGAGAAGTTCCCAGATGATAGATTGGTTAAACATGATTATCTTATACAATTTCTAGAAGGCAATGTAAGCTTCATTATATTTCAGAAGCATTTACAAGGAATAACCTAAGTTTCACTTACATTTTTAAAAATACGCTAAGTTTGGCCGGGCACAGTGGCTCACGCCTGTAATCCCAGCACTTTGGGAGGCCAAGGCAGGCGGATCACAAAGTCAAGAGATTGAGACAATCCTGGCTAACACGGTGAAACCCCGTCTCTACTAAAAATAGAAAAATTAGCCGGGCGTGGTGATGGGCGCCTGTATTCCCAGCTACTCGGAGAGGCTGAGGCAGGAGAATGGCGTGAATCCGGGAGGCGGAGCTTGCAGTGAGCCGAGATCGCACCACTGCACTCCAGCCTGGGCGACAGAGCCAGACTCCGTCTCAAAAAAAAAAAATACACTAAGTTTTTATTATGCGGCCTACCTTGTTTTGTCTGCTTGGGGAACTCTCAGGCCTGATCTCCATTTTATTTTATTTCAACAGTTCCACAACTGATGAAGCTTTCACCAGGTGAACTAACGTCTGCAATAATTGAAATGAGGTCCAGTCAGGTTCCACCTCTGGTGTTTTTGTTTTTATTGGCTGCAGTATCAGAATCTGGACCCCATTTTTTTGAGGCATAGAACATTCACTTTGCCAGCATGGAAGGAGTTGAAATAGTGTGATCATAGACCCAGCAGTTTGGGCAGCTACTTACTAATTTTCTAAATCCTTGGTCTTGGCAGAAATAACCACTTACTATTGCTAGGACAGTACATACAGCAACAGAAAAGCACAATGGTTAGGAATATGAATTTAGGAGTTGCATTGCCTGTGTTCAAATGCCAGCTCTGCCACTTACTACTTGTGTGATGGTAGGTAAGTGACTAGGAAAAAAATGCCTAGTGAGAATTTATATGTGTAAAAACATGTAGAATGATCCCTGGATCATAGAAAGTACTATCTCTTCTGGAAATAATTTCTTTAAGCTCAACCTAGAGCCTGTATCTCTTCCATCCCTTTACACAATTGTGTAGACATACAATTTTCCATATTAAATCTCTTTTGGCTCAAACCAAATAAAGTGGTTTTTAACTGTCTTGTATTGAACCTTGACTGATACATGCGCCGTTTTCTATTTCTTTTTGAGTGCTGGTTATTAAATTACAAAAAATAATTAAGAAATTAGAGGATGTGAGGCAGTTTAAAAGCTAAAGGATATTCTGCAATTTAGTTATAAAGGCAAGTACAACACAAATGCAGCATTTGGATCCACAGAAGTAAGGCAAATTATGTCTAAAAAATGTTTGCTAGAAGCTTTGAGTGTATTTCCACCCATGCTTCTTCAGGCACAATACTTTAAAGCAATTGTATTTAATAGCTCACACCTCTAGCTCTTCTTCTTCTTGTTGCTAAATTAACAATAGACACCACCCAGAAAATCCTATTGAAAATCAGACCACTGCAATGAAACTTTCTTCACTTCAAAAAGTTATTTGTCTAGATAATTTATTTCATAATTCATTATTTATTTATCTAGTTCATTTATCTTTAAAAGATTAGAGATTTAAGAGTTTCCAAAAGTCTTCAGTGCTCTCTAGACCCATATATTTCACTGCAAACTCCACATCTCCATTTAAAATTAAATAAGCATCTTATACTTACCAGGAAGCTCCTTAGTCTCAACATCTGGTAAATGGTTCTATTATTCATCCAGTTGCTAGAACCAAAAACCCATGAGTCATCCTTAGCCCTTCTTTTCCTCACACTCCAGATACAACTCATCTGACTTTGGCCTGACTCTCAAAATGTATCTCAAATCAGTTCTTTAATAACTACACTCTCAGTTAAGTAGTCAGATTCAGTGAAGGAAACAGATGCACTATGCATTCCAAGGAGAAAGACTATACCGAGTACTGCACATTCTTCAAAAATTCCTGAAATCTCACTAGTTGACTTGGAAATTTCTGACTCCTTTGCCTTCAATGTTCTTTCCAGTCTTGTATGTCTGGGTCCCTCACTTTGCTGCAAATGGTTTCAAATGGCACCTTCTCCAAGAGTCCTTCCCTGAGAGCGCCTTCTAGAAGGGCACCCCAATTTATTGCCCTCTGCATTCTACAGCTTTCCTCTCCTCCTTTTCCTCAGAATACCTGACATGGTATTGTACATTTCTTGATTCAGTCGTTTGTTTTGCATTTCACTAACTAGAATAATAGTGCCATAAAGGTAAGAACTCTGTGGTTTTCACCACTGAATCCCCAGCACCAAGAATAGTAATGAACATCAGTAGGAGCTCAAAAAATATTTGTAGAAAAGCAGAATCTTCATACCATTTCCTCTTTGATTGCCTTAAAGATTATTATCCTAATCAAATGTACTCAAATTTTAGATTGCTCCACCTTCCACATCACAGCATTAATCAGACCACTGACCTTGGGCCATATGTGATATTTTTTACGGCCATTACATGCATTCCATATAGTAGTCACCATTGCATTCAAGATAAAGGATTAGAAAAGCTCAAAAGGGAATGCTTAAAGTGAGGCATTTATCATTTCTGAAAAAGTTCTTAACACAGACTTAGAGCAGTGTAGAAGCATCCTAAAAGAAGGGTATCAATCATTGCACTGGATTTAAAAGTGAAAGCTCAGAGAATTGTTCCACTATATATTCTATATGAAGGCTTGATATCTGTGGAAATTATCTTGTGACTTCAAAACTAACTACTAACATTATTCGGTATTACTGCAATTATGAATACAATTATAAATAATTTGTATACAGCTATCATGTTATATATCTCAGATAGCCAAAAACTGAGGCTCTAACTTTTTCTTTGTCATTTGTTTGGTTTCTAAAGTTGTGATATAATATTGAATATTGGGTTCTTTCCTGTAATTCAATATTCTTAATATATTTATTTTCATTATTATTAACCATTAAAATATTAAATATTAACTGTCACAAATCCTTTGCATTTATGAAACACATGATTTTGAAGCCTGTGTGTAAATATATTTCTTAATTCTATTAATAACTTATGAGGTATGTATTGCTTCCACTTTACAGATAAAAAAACACACACTGAAAAGATAAGCTGTTTACACAAACTCATAGGAGAAAATAATCCTAGACCCTTTGATAGTAGTTTTATTATTTTTTTCCATTGGAAAAAATGTCATAGACCCAAATAGAGACACAAAAGATAGCATCCTTTGAGATACTAACAAGATAGCTAAAGAAAGAAAATATATACTTCACACGAACTGAATAATAACATAAATGGGAGAGAAGCAGTAGCTATCATTTGTGCAGGCTAACTCTTGCACATTTTGTGGTAAATCCTTGATGCTAACCTCACTTAATATTGAATGCAAAGACATAAGGTAAGTGCTGTCATCATCAATTCAAAAATAAGGAGACTTTGCTTCAGGGTCCAAGTTTATGTGGATGATAAGCATTGAAGCCAAGACGAGTCCACATCTATGTGATTCTAAAGCCCACGCTCTAACACTGTGCTTTACTCTTTAATAAAAAGAAACATACACATTTTCCTAGATTTCAGAGAATGAGTAGTTTTATCCTTCGATGGAGGTTCCATGGAATTTTAAACAGTGATATGAACAAAGAATTGAATTGGAGGAACCTAGAACAACAGCCTAAGTAGAGTAGACAGTATGAACTTAAAAATGAGCATAGCAACTTCTGGAAAGAGTGAGGAGATTAGCATAAAGTAGGAAATACTAAATTAAGAAGTAAAGAGAGAAGAGAATAAAGTCAGATGATAGAGGCCTAGAAAACCTAAGTAGAGAAAAATTGACCTTTTTCTATTAAGAACGGGAGATGATTTCAATGAAATTTGTGTTTAAAATCAGTCTAATTAAGGTTTATCAGTGAAAAGAAAAAGACAAGACCAGGTGTAGATAGTAATCAGGAGACATACCACAATGCAAAGGAGAATGTATAGAAACCTGGAAAACTGAGGAACCAATAAAATATGATTTAAAAATACCAAAGACAGAAGGCTCAAGATAAAGATTGGATTTGAGTTAATATGGTTTGGATGACAAAAAAGTAAATTAAGAAAGTAAGATTTCACTGAATTATTGAGAGAGAACGGAATTTCAGGTCTGGATAATGAATAGGCCTTTGTAAAGGGAACAAGGACCTCTTCTTCCCCAAATAGGCCCTGTGAGTAGATGGGTTAATGAACCAAATGGTGATTTTGGGGGGACAAAACCCTAAGCAAAATCCAGGGCATGTTAATTCTTCAAGCCAAAAGACTTGTATTCTATCTCCATCTCTGCCAGTTAACAGCAATGTCAGGGAGCAAACTGGTACCATTTTGTAAAATGAGTTGTTCAAGGTAAATAATCTCAAGGATTGTTTCATCTATTTAAAAAGTGAAGTCAGTGTGTCTTGCCATCATATGTAACACAGGACAGCATGATTTATGCAGGCATATTCAGCACCATCGATCTTCTTATGAAATACGTTTAACATCTCAGCTCATATCACAACATCTGGGAAAAGCGCACAGCTAAGAATTAGCCAGAAAAAATGCAGAATAAAGATGAAATGATACATGTGTGAAAGATTTTCTTGAGACTGAGTTATATATAGAATCTTTGTGAGAGAATTTTGCTAGCAAATTATGGCTTATTGGTATCATTTGAAAAGACAGCGATCTATTTTACAGAGTAGCTAGGCTTCATCTGTTATTTTCCAATCCCCAGTGATCAATAATAGTAATGCTATTCTGATCTTTCTTATTTATATTCTTCTGCTAGCATTAGGTTTAGTTTGTTTTTGTTTTTTTAGTTCCTTGAGATGTAATGATAGGTTGTTAACTTGAGAACTTTCTATCTTACTGATGTAGGCATTTAACACTATATACTTTCCTGTTTGTACTGCCTTTTCTGTATCCCAGGGGTTTCCGTACGTTGTGTCTCCGTTTTCATTCATTCTTTTTTTCCTACTCCGGAGGCTGAGGCAGGAGAATAGCATGTTTCTGTCGCCCAGGCTGTAGTGCAGTGGTGCGATCTCAGCTCACTGCCAGCTCCAGCTCCCAGGTTCACGCCATTCTCCTGCCTCAGCCTCCGGAGTAGCTGGGACTACAGGTGCCCGCCACCGCGCCCGGCTAATTTTTTGTATTTTTAGTAGAGACAGGGTTTCACCGTGTTAGCCAGGATGGTCTTGATCTCCTGACCTCGTGATCTGCCCGCCTCGGCCTCCCAAAATGCTGGGATTACAGGCGTGAGCCACCGCACCCGGCCTCATTTCCTTTTTTAAAAAAAATTTTGCCTCGATTTCCTTGTTTATCCAAAAGTCATTCAAGAGTAAGTTATTTCATTTCCATGTATTTGCGTAATTCTGAGAGTTCCTCTCAATATTTTTTCAGTGGCAATTGTAAATGAGACTGAGTTCTTGATGTGGTTCTCAACTCTCATTTATGTTATTATTTTATTTCTTTAGAAGTTAGTATCTTGAAGACTCTATCTTTTGTGTCTCTGTTTGGGTCTATGACTTTTTTTCCAATGGAAAAAAAATACTAAAACTATTATCAATGGTCTAGGATTATTTTCCCTTACTAGTACAGCTTATCTTTTCAGCGTTTTTTTTAAATCTTCAAAATGGAAACAATACATAACATCGTAAGTTATTAATAGAATGAAGAAATATAGTATTTATATACAGGCTTCAAAATAATATATTTTATAAATTCAAAGGATTCGTGACAGATAATATTTAATATTTTAGTGGCTGATAATAATGAAATAAAATATATTAAGAATATTGAATTAAAGAAAACAATCCAGTATTCAATATTATATTGCAACTTTAGAAACCAAACAAATGACGAAGAAAAAATTAGAGCTTCAGTTTTTGGCTATTTGAGATGTATAACCTGATAGCTATATGCAAATTATTCATCACCGTATTCATAATTGCAGTAATCCGAAGAATGTTAGTAATTAACTTTGAAGTCACAAGATAATTTCCACAGGTATTAAGCCTTCATATAGAATATATAGTGGAACAATTCTCCGAGTTTTTACTTTTAAATCCAGTGCAATGATTGATACCCTTATTTTAGAATGCTTCTCACCTGCTCTAAGTCTGCGTTAAGAACTTTTTCAGAAATGATAAATGCCTTACTTTGAGCATTCCCTTTTGAGCTTTTCTGATCCTTTATCTTGAATGCAGTGGTAACTACTATATAGAATGCATGGAATGGCCATAAAAAATATCACATGTGGCCCAAGGTCAGTGGTCTGATTAATGTTGTGATGCTGAACGTGGAGCAATCTAAAATTTGAGTACTTCTGATTAGGATAATAATAAAATATCTAGCAATACATTTAACAAAGAAAGGGAAAGATCTTTACAAGGAGAACTACAAAACACTGATGAAAGAAGTTGTGGATGATACAAATAGAAATGGCCTAATGTGTATGAGCCTAGGGCTTCTGGGGAGGGACTCTCTATCATGCATTCTGTCCCAGGATGTCAAAGCCATAAGGATCAAGGTCCTCTGGAATAAAATCACTGAAAAGGTATGTTCTCTTATATATTATTTAAAAAATTTACCTGATGCCACCAAAGAATGACAGCAGTTTCTAACCACCTTCATCTTTATCGCATCATATTAAGGTATTGGAAGGCTTAGCATATTTTGCCACTGGTTTTCTTTGTAATATAGGTTGAAAGGGAGACATGTTTGAATGCTTTTGTATGTAACTATCTCCCATGCTTTTTCTATCTCTTCTTGGTCTGTATTTCCTAAGAATTGATATAAAAAAATAGTTCACTAATGAGCTCTGCATATTATTGAACACTCACAAGGTAATACTGATTTGGGTGCTACTAGACTTTTAACTAACATTAGTCTTTCTCAATAGTTCTTGTAAAGGACAGCACTCAATCCAGTAAATATTAAAGTGTACTAGTTTAATGAAGGTTATTTATATACTGTAATACCACAAAGCAATGATGGAAAGAACATCTGCATTCACCAGAATGTACTTTCTTCCTTTGGCTGTGAATAAATTGGGTAAGACTATTTTATTCTAAGTTCCGGCTATTGGAAGATATGGGGATAAGACTGACATTGCTGTTGCAGTATTGCAAAAACATGACTAATTTGGTTATTATGTCTACCACTTATGTTTAAGAGATGCTTTCACTAACTTAAATTGTTAACTTTTAATTTCACTAGCTTAAATTGCTGTGATATTGAGAAGGAATTTTAACCTAAACAGTTCACTTTACAACAATCATGTAAAAAGGAGTGTGCCTGCAGTTGAGGATTTTTTGAATTACTGAGCCCACTTTGTATTCATGAGAAACAAAAACATAGTGGGAGAAAAGTTTTAAATAACCAGTATTGTAAGTTTTCATAAAATTTGGGACTTCAAAGTATTAACGAAGGATACTGAAAACATACTGACTTTTACTTTGGTCAAACTACTTTCTATGATCTGATTTCTTAATTTTCTGTATTTGAAGTCTTGCCAATTAGGAATATCTACATCTATATATAAATAGATGGTAAAAATAAGTGTAATTCAGTAAAATGATTCAACAGTTTTTATTTTTAGAATAAGTTATCGCTTATTGCATTGATATCATATTTATATATTGCCTTGCAATGCTAAATGCTCTAAAAAGAATATTTAGGCTACTTCCATTCTACAACCTTCTTCCCCCTCCCCCAGGATATACAAAAGATCTCATATTAACTAATTCTCTATGTGAATTTTGCCATGTCAAACATTGTGCCTTATTTTATTAAAACCGTTTTGTTGGAATCCAATTCTATATTAAAGTCTCTATAATATTAAAAAAAAAAAAGAAAAGAAAAACATCCCATGCTCATAGATGGGAAGAATCCGTATCATTAAAATAGCCATATTGCCCAGAGAAATCTACAAATTCAACACAAGTTCTATCAAATCACCTATGTCAGCGTCACATAATTAGAAAAAAAAAATTCTAAAATTCATATGGAACCAAAAAAGAGCCCAAATAGCCAAAGCCATTCTAACAACAAGAAAAAGCCAGAGGCATCACATTACCTGACTTAAAAAAAGTTACTATAAAAAGTTATATTAATTAAATCAGCATGGTACTGGTACAAAAATAGACACACAGATCAATGGAACAGAATAGAGAACCCCAAAATAAAGCCACATACCTACAACAACTGATCTTCAACAAAGTTGACAAAAATACTGGGGAAATACCCTACTCAATAAATGGTGCTGGGGAAATTGACTGGCCATACGAAAAAGAATGAACTGGACCCCTATCTCTCACCACATACAAAAATTAACTCAAGATGGAATAAAGACTTAAACGTAAGACCTGAGAGTTCAAAAATCCTAGAAGTAAACCTAGAAAAAAACTTTTCTGGACTTTGGTGTAGGAAGAGAATTTATAACAAAGACCCCAAAAGCAAATGCAACAAAAACAAAATAGACAAATGAGCCTTAATTAAACCAAGAAGCTTCTGCATAGCGAAAGAAATAATCAACGAAATAAACAGGCAACCAACAAAATGTGAGAAAATATTAGCAAATTATGCCTCCATCAAAAGATTAATATCCAGCATCTACAAGGAACTCAAACAAGGAAAAAAAAAACAAACAACTCCATTAAAACATGAGCAAAGGATATGAACAGACAGTTCTGAAAAGAAGACATACAAGCAGCCAACAAACACATGAAAAAAATGTTTAACATCACTAATCATCAGACAGATGCAAATTAAAACACAATGAGATATCATCGTACACTAGAGTGGCTATTAATAGAAAGTCAAAAAACAACAGATGTTGGCATGAATGTGGAAGAAACGAAATACTTATACACTGTTGGTAGAAATGTAAATTAGTTCAACCTCTATGGAAAACAGTATGGAGATTTCTCAGTGAATTACAGAAAGAACTACCACTTGACCCAGCAATGCCACTACTGGGTATCTACCCAAATGAAAAGAAATAATTATATTAAAAAGATAAGCTCCATGTCACAGCAGGTATATATTTATCACAGTACTATTCACAACAGCAAAGTCATGGAACCATGGTAAGTGTCCATCAACAGTTGATTGGATAAAAAAAATGTGAGATATATATTTATCTGTATTGTATCTTTTATGGCCATATGGTATTTATATGGTATAGCCCCATCTCAAAATACAATACAGCCATAAAAAAATAATAAAATTATGTCTTTTGCAGCAACATTAGTGGAGCTGGAAGCCATTATCTTATGTAACATAACTCAGAAGTAGAAAATCAAATACTGCATGTTTTCACTTGTAAGTGGAAGCTTATAAATTGGTACATATGGACATAAAGATGGAAATAGTGGACACTGGAGACTCCAAAAGCGGGGAAGAGTGAGGGTTGAATAATTGGATACAATGTTTGCTATTATGGGGATTGATACACTAGAAGCTTAATCCCCACCATTATGCAATATACCTAGGTAAAAACTCTGCACATGTACTCCCTGAGCCTAAAATAAAATTAAATAGAAAAAATAAAAATAGTAATAGCAATGCTGTTTTAAGGATGAATCTGAGCCTAAATTCTACTTAGCATAAAAAAAAGTAGCATGATTAGTTTGTAATGTCTGCCATGTCTGTGGGTGGGAAATCTATTCATCACTCTGACAGTCTATATATTTTGATCCCTGAGTTATATTTTACACTCTGATTAAAAATACTTTTAAAATCCAACCTGTCCTAATCCAGGGAGTCCAATCTTCTTTACTTCATAGTTTATTGTTGAGTTCCAGTGTTCTAAAATACTTACATTTTTCTTCTTCATTTTTAATAACCATCTTTACCATCCTAAATAGTAATATTTTCTCAGTATGAAAAAGACCGTCAAGAAAAAGTGACTAAAACTCTGAAAGCAATTGCAACTTTTAGGCTGAATTATGTTTTGGATTATCTGTTAACTTTATTTACTTATTCTAAACTGACTCCCATTAGTGTGGAAAACAAAATAAATTTTTCAGTCAGCATTATTTCTTCACAATCTTTTAAAGTTATTTCCCTTGATAGGTTTTTATTCCTAAGATTTATCTATATATAATAAATTACAACAATATAGAAAGTTTTAGTATAATCATAATAAAAATGTGGATATATGAAAAGTATATTTAGTAGTAAGGAACATTCTCAGATAAAAGTTTAATTATTTTAGCAGCCAAAGAATCTGCTTTTTTAAGCTGAATTCAGAACAGGAAATGTATTACATAAAGCACAATCTAATTGGGTATTCTGTGTGAATAACTCCATTAAGACTTCAGGATAAAGGTATTATTTTCAAGCAGGGTCAGAGGGATAAATTAGGTAACAAAACAGAGTGATTAACTGGAAGTAGCCCTCTTAACTTACTTTAATCATAACTATTGTTAATAAAACCACCTAATCTGCAAGATTAATTTCTCAAAATCAATTAGGCTAGCAAAAAAAAGGTTTATTAAGAGGCCAGGCATCTAAAGAGTAACATCTTTCAAATAATTATTCAGCAAATATTTATTTAATACCAACTATATGCAAGGTACTGTAGAGAATACAAAGAGTGATAAAACACACTACCTATCCTCAAGAGACCTAAGGTTACAGCAAAAGCCATAAAATTTATAAAAGAATATCTTTTATGATTTTCTTTTTTTTAATTTTATTATTATACTTTAGGTTTTAGGGTACATGTGCACAATGTGCAGGTTTGTTACATATGTATCCATGTGCCATATTGGTTTGCTGCACCCATTAACTCGTCATTTAGCATTAGGTATATCTCCTAATGCTGTCCCTCCCCCCTCCCCCGACTCCACAACAGTCCCCAGAGTGTGATGTTCCCCTTCATGTGTCTACTTAGGTGAATAATGCCAAAAACTGGCAAAGCTACAGAAGTTCTGAGGGAAGTTAGAATATTCTTCATGGAGACAGTAGCTCTTGAAAAGCCTGAGAAACATGGATAGAAATTACTTGTGGAAAAGTGAAGGAAGTCGGATTCCAGATAGAAATAAAATTATTCACAAGGATATAGAAACAGAAAGATGTGAGAAAGATCTGAGATTAATTTGGCTGGAGCCCATGATTAACGAAGGAGCACAGTAGAAGGTAATATAAGGAAGTTTTGGGCCGGGCACGGGAGCTCATACTTGTAATCCCAGCACTTTGGGAGGCCCAGGAGGGTGGATCACGAGGTCAGGAGATCGAGACCATCCTGGCGAACACTGTGAAACCCCATCTCTACTAAAAATATAAAAAATTAGCCAGGTGTGGTGGTGCATGTGTGTAGTCCCAGCTACTCAGGAGACTGCAGCAGAATGGCATGAACCCTGGAGGCGGAGCTTGAAGTGAGCGGAGATCACGCCACTGCACTCCAGCCTGGGTGACAGAGCAAGACTCCATCTCAAAAAAAAAAAAAAAAAAAAAAGAAAGTTTTGATGCAAATTATGATAATACTTTATACATCTAAATTACATCTTATTTAAGAGACATTAAGAAAGAAGCCAATAAGAAATTTTGAGTAATAGAGTTGCAATGATCATAACTGTGCCTCAAGATAATGGCACAGTCAGGTGTTGGAGGTACAAGAAGCACGGACTTCTGGTAAGAGGCTTTCATAAGAGATTGAAGGAGACAAAATTAGGGCTTGAGTTAGAAAAATGACATGCAGAAACTGAAGACAAGGTAGTTCTCATATATATCATTATCAATAAGAAAAAATATTTTTAGTCCTCTTTGGTAGGTAGAACAAGAAGATGGCCCCTAAGATTTTTGCCATCTAGCTCTTTATCATCCCCAAGACAGTGAATATTATAAAACATTTCTCTTGTGATTCAGTTATTATACAAGGCACAATTTTAGAATGTGAAATTGTGTTTGGTGGGCCTGACCTAATCAGTTGAGCCCTCAAAAGAGATGGGGCTATTCCTACGGAAAGAGATTCAGTTGTGCGAGGGTTGTGATACCAGGGATACTTTCTACTGTGGCACATGAAGGAAAAAACGTCATAGGGTCATGAATATAAGTGACTCTAAGAGCTAAGAATAGCTCCTGGCTGCTGCCAGATGGCAATGTGCTACAACCACAGTCCTACAGCCACAGGGAACTGAATTTGGCTAACAACCTGAATCAGCTTGAATGCTGATTCTTACACAGAGCTCCCGGAATGGAATACAGGAAAACCAAAACTCTGATTTCAATCTGAGCAAGGAATTTAGCCACACCACACCTGGACTTCTGAGATAATAAATAGTTGTTTGTTTAAGCCACAAAGTGTTTGGCAGTTTTTAATGCACTAGAAAACTAATACATCCTGAGAAATAATTAAAATATCCCATAATGTAAAGTAGGAAGTGTTATATACCAAGAAAAGCCACACACACACAAAAATCTCAGCGTAAAGGTTGATTAATCCTAAACTAGACCTCTTGGAAACGTGGAAATTGGAAATTCTCACCTCTTTGTAATGTGCTGCAAAATAAAAATTCACCTGTTTGCTTGGAGAATATTTTGCCCTCCTTTTCTTAAAAAATAGCTTCTTTTTTTTAAAGTTAATGTGATTGTCGTTTTGTGTTTCGTTGGTTTTGATGTAGATTTACAAAGTCAAAACTTAACAAAATGGTGAAGTAGACTATACTGTCTCTTGTGCACTCATTTTTATTTAAATCTTCTTTCCTAAGATTCCCTGAGGGCTATGGCCCAACAAGCCTGAGCATCACAAAGTGGTACCCATACTAGTGCCCCAGCCCGGAATCTCCTCCTCAAAATGTCCCCTAGTAGATTCGGCCCATACTTTTCTCTTTTTCCAAGATCTGCAACTCTTTCTGGCAATCATATCTAATCAGCGCTAAAATGTGAAAGTGTTATTCTTCAAATGAATATATTCAATTAATAAGAGCTTTGTGGAGAAAATGACTTTACTTTGACTATGTAAATGATTTTAATATTTAAGAGGAGAGACCAAAATCACTGGACGGTTAAAAAAAAATACATAAGAGGATATGGATTAT
Organism: Hylobates moloch; assembly: GCF_009828535.3. Classification (NCBI taxonomy): domain Eukaryota; kingdom Metazoa; phylum Chordata; class Mammalia; order Primates; family Hylobatidae; genus Hylobates; species Hylobates moloch. The sequence continues at coordinate 61,648,657 of NW_026652281.1, read as the reverse complement.
TTGATGACTGGGTATCTAAGTTTACTTACTTGTCTTTGAATAGAAGCCTTCATGGTCATTCTACTTGTAAGTAGATATCTTTAATAGAGTATTTCTTCATCAATATATGAAATAACTTAACAATAAATAGGTCTTCTGATGCCTGAATTACAATCTCTGAATGGAAAAATGTTTTTTCCTAATCATGGCATCACTGTGGTAAATGATAAAGAAACTAAGTTTCTAATGCTATTTAATGGGGGAAATCCTTGTATTATAAACTACAAAACATTATAAAGTTAGTGAAAAAATGTAAATTCTATTTAGATGAGTAATAATCTAGCTAGGAAACTAGAAAAAACAAACAAAAATGCATTTTTAACACCAGTGACAGTTATTAACATACAAATATTGCAATTGCTGGTCAGGAATGTACAAAAATGTAAAGTATTTTATTCATCCATGTACTTGTGTGTCTACTCTACTAGATAGTCCTTCCTTCAGTGAACTGTGAGGAAGAATCAGTTCCATGCCTCTCACCTAGCTTGTAGTAATTTTCTGGTGGTCTTTGACATTCCTTGGCTTGTAGAAACATCACACTGATCTCTGCCTTTGTCTTCATGTGGCATTCTCTCTGTTTGTGTGGGTGAGTTTGTATGTGGATATAACAAAAAAAAATTCTATTTTTTCATAAGGACATTAGCCTTATTGGATTGGGGGCCCACTCTACTTCAATATAACCTCGTTTTAACTGATCACATCTGCAGTGGCCCCATTTCCTCATATGATCACATGCTGAGGTACTGGGCGTTAGGATTTTAACATATGAATTTGGGGAGGACATGATGCAACCCATAACTCACAGGAAACACATGCACAAATGACATGGATTCTGCTCTCTCTAAATAAATTCGCAATCAAGAGGAGAACAAAACACATGCAAATACATGCAATTTACTGAGGTAAATGTCATTAAGAAATCTGGAAGAAATACTTATGAGAACATACAAAAAGAGATGTCAATGAAAATGATTAATATGAATAAGTATCATGCCACAGAAGATGTATCATTTAAACTTCTTTTCAAAGAACAAAATAGTCACAAAAAGAGAAAGAGAAAAGGGTATTTCAAACACAGGAAAACAACATACGCAAATAAAAAGAGGTAGTTATCTCTGAGTAGCTCAGAACAACAGCCAGTCTAGGGACTATGGGGTATTGCAGGGTGCAGGTGGCAAAAGGTGAGACTAAAGGAAGTTGGTGTTCATTTGCTGAGGAATCTTGAGGGACATCCTAAAAAACTTTCAATGTATTCAGCATAACAACTATCCCAATGTTGGGATTTGATGGAAGACCATCAGATATTTTTCAGTGACAGAATTACAACTTCCCACCTGTATTTTATTTTAAAATTTCAGGGAATGAAGGACAAAGGACATAAACAGTTCAGGGGAGTTGTTTTTAACTGGAATTAACAAGAGCTAGAAATAACGCTGGTCTAAAATTTTCCACTTTTCATTTTGCTTTACATTAATATGATTTTTGATGTCCACATTTCTAAGGGATTCGGTACATTAGCTATGTCCCCACAAATTACTTACTAATAATAAGGTATAAAGTACTATTGTGTCAGGTTCTAATCCGCCTAGTTGTGCTATGATGGGGGCAAGGGGTGTGGTGCTGGAAGGTTTCACAGTGACTTAATGGCAAGTTAAATGCTTTCAAATTCATGATTCTTGCAAAGTTTTCACACACCAAAAATCATGCAAATATATTCAACACGTAGTCTGTAATAACTCGGGGGTGGTGGAGAGTGCACAACTGAACCACAGTGAGTAGCTCAAGAGATCAGCACCCTAGGGCGGGGCTGGGGAAGTGTTGCTGCTCTTTGCCCAACAGAGCTTCCAGCGACTGATACTGGTGATAAAAGAGGCCTCAGACTTCTCATGGACAGAGCTACTGCAGGTGCCTTGGCCACAGTTTCTTTGTGGTTTTTATGGCCCCCAAGAGCAGTGGCTCTAGACATTATCTCTACTGCCTTTGGCTTCACTTTCTTGTCAGGCCACAGCAAGTGTTCTCTTACTCCTTTGTACACTATACATACGCTTATCTCTTTCAGGGGTCAGCAGTTTCACTGTAGGCTGAGTCACTCGTCATAAGTGACTTCATTTTGAGACACTTAAGATTATAAAATATTATTATATATCAAATGCTCACTTTACAGTGGAGAAACTGGCAAATACCACCCTGACAAAGTGATGAAAGTTAACATCATGTATCAATTATCATTATATGGCCTCTGATGCGGTTCGCTGAGAAAACATCACTTTTGCAGTATTCCTGCCAAAACTCTATAACCTGATCTAATCAAAAGGAAACATGTCAGACAAGCTCAAACTGAGGAATGTTCTATGAAACAACTAACCTGTACTTTAACAGCAAAGTCAATATCTTGAAAGACAAATGGAGCTAAAGAACTATCCCAAAATAAAGGAGATAAAAGAGGCAATGATAGTCAAACAGGTGTGTGATCCTGGATTTGGTGATTGAGCAGGAAAAACAAAAGCTATTGAGATAATTTCAAAGTTTGAATATGGATTGCACATCAGGAAATTGTATTATATTTGTGTTAAATTGTCTGACTTTGATAATTACAAAACAATAACCTGCTTTTATAAAATACAGCCAGAAGTAAAAGGACATGATGTCATTCTCAAGTGATTCAGAAAAAAAATACAGATCTATTATATGTATAAAGTGCCACTCAGCTCTTGCATTTTGTAATTGTTAAGTGATTGTTTTTGCTGTTATACTTTGCTAGGATGTTTGTTATACTTTGCTAGGATGTAATAAATACATGTACATTAGGCATTCCATGGGTACTTTGTATACGCTACAATCTTAGATAGTTATACCACCTCTTTGAGTGGCTGAAGCTTCCCTCATCTACCCAACCTCCCTCCTGACTAATTATTAACCTCTTTTATCTATTATTATACCTCACACATATGATGTTGATCATATTTCATATTAAGCATTTGCACATCCATTTCATTCTCTAGACTACTATCTCCTTGAAAACGGATTCCACATTTCATGTAACTTTGTGTCACCACTACCTAAAATAAGCCTGGAATACAACCAGTAATTGCTTTTGAAATGAATTAAGGAATGAGTAGAACTACGTATGATTTTTAGTAATAATTATAATTGAAATTCTTGATCCAATATTTGTCTAGACATGCACATCTTCATTCCAAAACTATAGGTTAAGGATGTTACTATAAGTGAAATTTGGTAGACTGAAAATAGTTGCTTATATCTTCTCGTTATTCTACCTTTGGTAAATAAATTTATTTAAAGCCTATCACTCCTAAAGTAACTTACTTATCTTCAGCAAGTATTATCCTATCAAATAAAAGAGATACAATATTTTTAAAAAACATCCAAGCTAGGACTACTTCATAACATGATAAAGACTATATTTACAGTAAAATTACTTGGCTCCAGTTGGTTAAATATGGCTGGTTACTTTTTTCAGTTAGAATAAATAAGAAAATCCACATGCACCTAGAATATGTTTCCAATTATGCTCTTGGAAATCTGATCAAATGATTTATAAAATCCGTGAATTGGAGCTTGCTTTCTTGACATGGGTCCCCAATTTTCTCAAAGCTAGAATGATGGAATGTAATTATTCTGCATTGCTACTCTGACAAGGAATGCATTCAATCATCAATTAGGAATTAGCACATGTATGGTTTCAATTATATTGATTAATCACCAGCAACTTTTTAATACAAAATTTAGTTACAGTCTATCATGCCTTGATAATTAAAATATACTTTGGTTTGTTGTTTCTTACTGACTTGTAGAAAAACAAGTAAAGTCATAAAATCTTCTTGCATTGTGTGTTACTGATTTCAACTAATCATGAGTCAGAGTTTGCCTATATTTAGAACATTATAAAATCTAGACAAACATTATCACTATCATTACCACTTCCACCTCTATTTATCATTTTTCTACTATAGCATAATTATGAGGAACATTTTCCTAAACTACATTATGGATAGAAAAACATAATTCTTGCAAAAAAGCAGTTTGCCTTTAAGAGAAGAAGCATAGCATGGGAAAAATTTGGACACCTTAAAGCAAATCTTCACAGTTTCCGTCTTCTGTTTGTGTACTTGTTCCTTTCCCTTTGATAGGGATATGTATAATACCCACCATACACCCAACTCAGGACATGTATAGGGTTGCTCTACTAATCTTTACTACAAGTAAAAGTGGGAAAAGATCTGAATTCACTCATTATGTCTGCTGATTTACTCAATATACTTGAGATATGAGGATAATACCAGCAGTTGCACATTACTGAACAATAAGTATGCGCCAGGGTCTCAGTCAAATTCTTCACATCTGTTGACACTTTAATTTTCACACTTTCAAGTAGGTATCAGGCTCATCCATGTTTTGCAGAAGCAGCAGCTGAGGTTCAAGAGGTGAGATATATGGTTCGACTTTACCCATTTAGGAAGTAGCAGGGAGTAAACTCAAGGCCAGATCTGCCTTACTCCACAGCCCACACTTTTCAAATATATGTTTTATTGCCTTTTTAGGTGGATCAAGATTGCATAAAGGGAAAACAGGTGTTAACTCCAGGATGTGGGTATGGAAATACAGCAAGAGTAGAGTCCTGTATTAGTTGAACTCTAACAGTGGAGAAGTCCTATTTCAGAATATGGTGGGTGTAGGCAGTAGCTATGAGGTTAGAATGCATGTTGTGACTAATGAGGATTAAGTTTTATGTGGTAACAGATAAAATTTTCAGCACCACCGGTCATGAAAGTGTTGAAGAAATAACAAAAAAGAGAAGAGCTATAAAATTTTAGCTTGGCTATGTAAAATTATAATCATCTGTTGTCCATTCAGGCTTAATTACCATGTAGCACAACAGCAATTATGCATATCATTAAATAGATGCTAGATTAACTTATGTACATTTTACTTGATCAAAGCAGTAAAGTGCAGTTAGCAGTATGTTCAAGCTTTACAGTTTGTGGCTCACGTAACATAATAATCTACTCAAACTTTTAAAATACTAGGAGATATGTTGATTATGAAGCTTTACAATATCATATTGGTTAATCAATTTTATAATCATATATAAACAGTGGAAATGCAGCTGTTAATCTGGCTATGTGCTAGGTACTCTGCTAAAATATTTCACAGAAGGAAAATATCTTCCTTAATGGCAGAAGTGAAGTCTGGCAATTATCTTTAAACTTCAGCTTTTAATACCATTATCATTTTATTTTACCACCCAAAATTTAGAATTTATTTTATCTAGAAAAATATAAGTTAATTTTGGTTAATGCTATCTGGAAGGTAGAGATTACTTTAGCTATATATACTTCTGTATTTTAAAAGTTTGTCTTAATTTTTTAGCTTTATAATAAAATATTGAAGAACTGATATATCTGTGCTATTATCAATTGAATGAGGCATTACACTGGAGCAGTTTAAACCTGTGAGCCCTGCAGAGCTTTCTGAGATTACATCTTCCTTCTGATGCTTCAAACTATGTTCCCTTCATCTATCTGGACCTCAGTTTCCTCATCTATAAAATGTGCATTAAGAATGGTACTGAATAGTATCTCCTGCATAATGTCACTGGGAAGACTACATGAGATAGTCCATTTAATGCACTCAACTATGTTCCTGATACATTAAAAGTATTCAAAAAAAGGTCATCAACTGTTATTGAGTGGCCCATTTTTCTATTTGTTTCTTTGGCTTAATCATTTTTAGGGATGCCCATTTTACAAGTCAAAAACTGGTAATTGGCAGGTATTTATATAAAAATTCTTAATATATGGCTATTTGTAATAATTTTTAAAAAAATTTTGGATGAAATCCGGCCATTTCAAAGCTACTACAAACTCTACTACCTGCTGCCCAAGCCCCAAATAAAGTCTGGTGACAGATTCCTGGTGCCACACTATTGAAGAGCCTTGAAAAAAGCAATTTGGACTAGGGAAAGGTAGAGAATCATATGGAGAACATGCTTTAATGTAAGGTTAAAGGCACATCGGGCATTCTGGTAAAATATTTTTAAGAGACGTAATACATGTCTTTATTACTTTTTTGCCTCAATTTTATTATTTGTAAACTGAACAACTTAATCTAAACTGATTTTTAAGGGCCATTCTTTCTCTTCAAGAACCAAGTGTCTAAGAAAAATCTGAAATTCTGTGAACTGAAAGAAGAAAGACAGTTGTAGATTATTCCAGAGATCAGCATCAGGAAGAATTAATGAAGTTAGAGAGAGGTAGATCTTTTAATATGTTACAAAGTAGAACTTTCAGACAACCAGAAAAGAAAAAGAGAGTTAGATAATCAACTATTGGAGATTTTTAAACACATGAGCAGGGATTTAAGTAGGCAAATGGAAAAATAAGCTCTACCATCCCATCCAAGTTCCACCATTATTTACTCATGTTAAATAAAATATTTCTAGCATTTTATATAAATTTACTTGCAATAAGAGCTTTTTAAATTTGAGATCCTGGGGCCAGGCACAGTGTCTCATGCCTGTAATCCCAGCACTTTGGGCAGCCAAGGTGGGTGGATCACCTGAGGTCAGGAGTTCGAGACCAGCCTGGCAAACATGGTGAAACCCCGTCTCTACTAAAAATGCAAAAATTAGCCGGGCGTGGTGGTACGTGCCTGAAGTCCCAGCTACTTGAGAGGCTGAGACAGGAGAATCACTTGAACCTGTGAGACGGAGGTTGCAGTGAGGAGTTTGAGATCCCACCACTTTACTCCAGCCTGGGTAACAAAGTGAGACTATCTCAAAAAAAAAAAAAAAAATTATTTGAGATCCAGCGGCTTCAAGTATAGAGCTTCAGAGGCTAAACTTCCTGAAAATTATATATTAAAAAAATTCTGTGTGTGTGTGCATTTTTTCAGGGAGAAATGGCCTTCATTTTTATCAAACTTTCAAACAAATAAATATTAGAGTCATTGATTTAAATAATAATTCCTTTAGCATACAAAAAGCTAGAAATAAAGCCAGCACATAAAGTGAGATGCTTCTAAAAAGAGTTGTGTTAAAAACATTTATCTGCAGGTGTTTTTTTTACTAAACGTTTTGTTATAAATCCTATTTTTAAATGGATTTATAGATTAGATGTAAAAAAAAAAAAGGCTAGGTGAATGTAGTGATTAAATACCTAATAGTTCTTTAAAACATATCAGATAAGTCAAAGATACATGATGGAAATGTTTCTGGAATCACTTGGTTATCTTACTGTGGCTGACTTTCTTATCTTGTTTGGATATGCACTGTAGAAAAAGATGTATGTAATTATTCCTGAATCCTTATATTCAACTCTGAGAGTTATGTAACCTCCATCTAATAAAGACACTTAGAACAAGTTTTCACCTTGAATTAATATTGCCAAAAGAAAGCAAAGTGCCAATATGTCAATATTCTTTCTTCCAACGTATGTACATATGTGTGCATATCAGATATAGCGATGCCCCATCTATGTGTTAAATTATCTGAGAGCATGCAATTGCCCACCTATTTAAAAGAGTATAAATGGAACCCAAGGAATGTTAGGCAAGTAGTCAACCTTCCTGCATATTCCATTCAATTTGAATAACACCATTCGCAATGCAAAGTAAAGACAGGACTGTCAATGTCAATATCCTAGATCTCTATGTCTACACAACAGCTTTCTCAGTGCTAACAGTGTTGAAGCCATCTGTCTGTTTCCAATTAAAGTCCTTTTCGATTCACTGACCAGCTGTTCCATATTGTGGGGCTCTTTTGTTACCCTCTCCCTCTGCCTCAAAATTAGTATAGTTACTCCAGTGTTGACACTGTTTTTTCTTCCTTTTTTTATATTTCTGATCGCATCAGTTACTATGTCCTGCATCTTTTGCAAGTCATGGGTAGATTTTCCATTTCTTTTTTTACATTTTGTTGTCCACAAAGTCAGTTTTCTGAATGTGTTTCATTTCTGATTTGAATTAATGTTTGTTCACTCATTTTGCCTGTTTATCTAATTGCTCATATAATACATGTGAATGAAATTTTAAAGTATAAATAACCTACATAAGTACATTTTAAATTAAAATACTAAATATATGATTCTTCATGGAAGAGCAAATTACTGTCTAACATCTTTTTCTGTTGTTACTTTAAAGTATTTCTAAGCTCTTTCCATAAACCTTGCACACTTCCAGTCCTAACTCCATGCACTGTCAACTTTGTTCATTTTAGTTGAGAAAATAAAAACTAAATTTAAAAAATTAGATTCCAATCTCATTATCTATTTAGGTTTTATTAATTATCTCCATCCTGGAGGAAAACATTCAAAACTTCTGTTAATGGTTTTAAGGTGTTATCACTCTAATAACCTCGGCATGCTGCCATTTCATGAAAGATAGATGAATGACAGCTGCAGTTTTTAATGTGTTCTATTTTGTCATTGGCTTTGGTGAACAGGTTGGAAACTTCATTGACAATGTCCTCATGCTTGCTATATTGTCATGCACAACTTAAATATCCTTTCTGGCATAAGCACCAGGTTCTAATTTTTTCTTACATCTACAAATAACAAGCTCTAGAAAAGGTATTATTTTAATAAGGAAGCAAAAAGAGTAACATTGAATGGCCTGCAACAATGAAGAAATAACCTTTCAAGGCTCCCAGAACACATGCCTGCTTCCTATGCACCTGAGGTTAGCTACTTTATAGTGGAGCCTTTGACTAGATCAGGCCTATGAATTTCCATATCCTCGTTAAGAAATAAACAAAAGGTTACATATCATAGTCAGTAGCATGAACTTGAATTTTTTAATCTTCCTTGAAAAGAGTATATTTGTATTTAGTCTGAAGTTTCACATTTTTATGTCTGAGAAGTGTATTTGGACATTTGATAAGGTTTCCAAAATGCAATATTTGTATCTGTAAACAACTGAGCATAAACAAAATGTTTGATATGAAGAAAAAAATATGTATTTTGTTATCAGTGTTCACTCTATCCCTTAATCTAGGCTTTTGTACTCTCTTGGTGAACACTCAGTTCCTCTAACATCTATGCCCAGTTGCATCAGATTCTCTCCTGGAGTTTTCATATACCCAAATTCTGTCTACTTTAAAGGTCAAGATTTAATGTTAGGTCCTCCAAGAAACCTTGTAAGCTATCGGAAATAACTGCCTCCTTTGTCCTCTTCATGTATGTCTTGTGGCAGTTTCTATTTAATATAATGGAATATTTGGATACATATATTACCTCTTTTATGTATTTTAAATTACATGATGAAAGATAACAGGCTTATCTCTGTTCTTTCTTACATCTAACACAATTATCAAGAATCATTTCTGAATTGATTACTCAACCTGCGCTAAGCCAAGTTTCCTCGTTCTCTGAACCCTCTCCACAAATAAAACCCAATTATTTCTGCTTCAATCATTCAGGACCTGCTATTTTCCAGAAATTAATCTAGTAACAGAATTCATGGTAAAAATTTTAATAGCTTTAAATTATTTATTTCCTAAATAGACATTTTAATTTTAATCTAATCTTGCTTTTGTTAAACCTAAAACATCCATAATGAAGGACTTTCAAGTTCAAAAATAAGGTTAATAGGAGAGCTTTTGGGGTTAAGAGATGGCACCTGTCACGTAATGTTGCTTATCGTGTTTCAGGTAAAGCTGCTCCTCCTATTCATTTTGAATCAAACTATACTTTAAACTCCACAGGGCTATTTGTAAGAAGACCATTAAAGCCTGCTTTGAATGATTTCATTGAACTTCATTACAAACACTGATATTGATTCTCAAACCTTAGAGTACGTAAAGTAAATCACTTAGAGTGTTGTTTGTTGGTTGTTTTTTGTTTGTTGTTTGTTTTGGAGACAGGGTCTCTCTCTCTCTGTCGCCCAGTCTGGAGTGCAGTGGTGCCAAGTTGGCTCACTGCAGCTGACCTCTTGGGCTAAAGTAATCCTCCCACTGCAGCCTCTGGAGTAGTTGGGACCACAGGCACATAACACCACATCTGGCTAAGTTTTTATTTTTATCTGTAAAGATAGGGTTTTCCCATGTTGCTCAGGGCTGATCTCGACCTCCTGGGCTCAAGCAATCCTCCTGCCTCAGCCTCCGAAAGTGTTGGGATTACAGGCATGAGCCACCGCACCCAGCCTTGAGTGGTTTTTTAATGTAGATTTCTATGTGCCATCCCCGGTGATTTCATTTTATGGGTATTAGTTTTAGGAATCTCTGATTTCATAAGCACCTAGTTGATTCTGATGCTGGTAGTCAGAGGACCAGACAGGAAGAAACGCTACTCTAGATGATCTAAAGATTACTGCCCCAAAGTTAAAACGTATTGCCCAGGAACAGTGATTAAGCCATGTTTATATCCAAGGCCTTATTTTTATCTCATTCCATTCCATAAAATATGAACACAGTATACTTTAAATTTTGGATGCAGAAAGGATAGAAAGGAGTACATGAAATTTTAAGAATACAAGTGTTAGAAGAAGACAAATTATGCATTTATCTACTTTTTCATACAAATTTATACCATGATTAAGAGTAAAATATTTAAAAGATATTAAGAATATTGAGAACATATACTGTATTAACAGCATAACTTTACATTTACTTATTTTTATGTTCAGTAAGTATAAATTATATATTTTATAAAATTAAAAATGAGATAATTATGAATTTTATCTTTAAGAACTTTTTAAATTATGTATTTCCTTTATATGATATTAAATTATAGATATGAAGGGAAAACTCGGTAAAAATAGATTTCAACAATGTTATGGTGACTCTTATGGGGCATTTTGTTTGTATTTGCAAGGGAATATTAGCACTGTTCCATGACTCAATAAATTATGGGTAAATAAATGAACAAGTGAAATTTTCTAGAAGTCTCATTTCAATTGCATCAACTATTGTTACTTCTAATCCTGAGGAGAGCAAAACACCACACTCTTGCTTATATATTATTTCAATTTCATAAATCATAGATAAAATCAAGAGAAATATCCAGAAAGTCAAAATTCTGTTCCTTTTTGTAGTTCTTTCATTTCATACCATTTCCTGTCATATTAATTCAATGGAAAATAGGTATTTATCTTCTGCTATGTGCAGGCACTTGTTCGAACATGGAAATAAAGTGGCGAACAAGATAAACAATATTCTGCTTCTTGTGGAAATTAAATTCTAGTTAGAGAAATAAACAACTAGATAACTATTATATAAACTAAAATATAATTGGCAACAAAAGCTATGCAATTAATTAAGAAGAATTACATGGTCGAGCTCTAGAAAAAGGTCCAGAGGTTAGTCTTGATTTGGTTGGTTAGGAAAAGTAGTTCTAAGCTGAGATATCAGTACCTAGAAAAAGGCGGTCACGGTATGACCAGAAAACAGAGCATCCCAGATAGAGAAAACAGCTTGAGAAAAATACCTAAGATGGAATGAGGTTGGTCTGCTCTGTTCTAAAAAGAAAAGGAGGAAGAGTGGTTGAAGCATAGCGTGTGAGGGGAGACCTATTAAATAAGGCCAGGAGGTAGGCAGCAGCCACATTCTACCGAACTTGTGAACCAAGATAAGAAGTTTAGATTTTGCTCTATGAGCAATAAGTCATTAAAGAATTTAGATTTAAAGCAAAAGGGTGATATGACAATTTACATTTTAAAATAGATCCTCCTGGCTCCTCTGCAAAGAAGCAGTTTGAAATGGACTAAGCCGGAAAATAAGCGGAAAGACGATAGTGGTTTTAACAAAGATGATAATTCAAGAGTTAAAAATAATTAGAGAATATTACTACACATACATGCGTGTGTGTATATATATACATATACACAGCAAATTTTAAACAAGTATTATATATAATATATATACACACATATATAAATGAATTTAGGATATTCTTTAATTCCTTGAACAAAATACATAATTCTCCATGTCTTTGCATGGAATAATATGCAGTCATTAAAAAAAAAGAATGAGATCATGTCCTTTGCAGCAACATGGATGGGGCTGGAGGCCATTATCCTTAACAAACTAACAAAGAAACAGAAAACCAAATACCACATCATCTTACTTATAAGCGGGAGCTAAATGATAAAGAACACAGGGATCCATAGAGGGAACAACACACAGCAAGGCCTTTTGGAGGGTGGAGAGTGGTAGGCGGGAGAGGATCAGGAAAAATAACTACTGAGTACTAGCCTTAATACCCGGGTGATGAAACAATCTGTACAACAAGCCCCCATGATACAAGTATACCTATGAAACAAACCTGTACTTGTGCCCCTGAACATAAAAGTACATTTTAAAATATACACATAAGTTTGATAGAGTAGATAGGACCTGAGATGCATAGTAAGGGAAAGACAGGTATAAATCATATAGATGAGCACTGTTCAATAGAGCTTTCTGAAATAATGGAATTTTCTATACGTGAGCTATTTAACATGGTAGCCATGAGCCGTATATGTCTATTGAGCACTTGAAATGTAACTAGTGCAAGTAAGAAACTGAATTTGGAATTTTTAAATTTGAATTAATTTGAATTTAAATAACTGCATGCAACTGACAGCTAGCTGTTGGACAACACTGCTCTAGATGCTTGACTTGAAAAAATTGATGGGTGACAGTTCCATTTGCTGAAGTGGACAAGAGTAAGAGAAAGCAGATGTGGAATGAAAATCAAGAGTTCTATTAGAATCATGGTGAGTTTGAGATGCCAATGCATATCCATGTGAAAATATCAAATAGTATGCAGAATATGGGACTCTGAGGTTCCTGGGAATATGAGGAATATAGCCTAGGTTTGAGAATTATTAGAACATAGATCATATTTATACCTTATAAAACACAATGGGCTTACCTAGAGAGAGTACATAGAACAGAGACCTGTAGCATTCTAACATATGATAAGCAAGTAAAATACAATCCAGAAGAGAGGACTTTTTTTTTTTTTTTTTTTTTTTTTGAGATTGAGTCTCACTCTGCTTCCTAGGCTGGAGTGCAGTTGTGTGATCTCGGCTCACCGCAACCTCTGCCTCCCGGATTAAAGCAATTATCCTGCCTCAGCCTCCTGAGTAGCTGGGACTACAGGTGTGTGCTACCATACCTGGCTAATTTTTGTATTTTTAGTAGAGACGGGGTTTCACCATGTTGGCCAGGGTGGTCTCGAACTCCTGACTTCATGATCTACCCGCCTCAGCCTCCCAAAGTGCTGGGATTACAGGGGTGAGTCACTGCACCCAGCCAAAAAGACTTTTTAAAACATCAATTTGAAGAGATAAATGTTAAAGTGGCGCAAGTCAAACAAGATCAGGTACATGATTCTTCAGGAAGGGTCCTCTCTTCCATATCAGTTTTGGAAAGCACCCTTAGGAGCAGGACCAGAATGGGGTCCAGGGAGAAGAAAACTTAGCTTGACGACCTTAAGATGGTGAATTCTGGTAGAGATTTGCACCTGTAGCTGAGTCTAAAAATAAATGTGTAATATTCATTTTACACAGATAATTCTGGAACCATGATGGAGAAACATTCATGGTTCCAGAAGCAAGAAGGAAGCAGCTAGAAGACAATTTAAAACTTGCACCATTTCCCTTTCAGAAATATTTACTATAAATTTCTAGTAATAATAAAATCAATCACTTTAACAAAAATGTTTTGGTATTATTTTGAGAACAAATCCTTTAAAGGTGAACATCACTCCTGAGTTTACAGTATGCTTTAAAGTTTCATGACGGTAAACTGTATACAACACCAAGATTTGTATCAGATATCAAGAAGGTATAAAACCCTTTGACAATAATTAAAAAGAGGTAAAAATAATTTTTAAGCAGTAGAAAATAGTTTTTTTATCTTTCACAGATCAGTTTCTCTTTGAATTTTTTAGAATTCTCTTTCAAGTAATTCAACTTAGGTTTAATCTTAGATTGTTTCAAGATTCACGATTGCATAATTTTCTTTGAGGTTGATAGAAGAGAGGGATTTTTTAGTCCAAGGACTTCTGTATCTGCTTTAATCTGTCTCCAGAAAAAAAAAAATGCATATATAAACCCAGTAGCAAAGGAAGACAGGCTAAAAACCACCACCACAGATTAATGAATTGCATAAATTGCTCTATTTTGATAAACTATCATTTGCACATACACAGAACTTTTATTCTATGGTTGCAAATGAGGGTTCATAATACATTCAGGAGCTGTTGCTCATTTTGGTGCCACTATATAGTAAATAACAAAATCAAATCATGTTTAGAGGAAAAATACATATTATTATCCTTTACTTATTAAACCATTGATTTTTTGTGTGAAGGAAAAGTCCTCAATTAGTCACATCCTTCAGTGCTACATATAGGATATATATATGCACACACACATATATTTATTTATAAAAAAGCATTAATAATTAAAATATAGATATAAAAGCATTAATAATTAAAAATATAGAGAGATATATAAATATAAAAGATAATTTAGGTAAATGAAAATTTAATTTCTAACTATAAAAGCTTACCAGGTTTTGAAAGTGAAAATGTAGAAGAGAGTGTTTTTATGGTCCCCACAACAGTGAGCATGAAAAGATTCAACAGTAAAACGCCAAGATGCTACAACCATAGGTCATGTTTAATTCCATAATGCAAGACATATTTTTCTATGAATCTGTCTAATAAAATTATTTTATATATCTGATTCAAATTGGAAGTCCTTTTCCACCCACAAATTGAGTGAAATGAAAAACTTCTGATTATTCTAGAACAACAGAACCAATTGATCAGGCAATGCACAGACAGATCAGAAAGAATCAATGTAAGATAGAGCTACAGCAGGCTTTTGCTGAGATGCAGAAATGCAGATCAAAGCACAATAAAGAGATAGGGAAAAGTGATAGCCCCAAGACAAAGGCAGAAGAGCCATGTCGTAATCACACAGAAATTTTTAGCAATTTTGAAAGAAGCAAAACTACAATAGTGCTGCTGATTTAGACTCAAAAATCTGAACTATAAGCAATTGCAGGCAAGGAAAACTTAGTTTCTTTTACTTTTATAAGAATGTTGAAATAAAAATGGCATCCAAGCAACCCAGTGGTCTGATGTAGTAAGAGACACACAAAAAAGGATCTCTAGAACACGAATACGAAGAGAAAGAACAAACCTTTTATTTGCCCACACGTGGTTAAGGGTATTTCAACTTCTTTCATTATAAACAATTAAAATTCTAGAATTAAAATTCGGTAAATAGTATTTTGAATTAGATATTTGAATAATTATACTTTTACAATTGCATAAGAAACTGAATATATTATCATTATAATGGGTGTTATCATTATAGATAATACCCTTATGATGATTTTGATCAGGCATCTTCAATTCTATATGAAAGAAGCCTACAGATAGGCAAATACATCAGAAGTCCTGCCATTATACAAGAGCCAGAGTAACAGTGTGTCAGTGAATCAAAAGAGTTAGTTTTAGTGGCAAATCTTAAAAGGGGAGTAAGATAAATGAGAATACTAGTATATTTAAAGTATCTAATTTACAGACCTGGATACATGAAAGTAATATACAGATGAAATACCATAAGCATTAGATTTTTATTTAAAACATAAGCAACCATTCGCCAGTTCGAAATTGCCCAAAGATTAATTAGAATACTGACCAGTCTTTATTACATAAACTGTCTCTAATGCACTCCAATTTCCAGTTCCATTTCTTTACAGTAAAAACAGAGCTTAGGGACATTAATAAAGCAATATGAGTGTCCATCTTCATGTTTTTACTGTTTCTACAGTTTTTTTAAATCATCACACAATTTTTAGACATTTATATATATCAAGTCAAAGTATTCAATTTAGTTTTCAGCACACTACTATCCTTTTACATACATGTTTCACCAACTTGTGTTACGTTTCTTTAAACTTTTGTGTTTGTAGTAAAAAGTCCTACTGATATAAACCTGTTAGAGCCAATCTTCAGTTGGTGAGAGTAAATTTTTTCTTTGGTAAAGTAGAGCATGTGCTATGGGCAATGAACTTTCAGCTTGTCAAGGGCACTAAACAGTATGTTTATAAGGAAAATATAATTCATCTGTTAAATCGATTAAGAAAAGGTTGAGTAGGAGGTCTACTACAGATGATTGATGGATGTATGGACGGATGGATGCATAAATTCATATTGACAAGAGTCTTATGTAAACAATAGGTAGAAAGGGAAAGTATTATAGTTTAAAAAACTGCCAAATTTTTTTGTTTAGAAAACAAAAATCTTCAGAATTCTGATTCAATATATTTTAATCTTTTTTTAAAGAGCAGAAAATATATATGATCTTGCTTTGTTTATAGATCATAAAATTATATGGAAGATAAATGTAGAAAAGGAGAAAAATTGTTTTATTTCTGAATAAATGAATCCACATGTATCTCACAATTTATGGCTAATTTGTGCTAATCTGAAAAACAATTCAAAAGTAAATTGTGTAGTAAACTGACTACTTAGAATTTTAGGTTTCATATGGTTATTCTTTCCTTCTAATCAATGTACACACATGCACACAAACACCCTTCTGTGGTTGGTTTAGCCTCATTGAGCCTTTGAGCTTAATCAGGGGAATGTTTATTTGTTTTACATAGAGATCATTTTCTCTTGACTGAAGATAGTCCACAGAGCAAGTTTATCCACCTGATTAAAAAAAAAACTAATTAGACAAGTTCAGCCCTAGCATTTCATCTGCAATTGGCAAATAGGAGAAAGCCATGGAATATTAAGTACCAAGATATGTTAATTTTTTTACATTCAAGATGCTACTTAGAGTAACAAAGGACAAGATGGGAGTAAAAGTGGTAATTAGTTTATTAATAGGCATTATCAAGCCTGTCCCAACTTCAAATAAACACATGTCTAGACTTTTCCCCCATTGCTTATTCAGGGGAGTAAGATAAATGAGAATACTAGTATCTTTAAAGTATCTAATTTACAACTGGCAAGTTTAAAAGTTTTATGCTGGCTCTGAGATGATGGACAGTGCAGTAAAGAAAATATATGCTAAATTTATGGTTAATTCATTTCAATTCTGGCAGTATAACTTAATTCAAGTTGGATGGGACCAGCATAAAGTCAGTTTGTTTATTTCTAATCTATAAATTTTGGATAGCTCTCATTTCTTTATTCATATATCTACCCCTCCAATCTCTTTATGTAAAATTCCAAGATAGAGTGCTACAGACTGAAGCAAGGACAGTGCACCTGCCTCAGCTGCACATGTATTAAAATATGAACAGCAGCAGGTAGTCCCAGTTAGGCCTGTCATTTGCTGCTCCAAGTCCATGGCCAAGGTCTATCAACACCTACCCCAAATCATCACATATCTAAAAGTAGGTGTCACATTTTCCATAGACTACTAGGATTGTAGCCAGAAATCTGAGAAGGAACCTTCCCTTCCCCAAAGGACTAATCGCTTTCTGTCATAAAAGGAAACAAACCTTTAAAAGCTAGAATGCCTCTTAAGACCAAGAAAAAAGGCTTAGCCAACTCAAAGGTGAAGAAAAGCTTTATAAACCTGCCTGCTCTAGGCTAGAGCTGAACCCATTTATGTCCACAATGAACTCTCAGGCTTCTCATGATTACCAAGAGGGTTATGGCCCCTGGGCTCACTTAGATCTGCTGTCTATCTCTCATCTTAAGCCCGTCCCCAGGCTGTGCGTTTCACATATTAGTGCCTGTTAGACATTTGGGTCCCATCTCACTAGATATTATCGTCATGTTTTCAGTTTTCATATGAATGTTGAAGCAGGTGTACCCATGAAAAGAAGCACTAAGTTGAAAGACATTGAAAAACTGAAGCTGTTAAAGAGAGTCTGTCTTACTTTCACTCTATAAATTATTAATAGCAGATAACATCCACACAGTAAATAATTTTCATCCATATGAAACATCCAGCCTCCTTAACTAATACAAAATGTGATCATTAAAAAAAAAAAAAGGTAGAATCTGGAGGTGTTATCAATATTTAACAGTCAACACCATGAAATAAAATCTCCTAACTCGTGTGTTTATAAACACACACACCAAATGAGTTGTTATAATTCGCCTATGAAGAAGGACACAAAGAACTTTTAGGAAAATAATTATCCAACAAACTTTCAGTAAAAGACTTTTAGAAACTACATGACACTCCTTTTCTTGAAAGAAAACTACTTTTGCTAAAATATACAATCTATATCTTGGAACGGATATGTAGGCCTTGGTATACTTTATTTTAAAATAGTACCTTCAGCTTATTAAATTGATTTTCTTCCTACAAAAAGGAAATAAAGCCAGGTCCAATTTGAGATATTTTCCTGAGGTCTGCCCATAACAATTACATTATTCAAAGTTTTCTGTGTTCTCATTTGTTTTTATCAACTTGGTCTGTCAAAGTTGTCAAAACAGAGTTGAAGTTTCCCACTGCTATTGTATTGAATTTCTCCTATAATATTTAGGATCATTGAGTTGTGTGATATAGTAGAAAAGGCATAGGCTATAGAAACAGAGCTTACTTTGTACTACTGCTTTATCCTCTGTGAGCTGCATGACTAGTCTTCAGTTTTGTAATCAATGAAAGGGCCTTAGCGATAAAGGTTTTGTAAAAATAAGATAATTCATTTACCATAATGCCTGACATATATTAAACATTCATATTAAGCTATTACCTTTACATATGCTAATTATACTCTTTGAACATGAATGTTTGTGAATTTTCTAGCTTTCATTGTATATTTTGTTTTATCAATTAAAAATAACCTTTAATCACTATTTGATTGTCTTGATTTTTACTTTGCTTAAAATTAATATCCAAACTCTGGTTCCTTTTTTTTTTTGCCCTTAATTTGATCATTAATCTTTCCGTGCCTTTTTGATTGGATTATATTCTAAGTGCAATGGGAAGGAATTAAAAGTGTTTAGGTACATTATGTGACTTATATGTTTAGAAGATTGCTCTGGCTGATGGTTAGCAAATGAATTACCAATGAAGAACACTAAGAAACCATAAAACATTTGAACCGCCAAAAAAAGACAGTGACTTGGACTAGGACAGAAGTTATGTTTTGGTTGGGCATGGGGAGGAGACTAGTAAAGGAAAGAAAAAATTCTAGAATAACTGCAGGTTTCTCGAAACAAGCAATTGGAAGGCCAGTGGTAACATTTATTAAAATGTGAGCCATTCAGAAATAAATAGGTGTAGAGACCAGTATAGGAAAGAAAAAAATTCTATAATAACTGTGGGTTTCTCAAAGTGAGCAATTGGAAGGTTAGTGGTAACATTTATTAAAAATGAACCATTCGGGAAGAAATATGTGTTTAAAGGAAGAAATACAATCTTTTTTTGGTCATGTTAATTTTGAGAGTTTATTTGACTTCCTAGTCAAATCAAGAGTCAGACCAACAATAACAAATGTAAATTAAAGATGGAGATCTAAATTTGGCAGTAACGTCACTAGGGAGAGGGTTAGATGATTGTAGATAAAGATGGAGACCCAGGACCAAGCATTCCAATATTTGGTGACTGAACAAAACTGGAGCTCTCAAAATTCACCAGAAAAAAAGCAGCCAGAAAAGTAGAATATTCAGCAGTAGAGAAGGAAATACTTCAAGAAGGAAGTAGTAAACTGTGTCAAGTGATGCTAATAAGTAGACTTAGATGAGCTCTGCAATGTGACTATGGATTTTAGCCTTAAGAAATAGATATGGTCTTAATCCTACTAGATTCAGAGGCATGATGGTGAAAGAAGTCTAGGTCGAGTGAGTTAAGTGAAGAATAGCAGTAGTTTGAAGAGAATGAAATGAAAACATTAGAAAAGAATGAGTAGACAGTTTCCAAGTGTTTCCTTTCTTAGATCACTTACCCATCTTAAGTCATCTCTTCATTCTCTTTTCTCCACATCTACCATCATCTTATACATTTTATCCTTAAGTTTCACATTCTAGTTCATCCTCCCACATTGTTTTGCTCTTTGGACACAAAAAGCAGGACCAGGACACACTTTAGTTCTATAATTGAAAATCAAATGTCGTAATATTCCTTTTTAATCCTCAACCGGACTACTTTTAACCTCAACTGATGGTCCATAAAACTCATCTGGCTGTATTACCATCTTAGCCTGTTCTCTTATTATTGCCTCAGCTTCTATATCATAACGAGCATATCCTCTTTTGAAAATATTTTTCCAGTTCCAATAATAAATAATTTTAAAGATTTATGTTTCTTCTGAATCTTCAGGATAACTTTCTCTTTATTTTTACCTATGGTAATTTTCCTGTAGGCCTCATGGTCCATCTAGCAAAATCGTATCTTTGACAAGATACAATAGGCGGGGCTAGCCCTTGAGACCCCACTTATTTGTTTATTTGGGGACTAACTGAAACCCCATCTTAAATCTACAGCCTATGACTCAATGTACATGAATTTTAATCTAACTTCTAATACTAATAATTCTCATAATTTTTTATATGTTATTAATTCAATTTACCCTGAGCAATCCCAGAATTGTAGCATTCTGATTTTGAAAATTTCATACAGCTGTTTGTTATTCCGACTCACACTTATGCAGATGTTCACTTTGGCAGAAATAGTCTACTGTTAACTGCACGTTATATGAATTTAAAGCTCCATGTTGGTCATTGTTACTGTAGTGTCTACTCATTTTCAAATGGGAAATGTTATCAGTCTTCTGTAATGAGATTGTTCTTGAAGAGAAATTTTACATTGGCTGTCGAACAGCTCTGCTCAGAAAGAGTCAAATCTGAATTTTAAAATTATATATACCTCCCCAAATAACTGACATATTTTCCTAATCACTGGGGCAAAATTTCAGTTTATAAAAACAATTTCATAGTGCATAACTTTGGATCCAGAGTGACAACAGAATGCACATCTGCTTAAGAGTGGGTATGTATTATGATATATTTACCAGAGCCTAACAAAAAACAAAGGACAAATTGATAACTGGCATAGAAAACACAAAATGTGCCAAATTGTTCTTCTAAATATTGTGGGAAAGAGGTTAAACATGATGCTGTACTTTACACTAATGAAAATGTCCAGTATATTACTTTCCCAGAGCAAAATAACATGTTAATGACTCTGCTCAATGTCATTTTTGTTAATGTGACATCCAAGGAAGCACTCCTCCTGGAGCCATAAACTGTGTTCAAGGACAAAGATCAAAACTGTTTATCCCCTGCTTCTCACTGGTGGCTGTAACTGAAGCCCTGTGTCACAATGACCATCATTTCTGTAAGTGGCAGCTTAGCCAGTTAGAATTAGGGCTGTAGCCTGTCCTCACTGTTTCCTCTCCTGGGGAATAGGAAAACATGTGCTGAGAATTTTTACTACAGCATTCCAGGACTTACAAAAGGGAAGACCCCTTTCCTTTAGCCTGACAACTCCTGAATATTTAATTCCTACTTATTCTTTAAAACTCAAATGTCATGATTTCACAAAACACAAAAGCTTTTTTTTTTTTTTTTTTTTCAGTGAGAGAAGGGAATTTCAGAATCGATGTAGTGGCTGAGTGGATTAGGATAATAATAAGACCTGAGAAGTAGCTGAGCACAGGGTTAAGAGAAGAGAGATGGGAATGGTGGTATAAAAATCTTCATCCTAATGTCTTCAGTGTGGAGACTGATGATATGAGTCAAAGGACCACTTCGGCTAACGCTATAGTAAGATTGTGGACATGGAGCTGAATCATAGGGTCTATGGCAAACTGTCCTGAATTTATGTGCTTTTCAAGATGGACATTGCAATATTACCCACTAGGCGGCAGTAATCCAACACCCTGCCTTACTCAGGACTTTGGTATTCCTTAAAAGCACCTTGACAGAGCCTGTCCCTTAGCTTCCTGATCTCATTTATCAACCTGGGTGCTGAGTGTTTCCTAGCATATGGTCCCAGTCTTTGCTTTATGTCTATTAGTTGTTTGATTATTTAAGATATAAACTAAAATATATGTATTTCTTAGTTTGTGCTAAGAACTTTAGACATGACAGGATTGATTAATTTTCATAACAACTCTCTGAGGCAAGATTATTCTTCCCATTTTAAAGGTTAGGGCACTGAGTAACAGTTTGAGTAATGTGCATAACTGAGCAAGAAATAAAGCCAAGCCTCATTTTCTTAATCCAGTCTATTGTTGTTGGACATTTGGGTTGGTTCCAAGTCTTTGCTATTGTGAATAGTGCCGCAATAAACATACGTGTGCATGTGTCTTTATAGCAGCATGATTTATACTCCTTTGGGTATATACCCAGTAATGGGATGGCTGGGTCAAATGGTATTTCTAGTTCTAGATCCCTGAGGAATCGCCACACTGACTTCCACAATGGTTGAACTAGTTTACAGTCCCACCAACAGTGTAAAAGTGTTCCTATTTCTCCACATCCTCTCCAGCACCTGTTGTTTCCTGATTTTTTAATGATGGCCATTCTAACTGGTGTGAGATGGTATCTCACTGTGGTTTTGGTGGGAATTGAACAATGAGAACTCATGGACACAGGAAGGGGAACATCACATTCCGGGTACTGTTGTGGGGTGGGGGGGGGGCGGGTAAACTACAAGGGTCAGGAAGAAAATGGCACATGGATACATAGGAAAAAACTGCACATTGTCACATGTACCAAAACTGTGTTTAAATCTATAGATCCAGCATTTCAATCTAAAAAAGTATTCCCACAGAATAATAGAATGTAATGAAAATGTTATCCCCTTTACAATATTTTCAATATTAATTTCAACTCCTAATTTTAATTGTCACAGCTTTGCTAAAATGCATTACTCTTTGCATTTTAAAATATACTTAATATCATATATGATATGTATTGTATAGATGTTGGTTGGTTTTTAAAAAGGGGCCATGTATAATAACAATAGGACAATGAGCTAAAAATAAGTTGTGTGCATACTATGTTTCTGATTTGGGTGAAGTAAATATAACGATAATTTCTGTTCATGAGGAAATAATCATATTTGGACAAATGTTGCATTCTGTTATTATAATATACAATTAAGCACAATCGATGTTAATATGTAA
Source organism: Hylobates moloch (assembly GCF_009828535.3). Taxonomy (NCBI): domain Eukaryota; kingdom Metazoa; phylum Chordata; class Mammalia; order Primates; family Hylobatidae; genus Hylobates; species Hylobates moloch. Next base: position 61,625,553 of record NW_026652281.1, on the reverse strand, counting down.
AACAAACAGAAGTTCGTGGGTCAAGGAAATTCTTGAAAACTATGTCAATTATGCTTTAAGACTGTGGACATTCAAATATTAGCAAATATTCTGGAAAATCATTAGTAATAAAAATGAAAATAAAAGAATTTTTAGTATTAATAATACTAGATAGTGTAAATAACTTGATAGTACAAAATTACCCTCATAGAGGTTTTTATTTTATAATAATTATAAGTAGAGTGGAAATCCCAGTAATTATTATATCACTATTATTACATTTCCATCATTAAATGCTTATTATGTGTCTACTAAACATTAAATATTGCCATAACTTTAAGTGGTAGGTAGTTATCATCTTTGTTTTATAAACAAAGAAGCTAAAGACAGCAAATGAATCATCTAAGATCACACAGTAAATGGAAAAGTCTATATGGTTAACTAATCTGTGTGTGTGTGTGTGTGTGTGTGTGTGTGTGTGTAAAATACATGGAATTTTTACAGAAGTTGGTATTCAAAAAACCTTCTACATTTATTTTGCCTACATATAAAGCTAGCTCAATCCAAACATATAGAAACTTCCATTGCATTTACAAATATATCACTTTTTTCCTAAACGTCATAGTGGATTTTCTATATAGTGCCTAGCCTTCCCATCCCATTTGGAATTTAACCAATTTTGTTTTAATTGCATTAATGCAACTCTATGTTTTTTAAGTATTACAATAATAAATACATATTAGAGAGATATATTATCATTATAAAAGTATTTTGTGGCCAAGAAAAATAAAGCAAGGCATTAAACACAGAATTTAGAGATTTTTGAGTAAAGATCATTAGTTAGGTTTGTTTAGATTGAAAGCGACTGAAAAATCATTACCTTACAGCCTCCTCATCACAGTTCTATGTGAAATGAGTAGGTGAGACACTTCATTTCTTTAAAAATAATCCCTGTCAAAATCATAAAACTTTGCTATCACAACTGACATTAATTGGCATCCTTGTTAGCACTCTCCAAAGAGAGGTCAAAACTGGATGTTCATAGAAGCTGAATTGCCCCTTCTTATAAGTGGCTCCTCTGGGTTAAAGAGAAGAGACATGGAAACCTTAGAAAAAGTTTGGCATGTACCTTTATTATAAGAAAAACAAGAGACATTCTTGTTGAACTGTGAGCATTGATTGTTTGACATCGTGGTAGTGCATTATACATGAAACTTACAGACAGATGTCCAAGATAACTAAAAAGATCAGATAATAGTAATACAATTTCCCAGTTTTGTACCCAAAGTATTTGATGCTAGATGTGGATTTGTATAGAATTTCAGAGAGGTTTGTGGGAGGTGGACATTTTATAAGGGGAAAAGAGTGCATATACCTTATGTTATGTAACAGCCCAGCAGGATAAAAGGCAACATTCTGTTAATATTTCTAAAAATATATATATGAATATGCATACCAAGTAAATAAAGAAAAGCTATAAATATCCTCATGTCAATTCAGATCAAAGTTTGTCACCAAAACAATTAGTTCATGTAAGGTTAAATTTTGCTGCCAAATACATTATGAAAAAAATGCTATTATAGGAGATTTTATAATTACTGAATTGCAGATATAGTATTATATAGTTGTACAAAAATTAGGATTATTTGGCTATAAGTAAAAGAAGATTGAAAAGTCATTAAATATAGACTTTATTTGTTAATTTATATTTTCAACAAATAGTTATCGAGCACCTACTATTTGCCAGTTACAATGACAGGAAAACTGCGATGACAAGACAAATGTGGCCCTACATTTGAACAGTGTTTTTATCATCAGCTTTATTCATCTCCACTGAAACCAGAAAAGAAAGCAAACATTTTAAATGTACCTAAGAAAAATGAAACAAAATAAAAAATAATGCTTCTCATTTCCATGATATTTAAATACAGGAAAATGTTATCACAGAAGCTTATGGAATCTACTCTCCTTGGGAAAACTTAAAAGATGTATCATCTGTCTTAGATGATTTAGAGTCAATCGAATCAACAATGTGGCTCCTTAAAGCACCAATTCAACAAAGATTCTATACTTCAAAATTAATTTTCCAAAACTTCATTCTGATTAATTCTTATAGTGTAATAGTTTTTTTACAGTACCATCAATATTTATATAGTTATTTTGCACAGACAGAAACAAATCTAAATAACCACAAATCAAGAGATTTGATGCACATAAATCTACAAAAATCCAACTAAATTTTAGCTAGCTAAACTGACTGAAAGTAAAAAATAAATACAAATATGAACTAGTAGATGAAGAAGTCAATGTATTAATTCCGAATGATCTCTTTTCAATTAAGAATTTTATGACAAATGGAAATAAAGCACTATCCTTGCCATTTGAAAAATAATAATGAGGACATTGGTGGTGGTGACAGTGTTTTAATATCCACAAACCCATGACTCAGACAGCCAACAATATAAGCACCCGTCCCACTGTTAATTACATGGAAACAACATTTTCTATTCTACATCCTACTTCTATAAACACCACTGTGCTCTCACTAAGATTTTCAAAGAATCAATATGTGCCATTTATTAAGTAATAGTGTATATAATAAGTCTAGTTTTTCTAAAGATTTTTCTCCCTTAACATTTAGTAAAGAACATTTTCTGTAGCCATGCACAAACAAATGATTAAACTCAACAGGCCAGTTGAGTAGCTGTTTCTCATACATAAACACTTTTGCAAGCATATTTGTACATTCCTCTCTCTATATAGCAGATAAATAAAAATTAGATTTTATTTGCTGAGATTTTAATAATAAAAGCTGTAATGCAACCATCATGTAGCGCTTTGCTATAGCAGGCTGAGATGTCATAAGACATCTTTCCAAATACATCCATTAAATACACTAGAATATGAATTATTCTTGTAGAAAAAATGATTATTATCTCTAGAGCAAAATAGAACTTCCTTGGAATGGGTCAGGTTCAAAGTCTTTCCATAAAAAAGATGTTCCTATATAAGTGGAAATTGAAACATTCCTTAGCCTGTATTTCACTAGCATGGGAAAATTTGAGGTTGTTTACATTTCCACTGAGATGTGTGTCCTGAACCACCTGAGAAAATTAAACAACAATAATTCTAAAATTCCATTAGGCCATTTATGATGTTTTTTTCTTACTACGTCACAAAAAATTATTTAACCAGTATACAATGAAAGTCTATGTGATATAAGCAAGTGGTTGCTGTATTAAGCAGTCTTATTTGTCAGAATTAGCCATCAAAATCCAAGAGCTCACAAGGAAATGATGAAAAGGGACTTCCCAAGATGAATATCAAAGATTGCAAGACCAAGATGATTAATCCTGCACTCCCTAAAACTGTTTCCTTTGACTGCCTAGTATGGGTGGATACAGTATTGAAAAAGAGTTATAATGAAATACTGTTTAATTTGGTACTGGGAAAATGTATTTCTTCTGATACTCTTTCTAAAAAATATCCATTGTTAATACCAACTTGAGCTGCTAGACTGCCTGTCTCTCTATCTCCTGTTCTTTACAAAGATAAAAATAGGTAACTTTTGACTGATTGGTCTTTGTCCTATCTCAAGTTACCCCAGTAGTTGTTACCTTAAAGAGCCACAACTACAAAAAATGAGGAATGGATTCTGGATGATAAAATAGATTTACCTTCTCTGAAAGCTAGTCTCAGCACATATAAAATGAGGGAATTAATAAAATCTACATCATAGGATTGTTGTGATAAATAATTAAAACAATTCAATGTGAAATGCTCAGTACAGTCCCCAGGGAAAGCTTAGTACATTTTACAGTTACCAGTATTTTAAGAATCGCCGGGTATGCTGCTTTGCACACATGGAATTCATTTCTCTTTTATACAAGTGCCATTTTTTCTAACTGATGTTTATATATTAAGGGACTATACTGTATTTAAAAAGCTTTAGACCAAAGATACATAAAATTCCACTGTGGTTCCTGCCTTGCAAGGAGCTGATTTTTTAGATGCTCTGGTAACATTTACTTACTCATTATAAAATTTAGTTTTGTTGTCTGTGATATATGGAGTTGGGCTCAACAGCTCTAAATTGTCTTCTTGACCTCTGGGATCATTTTATCCCCATGAGGAAGATACACTTCGGTCACAGCTAACATCATGCTCAATGGGGCAAAGCTGAAAGCTTTTCTGTAACAACGCAAGGATGCCCCTTCTCAGCACATCTAATCAATATAAAGTAATGAAAGACCTAGCCAGAGCAATTAGGCAAGAGAAAAAAAAAAAATAAATGGCAACCACATTGGAAAGGAAGAAGTTAAACTGTCTCTGTTTGCATATGACATAATAATATGCATAGAAGACGCTAAAAACTGCCAGAATTATTAAATAAATTCAGTAAAGTTGCAGGATACAAAATCAACACAGAAAAATCAGTAGTGTTTCTATACACTAACAGCAAAAATCTGAAGAAGACATTTTTCTAAATCCCATTTTAAATAGCTACAAAAATTAAATACTTATGAATAAATTTAAACAAAGGGGTAAAAGATCTCTACATTAAAAAGTATAAAACATTTCTCGTAGAGACGGGGTTTCACCGTGTTAGCCAGGATGGTCTCGATCTCCTGACCTCATGATCCGCCCGCCTCGGCCTCCCAAAGTGCTGGGATTACAGGCGCCTGTAGTCCCAGCTACTCGGGAGGCTGAGGCAGGAGAATGGCGTGAACCCAGGAGGCAGAGCTTGCAGTGAGCCAAGATAGCACCACTGCAGTCCCGCCTGGGCGAAAGAGCAAGACTCCATTTCAAAAAAAAAAAAGTATAAAACATTAATGAAATAGGTTGAAGAAGACAGAAATAAATAGAAAGGCATTCCATGTCTGTGGATTGATAGAATTAATAGTATTAAAATGTTCATACTACCCAAAGCAATCTACAGATTCAATGCAATTCCTAATAAAATAACAACATTCTTCACATATAGAGAAAAAAAAATCCTAAAATTCATATGGAACCACAAAAGACTGAAAATAGCCAAAGAAATCTTAAGCAAGAAGAACAAAGCTAAAGGCATCACATTACCTGACTTCAAAATACACTACGAGGCTATAGCAACGTAAACAGCATGGTACTAACAAAAAAAAAAATTAATCACTGCATTTACAGCCAACTGATTTTTGACAAAGGCATCAAAAAACAGAATTGGGAAAGTACAGTTGTGCCAATAAATGATATTGGGAAAATTGGATATCCAAATGCAAAAGAATTAAACTCTGATTTCATACCATGTACAAAAATCAACTTGAAATGAGTTAAAGGCTTAAATGTACGACCGAAAACTATAAATAAAATTACTAGAATAAAAACAGAAAAAACATACCACTGAGAGGTGACAACGTGCTGGCAGTCCTCACAGCCCTCGCATGCTCTCGGCGTCTCCTCTGCCTGGGCTCCCACTTTGGCGGCACTTGAGGAGCCCTTCAGCCCACCGTCGCACTGTGGGAGGCCCTTTCTGGACTGGCCAAGGCAGGAGCCGGCTCCCTCCGCTTGCAGGGAGGTGTGGAGGGAGAGGCGTGAGCCGGCACCGGGGCCGCGCGCCACGCTTGCGGGCCAGCTGGAGTTCCGGGTGGGTGTAGGCTTGGTGGGCCCTGAGGGCCGGCCCCGGGCAATAAGGGACTTAGCACCCGGGCCAGCGGCAGCGGAGGGTGTACTGGGTCCCCCAGCAGTGCCAGCCCACGGGCGCTGCGCTCAATTTCTCGCCAGGCCTTAGCTGCCTTCCCGTGGGGCAGGCCTCCGGACTGCAGCCCGCCATGCCTGAGCCTTCCCCCGCCTCCATGGGCTCCTGTGCAGCCGGAGCCTCCCCAACGAGCGCCACCCCCTGCTCCACGGCGCCCAGTCCCATCGACCACCCGAGGGCTGAGGAGTGCCAGCGTGCAGCACGGGACTGGCAGGCAGCTCTACCTGCAGCCCCTGTGCAGGATCCACTGGGTGAAGTCAGCTGAGCTCCTGAGTCTGGTGGAGATGTGGAGAACCTTTATGTCCAGCTCAAGGTTTGTAAACACACCAATCAGCACCCTGCATCTAGCTCAGGGTTTGTGAGTGCACCAATCGACACTCTCTATCTAGCTGCTCTGGTGGGGCCTTGGAGAACCTTTGTGTCCATACTCTGTATCTAACTGATCTGATGGGGAGGTGGAGAACCTTTATGTCTAGCTCAGGGATGGTAAATGCACCAATCAGCGCCCTGTCAAAACAGACCACTCAGCTCTACCAATCAGCAGGATGTGCGTGGGGCCAGATAAGAGAATAAAAGCAGGCTGCCCCAGCCAGCAGTGATAACCCGCTCGGGTCCTCTTCCACACTGTGGAAGTTTCTGTTCTTTTGCTTGTTGCAATAAATCTTGCTACTGCTCACTCTTCAGGTCCACACTGCTTTTATTAGCTGTAACACTCACCGCGAAGGTCTGCAGCTTCACTCCTGAAGCCAGTGAGACCACGAGCCCACCGACGAACAACTCTAGATGCTCCGCCTTAAGAACTGTAACACTCACCACAAAGGTCTGCAGCTTCACTCCTGAGCCAGCGAGACCACGAACCCACCAGAAGGAAGAAACTCCAAACACATCCGAACGTCAGAAGGAACGAACAACTCCAGACACGCCACCTTAAGAGCTGTAACACTCACCGCGAGGGTCCGCGGCTTCATTCTTGAAGTCAGTGAGACCAAGAACCCACCAATTCCGGACACACCATGACATTGGTCTGGGCAATGACCTTTTGGAAAAAACCCAAAACGCACAGGCAACAAAAGCAACAATGGATAAACTAGAATGCGCCAAACTAAAAAGTTTCTGCACAGCAGTGAAAACAATCAACAGAGTGAGGAGACAACCTATAGAATGGGAAAAAATATTTGCAAACTCTACATCTGATAAGGGGTTAATATCCAAAATATATAAGGGACTCAAACAACGTGACAGCAAAAAAATAAATAACCCAATTAAAAAATGGGCAAAGGGCCTAACTAGACATTTCCCAAAAGAACACATGCAAATAGCCAACAGGTATATGAAAAAATGCTCAACATCACTAATCATCAGGGAAATACCAAATAAAGCCAGAGTGAGATATCACCTCACATCTGTTAGAATGACTATTATCAAAAAGATGAAAAAGACCAGCCATGGTGGCTCATGCCTGTAAATCCAAGCACAATGGGAGGCTGAAACAGGAGGATAGCTTGAGCCCATGAGTTCAAGACCAGTCTGGGCAACATAGTGAGGCCTCATCTCTACAAAAAATTAAAAAAGAATTAGCCAGGCATGGTGGCACATGCCTGTAGTCCCAGTTACTTGGGATCCCAGGAGGTCACGGCTGCAGTGAGTGGTGATCACACCACTGCACTCCAGCCTGGGTGCCAGAGTGAGACCCTGTCTCTAAGAAACAAAAAGATACACCATAACAAGTGTTGGCAAGGATGTGGAAAAAAGGGAACGTTTGCACACTGTGAGAATGTAAATTAGTATAGCCATTATTGAAAACATTATGGAGTTTCCCACAAAAAAACTAAAAATAGAACTACCATAAGATCCAGCAGGGCCACTACTATGTACATATCCAAAGGAATTGAAATCAGTAAGTCAAAGAGATAGCTTCACTCTCATGTTCATTACAGCACCACTCACAATAGCCAAGATACAGACTTCAGTGTCCATTAATGAATAAATGGATTTTTTAATGTGGTATATATACACAGTGGAATACAATTCAGCCATAAACAGAAAGAAATCTTGTCACTTGCAACATGGATGAACCTGGAGGACATTATGTTAAGTAAAATAAGACAGGCACAGGCAGACAAGTGCCGTTTGATCTCCCTCACATATGGAATCTGAAAAAGTTGGTCTCATAGAAGTAGAGAGTAGAATGGTGGTTACCAAGGCTAGGGTGGATGTTAAAGTAGCTAGCTTTTCTGACAAATGTAGTATGTCCTAGGCAGGATGCTTTCAGATGTTACAAAAAGACCAACTTAAAATGACTTTAAGGACATTTATAATCTCACATAACAAGAAGTCCAGAATTGGTAAAATTGTAGTGTTCATAAATTCAATGTTTCAAGATTTCAGGGGCTTAACCCAATAGAAATTCATTTCTTGTTGACCTCACAGTCAGATTTGGGTCATCAGGGTCTCTGCTGTGTGCAGACATTCACAGCACTGGCTTTTGCCAGTGTGATACCACATCCCTTATATACAGTCCAGTAGGAAAGAAAGAGCATAGAGGCCATATTCCCATACCTGGACCTTTGCCATATAACCCTACCTAATCTACTGGAAAACGCAGTCAAGCCACAGGCCCAAAAGGAAGAGGAAGAGGTTTGGCAAACACATAGTATTGTCTCTAATATATACAATTACTTTAACAATTTTGATACAGTAATGTTTTTTCAAAGTAATCAGTGTTGGCTTAATCACTTGTCTAAGTGCAAACATCACCTGCTATACCACCTACTGAAAATGTTTACCTTAATAGTATCATGTTCTGAAAGACAAATTTACCATTCATATATAGCCCATAAATATCCCTTATTTTTATCCCATTAAAACTAGGAATATTTTTTCTAAACATTAGAAAGTGATGCAAAATGAATGGAATTAATTGTATGGTATTTTTCAAAAGATCAAGTTTATTTCTGAATGGAAGAATTCAGTTCTATCCGATTGAGTATTCAATAAAGATGATAATAAAAAAGAATAGGATATTTGAGTTAGAATGCAAAAGTCCATGTTAGGCTTATTGATTAAGTGAATCCTAGCCAATTGAATTTACTTTCCACGGATGGATTTTCAAAACCTAGAAAGCATCTCTAATATCACTGCTGATTTGTTTCTCATTTAATGTTCCTTTGCTATACTGAAAAGATTGAAGATTTAAAAGAATTGTTAAATATTCTGTCAATGATTTCTCATTTAGATCTTTAGTTCTCTCTCTCTCTCTGTGTGTGTGTGTGTGTGTGTGTGTGTGTGTGTGTGTGTGTGTGTGTGTTCTCGGTTGCCTAATTTTACCTATTTTAGAAATAAGGTTTCTAGTGCAACAGAGCAGTCCACAGATCAATCACAAACACTATCCAGTTGTTGTTGGTAGCCAATATCTAATACTTATGGGAGAAACAAAAACTCAGGAAAAAAAGATAACACTGAGCCTCTTGTGGGAGATTTCTCATGTCTGGTGGGTGACAGACAAAGTGAAGCAAGACCAATCCCATTACCACTAGTTATGCTTCAGCCATTCCAATTTCATTCATTTTGCTTTTATTTCTGATGTGCAGAGGCTGTTTGATGAACTCTCTTATGGGAACAGGCAAGTCTTGGAAGAATGTACATTAAAAAGTTATGAAGAGTACATAATTTATTAAATCCAACTCATTATTGGAAACTGTTAGCATACAATTCATTTAATAGGAATCATTGGTGGAGAAAATGACTGTTGTTTTGATCTGATCACATAAGCTATGGCATAATTTTCCTTGTCTGTGGTGATTTACTTAATCTTGAACAACATGCATACTCACTTAAACTATGCTTGCTGCTGGAAAATAGACACATAGGTTTTGTTATTTATTAATGGCAATGGCTTTACATTTTTATTACATTCTGTAACAAATAGACTCTCCAAGTTTTCAGCAAAATAATTGAATAATTGAATAGAGTAGCTATAGCCCTGAGTGCAAAATGGACAAGAATAGGAAACCATTTTACTGACAAATACCAAGGCCTATGGAACTGTCATCTATTAACAAGGTTCTCTCAATAAAACAATCAATCAAACAAAAAAAGATGTCTGTGTGCCTACTATGAATAATGAGTAAGCCTTAATATTGTATAAAAAATGGCAAGGGGCTAAAAAGACGAGTTACATACAAGCAAATAGTTAGCTGCAGATATAAGGCAGCATGTTAACAAACACTAGAGGATACAGACAAACACAAGAGGTTGGAGGAGATGGGATCTCAATGACAAGCGACAGGCAAGGGATAATCCTTGTCTAGGCAACAGCCCAATGTCTATACCTCGGCAAAATTTCTCTAAGTAATCTTGTAACGTTGTTTTCCAAACTGAATGTTTTAGAACTAACTCTTAATGGTAGGATAATTTCAAATACTATGTTAAATTTATTTAGCCATTACTTTATTTAGCCTACAGGAACATTTACTTTATTTCCAGTTTTTCCCACTACAAAGGTACTATAATTGTCCCCCTCACGGTATTTTTGCTCTTATTTCTATAGGATACATTCCCAGAAGTGGAATTGCTGTCAATTCCTGTATATATATACACATATATATGTGTGTGTGTATATATATGCTGTTATATATGTTATATGTATGTTATATATGTTATAAATATATGTATATATAACATATCTGTATATATAACATACATCTGTATATATATGTTATATATATATAAGCTGTGTATATATATATACACACACACACCATATATACACACACACACACACACACACACACACACACACACACACACACACACACCATATTTATATATTCTGAATACATTGTCATATAGCTTTCCAAGAAAGCATTCAAGCTCACTTCTCCCACAGTAAGGTCATGGCATACATTTTGCCCACATCATTGTTGGAGGTAGTGCTGTCACTCTTTTGAAGTTTTGCAAGTCTAATGGTAGGAAGTAGTCTCACACTGTGACTTTCATTTTCATTACCCAAAACTCTCAATGAGTTTGACATCCTTTCACATATATTTAATGGCCATTTGGATTTGCTCTTTAATGCAATTATTTTCATTCTTTGCCTATTTTTGTATTGGGTTGTATTTCTTCTAATAAATAATAAATCTGAAAGTATACTTACAGATTTCTAAATTTTAATTGCCTATTAACAGACAAAAATTATGAATTTAATAGTGTTGCTTAGCTTCTGCTGCACACAATGCATGAAGCTAGAGCACCGTGGGAGTTACAACATGGTTAAATTTGGTAGTAGAACTGAAATAAATATGGAAATAAAATAAAATATATCACACAATAAATTTAAGAAGGAGAATTTGTTTTTTGTTAACATGGTCAAGAAAAAATTTTCAGCAAGGAGAATGTTAGCTTGGATTTTATGGGTTGGTATGATTTTGGTAAATGTTATCTGAGAAAAGAACAATCCATGTACAAAGAATAACAGATTTAAAAAAAAAAGGAATAATTTTAATGCCAGAATAGTTGACCTAAGGTCTTGCTCTGTCACCCAGGCTGGAGTGCAGTGGCGTGATCAGGCTCACTGCATCCTTAACCTCCTTGGCTCAAGCAATCTTTCCACTTTGGCCTCCTGAGTAGCTGGGACCGCAGATATGCACCATCATGCTTGGCTAATTCTTTTAGGTTTTGTAGAGATGTGGTCTCACTATGTTTCCCAGGCTGGTCCTGAACTCCTGGGTTCAAGCTATCCTCCCACCTCAGCCTCCCAAAGTGCTGGGATTACAGGTATGAGACACCATGCCCAACTGCAAATGCCTTCTAAGTGTAGCATTTTTAAAAAAAAAAAAAATGTTATGCTTCTTGCTAAGAAACACCTATCTCTGTTTCTTTGTTTCAAATTTAAAATTTTAGCAATCACTTGTAGCTATCACTTATTATAAACAGTCTTAAGCTGTAATTTTTTTAAAATCAGGAAAACCTGGGAGTTACATTAACACTTTATTTTCTTTAAGAACACTAAAGTTACTAAATAGTAGCTTGACTATAAAAATTAGCTTGAGTATGAAAATTAATACAACTTTCTAAAACATTTAAAACGAGAGAAAATCTCTGATTCAATGTGAATTGTGGTTATATTTGACTTTGCACATACTGTAATCTATTCTGTGTATTGTCCGTGGATTATTGAAATCTACAAATAACCCATGTTTCTGAAAAGCCTTATCAGTTATATGAAACAAGGTACTGTTGATGCTTTAACAACATGAGTTGGAACATCATGAGTCCATTTTTAGATGAATTTTCTTTTGCCTCTGCCACTCTTGAAACAGCAAGACTAACCCCATCTTTTCCTCCTCCTCCTCAGCCTACTCAACTGGAAGATAACAAGGATGAGGACTTTTATGATGATCCACTTTCACTTAATGAATTGTAAATACATTTTCTCTTTCTCATGATTTTCTTAAGAACATTTTCTTTTTCCTGGCTTACTTTATTATAAGAATGCAGTATATAATAAATATCACATGTAAAATATGCGTTACTTGGCCATGTTATCAGTAAGGCTTCTGATCAATAATAGAATAATAGTTGTTACATTTTTGGGAAGTCAAAAGTTATGCACAGATTTTTTTTTTTTTTTACTGCAAGGGAGGTCGGCACCACTAACGTCCATATTGCTCAAGGTACCACTGTAAGAAACAGCAATTTCAATGACCACTCTTGGGGGAGAGAGTGCTGCTTCTTTCCCTCCACTGTACAATTCTGAATATATAGCTACTTCAAAGTCTCCCAAAATAAACATAGAAGTCCCTGAGGGTATCTAAGCTATTCTCAAGTATAGAGTTCATTTTATCTTCTGCCTTTGCTGGGCATTGTGGACCCTCCCCTATGGTGCCATCACTTCCATCCAGCACTCTGAATTTTTCATATGCCATTGCTGCTTCAACAATCACAACTAGGTGCTATTGCTTCTGCCCTGAACACTCCATTTTGCCAGGCAAGGTTACTTCTTGTCCCCTGTCTGTTAAGCAGTGTTGTTTTCAGCATCTAGCACTAGAATCTCCCACTATCTTCTTCCAGGCATCACACCCTCCTGTGAGGCACTGCCACCAAAACACTGGAGAGCATGAGGTACGAATGCTGTGCAATGGCCAATGGTAAAGAGTAAAAGTATGCTTCTCCTCCTTCTTCATGTTATGGACTCTTATGGGAGTCCCAAACATCTGCTGCCTGTAGTAACTAATCTATTAGTTATTAATTAAAACCCTCTCTCTTCCAGTAACTCAGACAGAATGAATGCTGAAGAGTGGATGCCAATTTTAAAATGCCCTCACTGCAGAACCTGAAACTTCTTCCCCTCTTTGGCAAGACAAGGATGGGGAGTATCCAGGATGCACTAGAAAGTCACTCAGCTGGAGCTATGTTGGAGGAGCACTGCCTCAAAATGGTTCTGACCTGACAAAGTGAGGGACCCTATCAAGCTTCTGATCCTCAGGAGGAGTAGAAAATCAAGAGTTTTGGAGTAAAGTTCTATGTCCAAGTTAGTGAAATCTGCAGTGCAGAAGTCCCCGTAGGCAACCTCTGAAGAATTCACACATGCTTGCCAAGAAAGCAAGTCCATTTGAACATCTGTATGCCCAGAAAGCTCTAATAGTGTGTTACAAGAGAATTATCTCACTAAGACCTTTCCTTAAGGTTAATTCTTCTCATTCACCTGCCTTAGCTTCAGACTCCAACCCTGATAGATCAGAAAGTGAACTAGAAGGCAAGGATAAAGGAGAAGGCCACAAAGCTCAGGAAATATGAAAGATGCTGACAATCCTACCTTTCCGCTATGGACTTCCAGCCTGAAGCAGGCCCAAGCTGGGGGAAAGGAGAAGCTTTAGCTCTGCATGCAGGTGTAAAACATTTCCGTTCTTAAAATGAGATTCTATGGTTAAAATTGCCAGAAAATTGTTTTAGCTATCATAGAATGACCGGAAAAAATGACATTGGACACACACTACTCCTACAGAGCAAGTTAAAATGGGTAGGAAAAAAATATTTTTCTCCTGGAGATCAATGTGTGTGTTCCTTCTTTTCAAAACAATAATTATTTATTTTTTGCTATATGACACACACTCTTCTTATCCATGAAAATGAAGAAAAATACATTGATTGACTTAATATTCAATACAACTCCATGAGATCAACACTATTATTATCAATGTCACTTTATAGAAAGGAAATTTGGTACAGAAATCTGAAATAACTTGTCAAAAATCAAATAGTGAGTGGCAGAGTTGGGATAGATTGTCACCTATAAGAATCAGTAAAATCAGAAGCATCAAGGACCAAAAAGAAATTCTGAATTTCAAGAATGCAGTCTTTTCTTCCATAAAGTGTATGAGCTGTTTTCCTTTCAAATAAATAGGCTGCAATAACAGAAAAAAAAAACTTATATGTTTTTTATGTTCTCACAAAGGCACTACACGTAAGAGCCTAAAATAAATTACAAGTAAAATGGAAAGTTAAGATAAGGAGTAACTGAGCATATTTTATTTATTTCTAAACTATGTTTTCTGAATGTTATATACAATGAACAGGAAAACATATTAGATACTACAGAAAAACAAATTAATCATGTAGAAGATACCATGAGAAATTTTTCTAAAACATAAAGAGATGGAATAAAGGAATTAAAATGAGAATAAAGAAAACAAACCATGTGGAGAACAGATTCCCAAAGCTTAATCAAAATATGTAAGGGTAGATACAGCAGAAACAATAATCAAATTAATGAGAAACTTCCTTCATCTAATAAAACTTCATTCTGACATCTGAGTAAGTGCCATATTTCAGGAAATCAATAAAAAGAAAACAATATCAAAATATATCTAGTACAGTTATCGCAGCTAAAAGGCAAAAAGAATTCTATAACCACCTAGGGAAAAACTAATACTAGGTACAAAGAAATAAGACACATTCTGCTCAGATTGCTCCGCAACACTAAACGCCAGGAGACTGTAAGCAATATTTATCAAAGTTTGAAGAAGTTATCCATGAATTTTGTTTTGAGAAAAATTGTCAATTTATGTGTGAAGGCAGCAGAAAGATATTAGGTATGTAAGATGGAGAAAACATTTCCCAGGTATATTGTCTGACCATAGGAATCAAAGATACCCTGAAGGACAAAAATTAAAATCTAGGAAACTGAATGTCATGCCTAGAAAGGATTGGTGGTGAGCACTGACAACCAGTTAATCATACTGAGATACTTACAAATACAATAGAAACTCTTAATTGAATTCAGTTAATGAGGGCCTCTATTCCCCCATGTAAATCCACTGATTCTCACTATTTAGTCTGTTAGAGCTCCCATAACAAAGTATCATGGACTGACTGGCTTAAGCAACAGAAGTTAATTTGCTTACAGTTCTGGAGGCGAGAAGTCCAAGATCAAGATGCTAGCAGAGCTGGTTTTCAGTGAGGCTTCTTTTCCTGGCTTGGAGATGGCCACCTTCTCCCTGTGTCCTCACATGGCCTTTTCTTGAATGAGTACTCCTGATGTCTCTTCCTCTTCCTATAAAAACATCAGTCTTATTGGATCAGTGACCCACCTTAAAGACCATATTTAATGTTAACTACCTCATTAAAAGGCCCTATCTTCAAACACAATCACAAAGGGGATTATAAACTTCAGTATATGAATGTGAGGGGGGACACAATTGTCTATTATAGTGTTCATAACTAACAGGCTACTCTTATTTCCCACTATAAAACCTACTAACTCTGAATGGTTATTGCTAAGGGTTACCCTTAGGGCAACAGACTACCTCCAATTTTGCTTCTATTAAGTTGCAAAATGACGAACTGAGAGTCATCTATGATAAATTTCCAAATAAGAGCTATAATTACCAATTCAATAATTTATCTAAATATTGTACAGACCAATGGAATGGTTGTGTGAAAAGCCTAGAGAGTTCTTGTATCTAAGACCAATTCTAATGTTTGGAAAAACTCAATAAAAGAAAATTATATGACAAAATTGCTTAATTAATTAATTGTGGCTGAAGCAACTATAAAAGAATGAGGGTAAAATTTATAAACATCCTAAAGGATTCTACCCTCAAATTATTTCGAAAGTGTCCAATTTATCACTTCACATGAATTAAACAGAAACCAAAAACTGCGGATGTTATTTTCATAAGGTTGTATATGTAAGAAAGACAAAGTGGAACTACAATTAGCAGAAAAATCCTCAAAAGGATGTCTCAATCCTACATCTAAAGATAAAAATGAATTATACATAAGTGGTTTATGTTAAAAGGCTTAATTATATGTGTATTATTTTAATGAGTCAACTTATTACTCAAGTATTTATGAATTATAATCATGTTATATAAGGATTGTATATTTGTTTAAATAACAGTAAAAAGTGACTATAAATAAGTTTAATTGAAATTTTTATTTATATATTTGTTTAAACAATAGGTTTATAACCCCAATTTTTATTAAAATTAGGTTATCAGAGTGACTTGGTAGGTTGCATAAAGTTCATTTTTGTATATAAATATTATAGTTATAATTCACGTAGGGGTTTCAGATATTGAGGAAGAAGATGTGATGACTAGGGACAGTGGTACACGGAGGCTCTACTGGGCTATGCTGGGACAGAGCTGCACAAAAGGGGAGGCCTTTCACAGCATAAGGCTATTCAGAGGCTATGGCAAGGGTGCCATCACTCTGAGGGGGAAGGAGGGCAAGAGAACTTCTGGAGAGGAGGGGAATCAGAGAGGGAGCTAATATGTTAGGTGATTTTTGTTCAGCAATACAGCTGGAGTTGTGTGGGTCCAAATACTGTAAAGGACAATAGGAACTTGGAGTCCTATAACCACAAGACTATCTAATCAATGGCACACAGAAATGGGGTGCGGTTTCTCATTGTATATGAAGTAGGCAAACTCTAAATGGCTAAAAATCTGTTTCTTGGGCTGGGCTATTTTTTAAATAGTTAGATGGACAAAAGTTTGAGTTTGGTACCAGGAGCTTCTGAGTCAATGTGTGTCAACCTGCAATAAAGAAATAAAAAACCTAAGGACCAAAGCACAATAGCTATCTTTGGATCTTTTATATACAATTATATTATAAGTAGTATATACTTATATGTATATAAGTATTACATATGCCTATGTGTTCATATATGTATGTACTGATATTGTTTCATGCTGATATTTGTGATATTCAACCATGAAACTGCTGTACTAGAATTGCCATTAGTGATCATGAAAAAGGGGTTGAATATTTCCCCTAGTGAAAATAATTCAAGTGAACAAAAACTGTGTATAGATAAAATCACTAATCATCTTTACCAAGTATAAATGTATATTTTAATGTAATTGCACATAAATTATTTTAGCTTATATAAAATTGCCAAAAGAATGAACTATTGGCATGCTTTTCAGAGGAAATTTTAATTATTTTCTGTTTTCTCATCCTTATTTTTATTCTTCTGCTTGTTGTTTCCTTAGAGTCACTCTGGCATGGCTTCAAGGGAAAGAAAGTCAATTGAAATACATATTATTGATGTTACATTAACAGACTCCACAGCTAGCAATGTGAACCATGAATATACCCACATAAAATGCAAATGGCTTCAATGTTGGGGGAAGGAGGGAAATAATAAATAACAGCTCTAAAATTGTGTGAAATGAAAATAAATTCATCATTTCAATAAATTAACAAACAGGACCTACTAGACTTATAAAAATGCAAAGCACTATGCACTTTAAATGAAGTTAATAAAAGCAGATGGGGAATATTTTATTAAGAAGCCATTAAACAATAAAATAAAATTCTAAGATAACTGTGGGTTGAAAGCTTGCTCTGAAACTAAAATATGAGTAATAACAAGGATTGGGATATATGTTAGGGGAAGGAGAAGCAGAATAGGTTAATTCGACAACTTATCATTAGGAACCCAGGTGCCCAGGATATCAAGGTGAATACAAAAATGTTTGTTTGTAGCAGGCTGAGCCTCAGATAAAACCCCTCAGACACTGGGTTAAAGAAGGAAGAGGCTTTATTTGGCTGGAAGTGTCAGCAGACCTGCATCTCAAGAACCGAGCTCTCCAAAGAAAGAGTTCTTGGCCCTTTTAAAGGCTTACAACTCTCAGGGGTCCACGTGAAAGAGTTGTGATAGATTAAGATCTATAGAAAGCACATGTGGTTAGAGTGAGGGGTTAATCTTTAACCTCAGGCCTGGTCAGTGGCGCGGGTTGATCTTGCCACTGACTTCATTCCTATTTTTTTTCAGCTTTTACTCCCTCCTTCTCTTCAGAGACAGGAGACAGTAAGAGAAATGGCCTCTCTCCTCATTCCACCATTTGAGAACCTCACTCACTAGTGGAGTTCTCACTCTCATCTTCACTACTCAGGTCTTCCTGCGACACAGAATCACTAGTGATTCATGTAATACCCTTGTGCTGAGGTCTTTTGATGAACTAATGTGGTAACAAAGCCTCTGGAGAAATACGGGTAACATACAGGGGAGTAACATGCAGGTTCCTAACACTGTTATTATTCCTATTATATGAGTTTTAAATCCTCCCAGAGCTGGAAACCATTTTCCAAACAGGGATCCTGTGCCTGTGCCAAACCTGCACAGGCACATGTGCCAGCTTTGTCATGCTTCTAACTATCCTCATGCTCCAGCCATGTGTGGACCAGTCAGCTTCCAGGTATGACTGGAGAAGGGCTCGCAATCTTGTTCAGAGTCACTTTGCAGGTGTTGTCCAGGCCTGGCCTCACCTCCCAGGTCTCAGGTGCTGCAGGTTTTACATAGCTGTGGTGGATCCAGGCTGGGATTCCCTCTACCTTTATGGCTGTGGGAGTGGTCAAGACGACGGTCTGGGGTATTTTCCACCGTGGCTGCAAGGGGGCTATGTTCCAATCCTTGATCCACACCCAATCACCTGGGGAGAAAGGGTGAACTGGGCAGAATAAGCTGACAGGGCACCTCTCATTTACCCAGGCTGAAATTGTTTGTGTAATTTTCCCTAAAGCCTGTAGCTGTCACAGTAACTCAATTTCACCTAGCTCTCAAGGAGTGCCAGGGAGTCCCCATGGTATGGGAAGGGGCCTGTGATATAATATTTCATAAGGGGAATACCCTGTTCTTTTAGAAGGGGTACATCTACTCTTAAACAATACCATAGGGAGAACTTGTACCCACTTTAATACTGTTTCTTGACACACTTTCCTTAAACTATTTTTGATAGTCCGATTCATCCGCTCCACCTTTCCAGAACTCTGTGGTTGGTAAGCGGTATGTAGTTTCCATGTGATCCCCAATACCTTTGTTGTCTTCTGTACCAAGTCGGCCACAAACACCGGCCCATTGTCTGAGCCAATTTGTAAGGGCAGTCCAACCTAGGGATGAGATCTCGGAGAAGCACACAGGTTACTTCACAAGCTTTCTCAGTTCATGTTGGATAGGCCTCCACCTACCCAGAGTATGTACCCACTAGAACTAGCAAATACTTGTTACATCCACATTTGGGCATCTCAGTGAAGTCTACTTGGAGATCTTCAAAGGGGACTGCTCCATAAGCTTGTATGTCGGGTGAGACGGTTGGACCTTGCCTAGCATTGTACTGCCAGCAGGTGACACACTGCTGCGCCACTGTTTTGGCAAGGGCTGACAGATGTGAGATGTAGAAGTACTGGCCTAACAACCTTTCAAGTGACTCTTGGCCGAGGTGGGTGGTCTCATGCACAGCCAGTACAACTGCGGCTCCTAGCGGTTGTGGCACAGATATTCTTCCATCCGATAACCAGATCCATCCCTCTTCTATCGCCTGCCCTCCTCTCTGCCTGGAGAAAGTCCTTCTCTTCTTTAGAATAAGTAGCATACCGAGAGTCAGTGTAAATGTTTACAGTCTTACCTTCACTTAGCTCTAAGGCCAGAATAAAAGAAATGAGTTTGGCCTTCTGGGCTGAAGTACCCTGGGGCAATGATTTGGCTTCAGTGACAGCGTCCAGGGTTACCACTGCACATCCCACACAGCTCTCTCCTTGTGGGTTGACGAAGATGCTCCCATTCACATACAGCTCCCAGTCTACTGATGTCCAAGGATACTCTCAGAGGTCAGGCCTGCTAGAATAAGCTGAGTCCAACACCTCTACACAGTTAACATTCAACTGGGCTCTCTGATACCAGGAGTGAGGTGGCGGGGTTCAAGATGTTGCAAACTTCAATGGTTATGTGGGTATTTTCACAGAGCAAGCTTTGGTACCTAGTTAGTCTAGCATTTGTTAGTCAGTGATGTCCTTTGGTACTCATTAAAGTCACCACAGCATGGGAGGGCCTTTATGTTCAGGTTTTGCCCAAGAGTCAGCTTAACCGCTCCTTGTGCCAGCAGGGCAGTTGCTACCAAGGCCCTCAAACATGGGGGCCAAACTTTAGAAGCCTCATCTAGTTGTTTAGAGAGGTGGGCCACCAGCCTCAGCCAGGGCCCCACAGTCTGGGTCAAAACTCCAACTGCCATCTATTCTCTCTCTGACAAATATAGTGTAAATGGCTTTGTCAGGTCAAGCAGCCCCAGGTCTGGGGCTGGCATGAGTTTCTCTTTTAACTCATGAAAAGCTCGTTGTTGTTGGGACCCCCATTCGAAAGGTTCCTTGTCGACCCCCTTTGTGACTCCATACAGGGACTTGGCCAGTACTACGAAGTTTGGGATCCATAACCTGCAGAACCCCATAGCTCCTAAGAATTCTCTTACCTGCCTTCTGGTCTTAGGCTCTGGTAGGTTGCAAATGAACTGCTTTCTTTCTGATCCCAGGTGTGCTCCCCCTGTCGGGCAGTAAATCCCAGGTAACGTACCTGCTATCTGCAGATCTGAGCTTTCTTCTTGGACACCTTATACCCACAGTCCTCTAGGTGCCGGAGCAGGGTATCCATTCCTTTGGTGCACCTGACTACTGTCGGGTGTCCCAGCAGGAGGTCGTCAACGTACTGGAGCAACACGCAGCCTAGGTCTCTGGTGGGAAACTTCTGGAGGTCTCAATCCAGCACCTCCCCAAAGATGGTGGGGGAGTTCTTCCACCCTTAGAGAAACTGGGTCCAAGTGTACTGAGTGGTGACACCTGACCCCCAGATCTTCCCACTAAAAAGCAAACAGTTTTTGGCTCTCAGGGGCTAGTCTCATGCTAAAGAAAGTGTCCTTCAGGTACAGGCAGGTGAACCAGCTGTCCTCAGCTGGCCGCAACCCCAACAATGTGTATGGGTTAGGTACCATTGGGTGCAAAGTCACTGTAGCTTGGTTGACCAAGCGCAAATCCTGTACTGGCCTGTAGTCCTTGGTCCCTGGCTTGGGAACAGGCAGGAAGGGAGCATTCCATGGAGACAGACAAGGGACTATAATTCCAAAGGCCCTCAGGCACTTGAGATGGACCTGGATACCTTCAAGAGCTTCTCTGGGGACCGGGTACTGTTTTTGCCTGACTGGCTGGGCTCCAGGCTTAACTTATAGGAGTACGGGGGCCTGGTTGATTGCCAACCCTGGAGGGTTGTCTTCTGCCCACACCTTTGGCCACCGCTTAGCCAGAGCTGGTCCTATCTCTTGGCCTGGCTCAGTTAAGAAGAGTCTCCATTCCTCCTCCGGAGGAACAAAAAGGGCCATGATTACTCCCGTTCCAGGTAGCTTTAGCTGTAAAGAGCCGTGCAAACAGAAAGTTTGCTTTGCTGAAACCTCTGTGGCTCCGACTATATCAATAGTCTTTTTGGATAAGGGGCTGACTGGGGTGGTTACTACTGAATGTTCAGCACCAGTATTGACAAGAAACTTAATGTCCTTGCCCCCGACTGTCATCCTGACCATGGGATCTCTGGGCACATGAGCCCAGTCCCCCTCAGTCTAGTAACCCTTCTGCCAGATTGAATAAGGCCCCTTTGTCCTTGTCTGAGGCCTCCTGCTCAGAGTCACCTTGTTTCCCTTTCAACTGGGGGCACTTGTCCTTCCAATGTCCTATTTCCTTACAGTAAGCACACTGGTTACACTGTAAGTGTAGACAGCCAGACCAGGCAATTTTCCTGGGGCCCTCCTTCTCTTGCCCCTTCAGGGGGACCCCTCTAATAGCTGTGGCTAGCAGGTCGGCGTTTCACCGGGCTTGGCGTTCACTTTTTCCGCAGTTCCCTCTGCAGCTTACTGCATCTCTATTCACAAACACCTAGTTGGCTAT
This sequence comes from Hylobates moloch, assembly GCF_009828535.3. NCBI lineage: Eukaryota > Metazoa > Chordata > Mammalia > Primates > Hylobatidae > Hylobates > Hylobates moloch. The sequence goes on along the minus strand of NW_026652281.1, from coordinate 61,603,625 downwards.
CTCCAATAACTGTGAAGTAGTCATGCCTGCAAACCCAGCCTGTTTCTGCAATTTTCTTCTAATGTCTTCTGCACTTTGACTAACTAAAGCCATGTTAATCATGCACTGATTTTCAGGGCTATTGGGATCAAAGGGAGTATACATACGATAGGCCAGACATAGTCTCCTGTAGAATTGTGCCGGGCTCTCATCTTTTCCGCGAATGACCTCAGAGACTTTGTTAACATATGTGGCCTTCTGAGCTCCCTTCTTTAACCCTCCCAGAAGGGCTTCCCTGTACTGGTTTAGCCTTTGCATACCCTGTCTTTCATTTGGGTACCACTGGGGGTCTGTTCCTGGCAATTGGATCCTCACATACTCTTGGGGGTTTCGGTAATCAGCTGCAACATGTTCTTCCAGCCACTTAGTTGCTGCTTAGAGCACTCTCCTCCTTTCATCTGTGTTAAAGAGGTACATGAGCAACTGGTGGCAGTCAGCCCAGGTGGGGTTGTGGGTCTGGATAATAGTTTGGAGCAAATCAGTTACAGCTTGAGGCTTTTCACTAGAGGATGGGGTATTGTTTTTCTAATTGAGGAGATCGGCAGAGGTGAAGGGTTGGTACACAAAGGCATGCCTTTCCACCATACGCCCGTCCTTGTCTACCCCAGTATACCGTTGCTCTCTCAGGGGTCATTTGTATCCCAGTTCTAGGCCTTAAACGGGCTGCTAAGGGAGGAGTTTCTCCTGAGGTCTCACATCCTTTCTTTTCTACTCTGGGTGGCCTAGGGGTATGTAGGCCTTGTGGAAGCTTGGACACAGTGGGCTCAGGAGTGGGAGGACTTCCTTCTTGGTGAAAGGTGGGGGGGCCACTGGTGCTGTTCTTGCCATGAATCCTCTGATGTTGGGTTGGACAGGACTTTAGGAGCTGACTCCCCTCGGTGGGTGGAGCAGGATTCTTCCTTGGCTGGCTGTCCCTTTGCCACTAGTACTGCTGCTGCCTGTCCTCTTAACCACTGTGGGAGGTCTAAAACCAGGTAACCAAATGTCTATGTACAGAAACTGGTCTGGGTGTCCTGGCTTACCTGTTACCTTGTGTCATACCTTTGAAACAAGGGACCTGTCTAGGCTTCCTTCTGATGGCCAACCCACTTCTAAAGCCGGCCAGTCTATCTCACACAAAGTTCTAAGTTTTCCTGGTGTCATAGTAACTCCATAGTCTCCATTAAATCCTTCTTGAAATTTTTCAACATAGTTTCTAGTGGGGTGGGCTTACTTTGCATTCCACCTGTTTTCCTCCAGAGACAAAACAACACTCACACCACAAGAAGGAAAGGGTAAAGGGGTCATTCACTCACCTTGCCCATCTCAAACTCAAGCACTCACTCACTTTCACTTTCCTTTCTGCAAACAGGTCAAGCCAAATCAAAATCAACACTGAGACCAAAGTGCCGATAAGGGCACACTGAGGGTGATCAGGCCACCCTTCCACTCAAATAAAGTGGGCAAGTTCCCAGGACCGGTCCTACCGTATTCCAGATGTCTGGACTCCAAGCGCTGGTTCCTTCCCAGTGTTCAGCTGCTGCGTTGATCCTCCACGGGGGCCTGCCGTGCACCGCTCTGATGAGGTGTTCCACCAGGGCAAATGCCTACCCGGGAGTGCTCTCAGGATCCATGTCTCTCAAGTTGGCCAGAGTTCCCTGCAGGGATGCTCCACAGGGCAGGCATAAGCCATCTAAGGGGCTGCCTCGACCTTCCATTAATCACCTCGCTTCCCGGCCAGGGAACCAAGAAATGTAGCAGGATGAGCCGCAGACAAAAACCCCTCAGACACCAGGTTAAAGAAAGAAGAGGCTTTATTCCGCCAGGAGCATCAGCCGACTTGGCGTCTCAAGAACCCAGCTCCGAAGAATGAGTTCCTGGCTCTTTTAAGGGCTTACAACTCTAAGGGGTCCACGTGAAAGGGTCGTGATAGATTAAGATCTATAGAAAGCACATGTAGTTAGAGTGAGGGGTTAATCTTTAACCTCAGGCCTGGTCAGTGGCACCTGTTGGTCTTGCCACTGACTTAATTCCTGTTGTTTTTCGGCTTTTACTTCCTTCTTCTCTTCACAGATAGGAGACAGTAAGAGAAATGTCCTCTCTCCTCATGTTCAAGCGTCACCATATATAGGCAGCCATCGTAGTTGCCTTAAAGTAATTCAAAGTCTAGTGGATAAGAAATAAAACAAAGTATATATTGGTCTTTTTCTTCATAATTAGTGTCTGTCTTTTCCACAAGACCTTTTGAATATAAAAACTATATTTTCAGGTTTTTTACTATATTACTAACACTTGAGCAGTGATGTTTGCATTCATAGGCACTCAATAAGCATGTACATATTTTGTTTGTTTGTTTGTTTGGGGCTTTGTTTTGTTTTGTTTTGAGACGGAGTCTCGCTGTGTAGCCCAGGCTGGAGTGCAGTGGCGTGATCTCGGCTCACTGCAAGCTCCACCTCCGGGGTTCACGCCATTCTGCTGCCTCAGCCTCCGGAGTAGCTGGGACTACAGGTGCCCGCCACCACACCTGGCTAATTTTTTGTATGGTTAGTAGAGACGGGGTTTCACCATCTTAGCCAGGATGGTCTCGATCTCCTGACCTCGTGATCCGCCCACCTCAGCCTCCCAAAGTGCTGGGATTACAGGTATGAGCCACCGTGCCCTGCCACATGTACATGTGTTAAATTGCTTAATAAACATTATGGGAAGAGCACTAACTTGGATTCTTGTTCTGCCTCAAGCATAAAACCAGAGTTTAGCCAAGTAATCCTACTACCCGTACTGAATTTTGCTATGTAAAGTGTTTTTTCCTTCCTGAAGACTCTCATTGAGGTTCCCAAAGTTCAACATTTTTCTTTATCTCTAGATAGAGAACCCACCTTATGTAGGAATGTTGCATAGCTTTCTTGTTAAACTAGAGATAATATCTGATTAGAACATCAAAGCGAAGGGTAAACTTCAGAGTATGAATTTGAAGCCCAGTTAAATACCTGTAGCTCTAAGATAGTGTGCTGGATAGACTAGCCAATCTGGTGTTTCCACTACTCCATTTCAAGATCTCTTTTGTGACTCAGAAGACATACCAGAATCCACATTTCACAGAGTCCCCTTCCATATTTGATTCCACGTTGCATTTTCGGATGACAGGCACCGGTAAAGAAACCGAATTCTCTCAGGCATTTGTAGCCTGAACAGAAAACTGAGATGCACAGCCGCTTCCTGACAAGTTTTTACAAACCACCCATTTCACTAATGCAGACTGGGAAAATTGGTGGGAATTTCCTAGGAATTTTGTAGTATTAAAGTAGTTTCTAGAAAAATTATTAAGAACCACCCACTTTGATATTTTGGGCTAAGATCTTGGGTAGAAGTCTTCCTGACCTTTGTTCCTGCAGCTCCTCTAACAGTCGTATGAGCCTCTATTTCCCATAGTAAGCTTCTGTATCCTAATCACTTAGTGAATGAATAATTAGTTATGTGAGTAATCTCAGACAATACTGTTGTCTGTGTTTTCTCCACTTCTTAAGTACAAAAAGCTAGAATGGAAGACCTCAGATAATAGTCTTTGCATCTACATTAGCATAGAGCAACATTAGTTGTATGGGTAGTAAAGAACCCCATCTCTGGTTCGTGAGTTTCTTAGCATTTTCTAACAATGAAACCTGATATGTGGGATAGGACTGATCCAAACAATTTCCTGGGCTCGTAGGCAAATGAATTCACATTGTGGTGCTCCTCATCCCTTTTGTGATCAAAGTAATCTGTAAGCTTGCTCCTGGTTCAGTGCTTTCATTATTTCAAATGCACGTAATTGTGGTACATTAAAAGAGCCTATACCTCCTAGCTATGAATACCCTGCTCAGATTGGACTTCTTCACATCTATACATGGCATATCTCTATTATTTTCTAGACTCAAAGCCACCTGCCTTGACAGAAACTTCAGTTTGAATTCAAGGGACTGCTTAACATTTTGGCTTCTTCTTTTCTCTATCATTATATTCTGAGCTTTATAGAGGTAAAATTGGGCTATATATTCACACATTCTGACTAATACAAATGTCATAGGCATGTGAACCAGAGTAACTCCATCTTAAACAGGAGCTGGGTAAAATGAAGCTGAAATCTACTGGGCTGCATTCCCAAATGGTTAAGACATTCCAAGTCACAGGATGAGATAGGAGGTCGGCACAAAACACAGGTCATAAAGACCTTGCTGATAAAACAGTTTGCAGTAAAGAAGGCTGCTAAATCCCACCAAAACCAAGAAGGCCACAAGAGTGACCTCCGGCCTTCCTTACTACTACACTAGCATCAGTGCCATGACAGTTTACAAATGCCATGGCAACGTCACAAAGTTACCCTATATGGTCTAAAAAGGAGAGGCATGAATAATTCACCCCTTGTTTAGCATATCATCAGGAAATAACCATAAAAAATGGGCAACTAGGAGCCCTTGGGGCTGCTCTATGGAGTAGCCATTCTTTAATTCCTTTACTGTCTTAATAAACTTGCTTTCATTGTGCACTGCAGACTCACCCTGAATTCTTTCTTGTGCAAGATCCAATAACCCTTTCTTGGGGTCTGGATCAGGACCCCTTTCCTGTAACACAAAGAGTGCTTACTTCATAATTTTCATAAACCATATTTTAAACAATATTTTCATTGTATCTCTGAATTAGAAATAATTTTTAAAATGCTGTGGGTAGAAATATGAGTTGAGAAATTTTGCTCTGGACCACTTTATAACCAGGTTCTAAATGTTCTACTCTGGACTGTTGAATTAGTCTCTTAATTGGCCTCTCCACCTCTAACTGCTCTCTCTCCTCCATTTTCAATATCTTGCATACTAACTGTTCTACATTCTCTAAGATTACATGGAACTGTATGGATCAGTTCTGAGATAATGTGGGCAGAAGAGAAATGTTCTTTCAGGCCTGCCTTCCAAAAAATTTCTCATACAATAAGTTAGGTGCAGAGGGCCCAATAGAAGACAATGAGGCCCTAGGAGTTTGCAGAAGGAGCCCAGGTCTTTGAAGAAGTAGAGCTTCCTCACTGACCTACTGGATTATAAGATGAGCAGGAAAAAAAAAATTATTTGCTAAACCATTGGGATTTCAGAGGTTAATGGTTAAGAGTATGTTAGCCTAATCTGATTAAATAAGTCAGCCTAGTCTATCTAATCTCATCTCTGAAACCTATCTACAAAACAGAATCTGAATATTTTACAATTATTTTCTAAGATATCCCCCCAGGAAACTGTTCTAGTATACTCATCTCCTTCCTTTGACAGACCTCATGTATAAAATTACAGTTTGGATTAACTGAACTAACTTTAATGTGATCTGAATAATCTAAAATATACTAACTTTTTTCCTCCATTTACATTTTCTTTTCTCAAAGATTTGCCTCTTAAAATCCTACACTAAAATCCATTAAGGTGACTAAATTGTCGGGATTACTGTATTTTTGTGAATGTGTGAGTTGGAGTGTACAGAATAAAATAAGCTCTGTCTGGTAAAAATAAATGTATTAAGTCATACAAAAATAGAAACTTTCATCTGTGAACGAGGGTTTGCAGCATTTTGATTTTTAAATTATCTATAGATGAGTTTCACTTAAAGAAAAGATATTCTGGTTTCAAATGAAAAGCGAAGCCTCACAATCTATTTTGTACTCAGTATCATGGTGCATTAGACAAAATATTAAGTAAATAGTTGAATGTCAATCCTAATTTTTAAAACTGTCTCTGATTTTCTTTACCGAGGTGGGTAGTGTATTGTGACCTTGGCATTAGTTTTGCTGGTTTGTTTCACCTCAATAAAGGTAGCATCCATAAACAAAATTAAAGACATCCACTCTGAAGAATGATGGTTTATCAGTGTTATAAACTCATGTGGAAAATCTATACAAATGATCTTACACTGCTTGAGTCAGGTTTATATAGACTTATCCTAAGACATTATAAAATATATATTTACTGATCTGTCAGCATTCTAAAGCATGAAAATCATCTTCTTTATGTTGTATAAGAGTTGAATTCATGCATAGGAAAACATGGAGCCTTAAGGCTCAGTTGACATTTGGAAGAAACAATCTGTCTACACAGAGCACCATCTGTTTACAGTCATTGTCTATCAAAAGGATATAAGAAGCATTATCTTGTGAATGATCACACAGAAGCCATTGTTGTATTATCCTCATTGAGTAGCTGAGTAGCACAAAAATAGCACTTGGAAAAAACTGTGGAATCTTTATTTTCCCCTTCCAAAATCAAAGTCATTTCTTGTCAATGCTTAAACTATATAGCAACAAAATTGTCAGGTTTACTTCTTGTTTCCTTAGCATCTGAAATTATTAGAAATGACCAAAAATGGCTTGAGTGTAGTGTTGTATCTTTAAACCCCAATTTGTGTATTTCAGAGCTTTTAATGCACAATAAGTAGGCAAGTATTCACTGAATTTAACTGAAGTAACTGATATGGCAACTAAACACACAAATTGGAATTTTAAAATGTGTGTATATATATATATATATATGTATATATATATATACTGTATTTGGACTAAATGAAAATTGTTTGCTTCCTATCTTGTTCTGGCATAAACAAAACACAATAAAAAATCAGAAAATATGAAAATCTATTATCTATAATTTTGGACAGGAGCAAATATAATATAAGCCCTGCTGTTAATAAACAGAGAAAATTTATATTACTTAGAAAGCAGTTGAACTAACTCTAAAAACCTTATTCCTTTTATATATTATCTTTTTTTCTCTTCACTGAGTCTTAATGTTTTTGTAGATTTCTACCCTCACATTAGGTGATATCAAGGTACTACTCCTTCTCTTTGCTGGAGTAGCATCACAGGAGGCCTAGTAGAGAATCAGGATGTTAGCAATACCCAGTTTTAAAAGGCCATCCTTCCCACAGAGTGTAAGGTAGGCCACTTGAGGAGCATAAACCAGGCACCTCTAGCCCTTCCCAGCCAGTACAATATCATCTGAGGCCCTAGCAGAGAGCTGGAATTCTCACTCCCAACTAGCAATGACAAGGAGTAACACTTTCCTCACCATTAACTGGGGACAGATGGAGAACCCCACACCTGGGAGGAAAAAGATGACTTGCCTCTCCCTTGATGGAGTTATGCCTGAGGAGGCCCTGCTATAACACAAGACTTAGATAAGATGCAGAGATTTACAGTATGAAATGCAAAATGTTCAGGCTTCAATTGAAAATCACTAGTCATACCAAGAACCAGAGAAATCTCAACCTGAAGGAGAAAAGACTATCAATAGATGGAAACACTGAAATAACACAGATTTACATATCTGATAAGATTTTAAAGTGGCCTTCATATAATTACTTTAACAAGCAATTATGAACATGATTGAAACAAATGAAGGAAAGATAAGTCTCAGTAAAGAAATAAAACATTTAAAATGAGCCAAATGAAAATTTTAGAAATGAAATTTATACATCAACAGATATGTCAACAACAGAATGGAGAGGACAGCAGAAAGAATCAGTAAATTGACATGACCAGCTGGCCCTGGTTGGCCCTTGAATTCTTCTTTTCCTGGGTGAAGCCAAGAATCCTCCTCGGCTAAACCCCAGTTTTGGGGCATGCCTGTCCTACATCAGTATAAATGGGAAATTTGACACATAGATTTGTCCAGGTAGTTATTATGTGAGTTCTTCATTTTCTCTTTTATAAAAATTTCAGACTCTAGAACAAAACATTATTTTGATCAGAAAGTCTTTGAAATATTAAACTTCAGTATTTACCATAACACCATTTCTGACCTGCTAGTATGAAAATAGGGATCTCTTGCTTTGTAACTAGTTGAAAATACCAAATATGAAATAAGACCATCTTGTTTAATGTATTGCATAAATTGTGTGTGTAGACAGTAGAGTAGGTCGTAAAAGAAATGGGAACATGAGAACAGGAGTGGGGGTGGGGAGAGTGGTTTACAGAGTTCAACAAAATCACAGTCTAGCCAGGATATACAGATTTTAGTAACTCAGACTGACAAGGGATTTTTTAATCTATTTCAAGTAGTCATTATGAACAACATTTCTATGATTTCTGCATCAATTCAACCAAATTACCATCTATATCTACTTCTGATCTGAAGGGATGTAAACCTACTAAGATGTCAAAGCTACTTTCTATTATAACCAGATATCTCTCAGAGCTCAAGATTAATGAAAAAATAAATCTCAGCACAAATCAAAAGAAAAGAAACATTCTATTCAACAAACTTAAACAATTTGATTTTTAGTCTAGCTTCATAACACAACTGAGATGAATATATATATTCTGCAACAGTATATATATATATATACATACATATATATATATATATTTTTTTTTTTTCTGGGAAGAGAGCATGTCCAGAAAATAAAGATATGGGGTTTTTTGTGGGAAAATTACCCTCAGGAACCTACTCAGCAGGACTGTCCCTGAATTTTCTGAGCCCTAGAGCAGCTTCCTAATTCAGGATGGTACTCGGGTCACAGAGGTAAAATTTCTTTCCTTACAGTAGATTTTTCAAGGTAGTATTTTAGGTTTGAATATCATACATTCAAGAAGTAATCTTAGAAAATTAATTCACTGGAAGAAAGAGGTAGCATCATCTGGGGAAAAACAATGTTTGCTTTTTGTGTTTTCATAAAATTTATAGTTGGATTGTACAGGTTTGTTTTATTCATAATAATATAAAAGTAGGAATGTTTCAGATATTTTTAGTTTTACACATGTTGAATAAAATGATTTTAGCTTAATATGAATTTATTTACAGTATACAATAAGTGGATCTTTAGCAACATTTTGAAAAAACAAATTTTCTAATATATTTTTACATTCTAGAAAAATTCTCCATTCCAGACTACATCCACCATAAATGAAATACAAGTACAGTATAGCATTTTAAATTTATTGATAATTACTTACAAAGTAAAAGTCTTTCACCATTAATTACTTAGCAAGTTATCATTTTCTCAAAAAGCCAGGATGAAAAATCTCATCATCAACTATAGTTTCAAAATATAAATTAAATTCAAAGGATCAATAGCAATCCTTTCCTTCTCCCTACCTAAATATCAAGGACTTGAATAAATTCAATCATCAACATTAAATACATTCAATCACTTTCTCTTTTGTTTACAAATGTATTAAAAGATGGTTCTCAAGCAAAAGAATAATTTTAAGGTTATTAGTTTCCTACTTTCAAGATTATTAAGTTTTTTCTTGTTTATATGCTTTCTTATACCCCTTTGTTCTCCACCTAGTAAAAGTTATTCCAAAAGAGGTTATCCAGCTGAATAATGCACATAAATTAGTACTATTAGACTATTAAGAAGGTACTAGTGTAAATAAGAACTTAATAATAAAATGAATACTTTTTATTTTCTGATTCTCTTATTCCATATGTATTAAAACTACCATAGTTCCTATATACATATATGCCTCTTTCCCAATGCAAGTATGATATACTTTTATTTTGTTATTTGGTTTTCTATCTTTGATTTACATGTTTACACTGACATTTTTTAAAACTCTATTTGCGTAAGGTACAAAAAAATGTATTATTTACTGCAATCTCAACTATTAAAGCTAAAGCATTTCAAAAGCAGCTAGGCAAAGAAAACTGGATGTGATATTCCCAGACAACAGCAAAGCATTAAATGAATTCCATAGCTATAGCAAAAACTTTCTTTTAAAATAGCAAAAAGATATTTATATCAAACTGCATCATCATAATCAAATATAGCATTATTATACTGAATATCGACTTTGTACATCATGCAAGACTTCGCAATTGCTGAAATATATTAAAAATCGAACGTCAGGTGTGACAAAATCTACTGCTTGTGTGCCTTCAACTACATTAAGTCTCATCACAAACTGAAAGAAAAATGTATCACATGAGATAAAGAATATAAATAACAACTCCAAGGGTTATTATCTTGTCACTTTCTATAAATCCAGACTTACACAATAGCCATTCTTTTAAGTGAATGAAGAACTAGAATACATTACAGACCAGAGCTGATCTCTTGCTAAGACCTCTCTTTCAATTTACCCTTCTGTCCTTGTGATCAATCCAAGTCCATGGCTTCAAATTAATTCATACATTGATGATGCTGTACATTAGCTCTATCTCGGAATTATTCTTTGAGGTTTATATCTATTATGGGCAATTCCCATTCAATATTTTATTTGGATGTCTCAGGAGCTCCTCAATTTTAACAAATCCAAAAGTAAACCAAAGTTTACCATTTCCCAAGAATTCCATTTTACCTCCTAAATATTATTTTATCTATTTATTTATCTCTCTATCTCTATTGCAAGCACACCATGTCAATTTATTATGATCTGTCATTAACTGCACTATGGCCAACCCCCTTCCTACTGGTCTGCTAGAATTTATTCTTGCCCCTAGCCTATCCATTCTTCATTCAACAGCCAGAAGCATCATTTTAAATGACAAAAATAAAAATGACCTTGAGGAAAAGAAGTGGCCAAATGTATGTTGTACTACTTTCAAATAAAATGATAAACAACTAGAGAACAATGAATAGAGGTGTTGAAAAAATGTCAAACATTAGTCTTGTCAATGGTGACATTGACAAGATCAGATTCAGTGGAGAGGTAGGAATGGAAGCCAGAGTGAAGTGAAATGAAGCAAATGACAGGTGAGGAAATGAAAATACCATATGAAGACAACCATTTTACGGAGTTTAAAAACTGAAGCAGAGGAATGGGGCAGTAGCAGCATTAAACTATTAAATCAAGAGAGGAATTTTTTAAGATGCACGGTTATGAAAAACATTTGTATGCTAAGGGATCCATCATGCCCCAGTAGGACAGAGCAAGCGAGGAAGAAAAAGTCAGGTTTCTATTTTTGAATGGAAAAATTTTTATATCAGATCTGTGGTTCATACAGCATTTCTTCACCCAAAACTTTGGCTCTTTAGGTAAAATTGTAGTTAACAAGGGACAATAAAGTAACTGGAGTGATGGTTTCCTGTCTCTTTTTCTCCTCTCATAAGGTATCATGATGCATGTAAGGTATTCAGCTGTTTGAAATGAAGTACCCTAACCAAAAGGCATTAGAGAATGGTCACTGTAGACTGGGCATGGTGGCTCACGCCTGTAATCCCAGCACTTTGGGAGGCCAAGGCGGGCAGATCACCTGAGGTCAGGAGTGTGAGACCAGCCTGGCCAACATGGTGAAACCCCATCTCTACTAAAAATGCAAACATTAGCCAGGTGTGGTTGCAGGCACCTGTAATCCCAGCTGCTCGGGAGGCTGAGGCAGAATAGCTTGAACCCAGAAGGCAGAGGTTGCAGTGAGCCGAGATTGTGCCACTACACCCTAGCCTGGGGGACAGAGTGAGACTCCATCTCAAAAAAAAAAGAGAAAGAGAGAGAGAATGGTCACTGTTGGTCACTGTAGAGCTCTGCCAGAGTGGGGACTACTGCCACTTGTCCCTTTAAAATTAAACAGATTATAGTAAAAGACAATTAGTGTCAGCCAAATGAAGTGTCCAAAGACCACATTTTCTCAAATTTCTGGGTAAGGGAGTCATACTCCTCATATCCACAAGCTTTCTGACATGAAATTATACCAGAATGTGAAAATAAAAGTAAGTGGAGCCCTGGAGGCCAGTAACAAAGAGTGCGTGAAAAGATGAAATAAGGATAGCAGTACGAAAGTTTCTCTATTTGCAACATTACATCTACTATGGATTTTTATGTAAAAGCCCAGGTTCCAGAGATTAACAAATTGAGTTCAAAACCCACGTAGACCTCACCATTTACTAGCAGGGTGACTCAGAGCAGTTTTCTGGAAAGGATAGTTTTCTTTGAACAATAGAACCAAAATTATAAGACTTTGTAAGATTTAAAAGAAAAACTATATGAAAAATACTTAGCAAAATACTTAGCAAAATTTTTCCACATGAATTATTCAGTGGTCACTATTATTATTATTATTCCAACTAATAAGACTGAAACACAGCAACGGTGAGTTAAATTTGCCAACCACCAATAGAAAGAGCATGTACAGAATGGCTAGTGTAGTTAAACCTAAATTTATAAATAAATAGACTCCCATTCTCATTATTTCTATCAACATCATATAGAAGGTCTTAGACAGTACTATAGATATACAAGATATATAAAAAGCACAAATATTTGAAATGGAAATTTCAAACTATCTTTATTTGAAGACAACATAATTGCTTAATGTTTTCAATCTACTCATCTGACAAAGGGCTAATAAATCCAGAATCTACAAAGAACTTAAACAAATTTACAAGAAAAAATCAAACAACCCCATCACAAAGTGGGCAAAGGATATGAACAGGCACTTCTCAAAAGAAGACATTTATGCAGCCAAAAGACACATGAAAAAATGCTCATCATCACTGGCCATCAGAGAAATGCAAATCAAAACCACAATGAGATACCATCTCACACCAGTTAGAATGGCGATCATTAAAAAGTCAGGAAACAACAGGTGCTAGAGGGGATGTGGAGAAATAGGGATGCTTTTACTCTGTTGGTGGGACTGTAAACTAGTTCAACCACTGTGGAAGACAGTGTGGCGATTCCTTAGGGATCTAGAACTAGAAATACCATTTGACCCAGCCATCCCATTACTGGGCATATACCCAAAGGATTATAAATCATGCTGCTATAAAGACACATGCACACGTATATTTATTGTGGCACTATTCACAATAGCAAAGACTTGGAACCAACCCAAATGTCCATCAATGATAGACTGGATTAAGAAAATGTGGCACATATACACCATGGAATACTATGCAGCCATAAAAAAGGATGAGTTCATGTCCTTTGTAGGGACATGGATGAAGCTGGAAACCATCATTCTGAGCAAACTATCACAAAGACAGAAAACCAAACACCGCATGTTCTCACTCATAGATGGGAATTGAACAATGAGAACACTTGAACACAGGGTGGGGAACATCACACACCGGGGCCTGTCGTGGGGTGAGGGGAGGGGGGAGGGGCAGGGATAGCATTAGGAGATATACCTAATGTAAATGACGAGTTAATGGGTGCAGCACACCAACATGGCACATGTATACATATGTAACAAACCTGCACATTATGCACATGTACCATAGAACTTAAAGTACAATAATAATTAAAAAAAGAAAAATACTTAGCAAAATGTGCCATATGAAGTATTCAGTGGTCACTATTATTACTATTATTCCAACTAATAAGAATGAAATGCAGCAACAGTGAGTTAAATTTGCCAACCACCAATAGAAAGTGTATGCACAGAATGGCTAGTGTAGTTAAACTTAAATTTATAGATAAATAGACTCCCATTCTCATTATTTCTATCAACAACATATAGAAGGTCTTAGACAGTACTATAGATATACAAGACATATAAAAAGCACAAATATTTGAAATGGAAAGTTAAAACTATCTTTATTTGAAGACAACATAATTGCTTATATACAAAATCTAAAACAATCTATAAGGCAAGTAATGTAGCTAATATATAGCTTTAGCAAGGACACAAGATATAAATTCAATATATCAAAGCCAATCATTGACTACGTATAAGCTGGAAACGACTGAAAAATAAAATTCTAATTCTCTTTTCATTTAAATCTAAAATTTTAAGTATAAAATTAATTACAATAAATACCAGATTTTATGTAAAACATAGGAATAAATTTAACAAAATACATGCAAGGCATCTACTCCAAAAAGGAAAGTATAAATATTTGCTAAGCAAATTAAAGAAGGCTAAACAAATAGATGGATATACCATGTTCATTAAATAAAAAACACAGTATTTTTAAATGTCTATAGATTCAATGTAACCCCAGTGAAAACCTTAATTTTTTAGTATTAGTATAAAAGTAGTAATCGAAGGCTGTAAAATAGAACAGAGAGCCTAGAAATTGATCCTCACTAAAATGTCAATCAATTTTCATCAAAGGAAAATCTTTTCAATAAATAGTATTGCACCAACTGGATAAATATATGGACAGAAATCTGAATCTTGACCTAGCACCTCACATCATGCAAAAAAGTTAATTTCAGGTGAAACATACTTAAAATTCAAACCTTTAAGGATTATAGAATAAAATGTAGAAAAATATCTTCACATCCATGAGTGGGCAAAGATTTACTAGACAGGTGGAAAAAAGCAATCAATTAGACTTCATCAAAAATTTATTTTGCTCTCAATAGACACAATTAAGAAAATAAAAAGTCAAGCCACAGAGTAGGAGAAAATATTCACAAAACATGTCTAACAAAAACATGTGTCCATAATATGTAAATATATATTTATATTTTTATTAATTTATATAAATATATTGGTATTAATTTTATATATTTATGTAATACATGTAAATATGTGTTTATAAATTCATTTTGTATACATCATTTGTTAGATATTTCTGTGACCATATGAATATATATACATATAATTTTAAAATCCTCCATCTCAATGATAAAAAGACAAACTAATAAAAACAGCAAAAGATATGAATACATATTTCATAAAGAAGGATATATAAATGGTCAATAAGCACACTAAAAGTGCCTGATACTACTATTCATTAGGAATAGTCAATGAATTTTGTGAGATAGATTCCACTTCTTACCCACCAGATTGTCTAAAATTAAAAAAAAAAAAAAAAGATACAACAACAAAGGTTGGAAAGACATTGAAGCAACTGCAACTCTTATGCATTGCTGCTGGTGGGAATGTAAAACATACAACCACTTTTAAAAATACTTGGCCTTTTATATAATTAGAAGCACTTATTACCCAGAAATTTCACTCATAAGTATTTTTACAAGAGAAATTAAAATATATGTCCTCAAAAAGACCTGTGCAAGGATTTTCACAGCAGTTTAATTCATAATAACCAAAAGCGGAAACTATCCAGGTGTCTATCAATGGAAGAATGGATAAATAAACAGTGTTGTATTAATACAACGAAATACTACTCGGCAATAAAAAGAAAAGTACTACTGGTACATATAGCAGCATGGCTGAATGTTATAGACATTAAGCTGAATGAAAGAAACCTGACACAGAAGTCTACAGCAGGTAAAACTAAGATATGGTGAAAAAAATATAAAACAGAAAAGCAGTTGCCTCTGGTTGATGGGGAGTACACTGACTGAAAGAGGGCACAAGGGAACTTTCTGGGGTGATGGAAATGTTCTATAACTTGAATGGGGTGATTGTCACACAAGTGTATGTATTTATCAAAACTCATGAATTACAGTGCACTTAAGGTTTGTGCATTTCACTGCACATAAACTTTACTTCAATAAACGTGGAAAAAATAAAAGAAACATGAGGGGAAGGGGAGGGGGAACTCTGAAGACAGTCATTTAGAATGTAATCTGTTTGGAAATCAGAGTTCCTCTGTTGAAGGAGATTAGCATTGGTGTGACAGTTCTTTCCATTGGATTCAGGTTGCAAAGTAATAACTCATCCATTCATTTGTTCATTCATTTCTGAACTAGTTTTTTTGAGCAAACATCATATGTCAGACACTGTAACTGGATCTGTGGATATGCAGAGAAGTGCGTTCCCTACATTTAAGGAGCTTAGTCCATTCAAAGGCCATTTCACAAAGGCACTCTGTGACCTCCTCCACACAAGTGTGTGAATATGTGTGTGCATGCACAGGCACACACACATACACCGAGAGGTGTTTTAAATGTTTTTTTTTAACAATAATTTCACTTGAGCAAACAACTAAATATGGAGTTTCTCTAAAGTGCTAGATAGCCTATATAACCATATTTTTCCTCTTATGTTTTGGTATTATAAAACAAACACAAAGAAAAAAAGAGATGGGATTTATTTTGGTAAAGCATTTCACAGGATATTCAGTCAGCACAACTTGTTTGAATTTATGCAGGTGTAAAATATAACCTTTTTCACCTGTGCTACCAGGTTAGCCTGAACATTTATGTAACATAGATTATATCATCATCTTAACATCATTTTATCTTTTTAATATTTAAAATTGCTACACAAAATAGCAAATACTCATATTTCATTGAAGATGTTTACATTATGTTAGGTAATTGGTTAAGATATGTAATTTATTGAAATAAATATTTTAATTAGGTTTTTTCTCCAAATAAAACTATTTCCCTACATTTAGTTTATATTATTTACAAGGGCATAAAAAGCAACAAGAGATGAACTTTATGTTTTTTAGGAGGCCATATTTATCAAGTGAAGAATTCCTAGAGCCCAAAAGATGCCTAGAGTGATTCCAGATTTCAGGCATTACAACTGTCAACCTACTTAAAAATTAATTACTTGAAGAACATTTAATTAGCTATATGTTTCTTCAGTGAAATTATTTGACTATATCAATTTTATATTACTGTCTTACCAGCTGTGTGTATTACATTGTATAAACGTTTTTTAACTTACAGAAAGATTTCTTACAAAATAAGAATAACTATAAATATTTTCTAAATAAAAGATAAGGCTGTAATGAAAAGAAGTCAACTAAAGTTACTCACTTTTTAGGTAATTATTTATGAATATTAGACAGGGGATAGATATGCTGGTGAAAATCATTCTATTTTGCTGTACTAGTGGTGTATGTTAATGACACTTTGCCATACTAGAATCTTCAAAGCAAGAAGCAGAAAGAAATGGCTGATTGAAATTTGTGGTTGATCACAGGGGAGACATTCATGTTTGTAAGTTTCCATTAAGGTAGACAGAAATTATGTGCACGTAGAGAGTAAACAGGTTGCATGCAAACAGATGTTTGGGAGTTGTAGGCATTAAAGTTTCAAACAGAAAATGATGTTACCAATGTTACTAACTAGGAAAATTTACATGTTTCTCTATTTCATTAAAAATTAATTCATAAAATAACTGCACACTACTTGCTTTCCTTTGATATTATGTTTACAAAAAATGTTTTTGTTTTGTTTTAGAAATAATCTGAGATGATGTTTTGCATAGTTATTGATTTAGAAATAAGTTAAGCCTAATTACTTTGTAAGATTTTTTTCATAAGATATATTCTTACTATGTTTAGTATGTATAATTTGCAAAGGAAGGGGGACAGGTGGTAGAAGCAGGAGTTTCTTCTAAAATTAGTAAAAATCTTTAGGTATTAACTATGATGACATGTTACAGAAAGAGCACTGGATTGGGAATCAGAAGACCAAGGTTCTGGCCCCAATTCTCTTATCTCCTATATGACTTTAGAAAAAAAAAAATCAGTTAAACATCCAGAGAATCATTTTTCTCAAATGTAAAACAAGAGTGGGTAAAAGGTACAATAAAATATTTTATCTAGTCCAACAAATTACAATTTCTAGGGAAAAACATAAGATTCTTGAGAGACTTCTACATTAACCCTCACTTGGTTCCAAGGTCACATTATACTTTATGGCCATCTGGAAACATTTCTGTGGCTCTAAGACTTACAACTAAATGAATACAGGGTAACTCTATGCCTAACAAATCACAGCCTTCTCTCTAAATTTTTCAGAAACATTTACTGAATTAATAACTATCTATTGTACTTTATTCATTATTGATTTATTCAGTAAGGATTCATTGATTTCCTTTTTTGTTAGGCCTAGTGCTGGACACTGTGCTGTGACAAAAACAGACTTATTAAAGATAGATTTAGTTGCTCTCCACATGGAGTATATGCTTTATGTATTTTATCTTAATCTCTTCCATTATACATGATAATATTAATAACTTGGATGTATTAGTAATTACTGGGTTTCAAGGCCCTATATGAAGTATTTCACATATATTATACACTTTAGCTTTTACAACATTCTTATGAAGAATACTTTTATTTGGCAAAATATGGCCCATAGCCCAAATATGACCTTCCCCATATTTTTATGAATAAAATTTTATTGGACTATAGCCACATCCTTTCATTAAGAATCGTCTATGGCTGCCTTTTTTTTTTTTTTTTTTTTTTGCTACAGTGGCAGAGTTAAATAGTTGTAGAAGAGATCACATCACCCACAAAATGAAAATATTTATTACTATCTGGCCTTTCACAGAAAATTTTACCAAACACTGTTTGAGATTGATTCAGAAAGAAAAAGCCCCACTTACTCTGTTGACCAAATAACCTGATATTTCTGTCTCATCATGATTGCATTCTCTAAATATAAGAGTATAGCTAGAGTAAGGATAAGTCAACTAAAGTTACTCCTTTATTATGTAATTATATATGAATGTAAGAAATATGACAAGATAGCAAAATAATAAAATTCATGTTAATATTAATAGTATGAATGGGGCTGGGCGTGGTGGCTCACGCCTGTAATCCCAGCACTTTGGGAGGCCGAGGTGAGCGGATCACGAAATCAGGAGATCGAGACCATCCTAGCTAACACGGTGAAACCCCGTTTCTACTAAAAATACAAAAAATTAGCCAGGCGTGGTGGCAGGCGCCTGTAGTCCCAGCTATTTGGAAGGCTGAGGCAGGAGAATGGCATGAACCCAGGAGGCAGAGCTCGCAGTGACCCGAGATTGCGCCACTGCACTCCAGCCTGGGCGACAGAGCAAGTCCGTCTCAGAGAAAAAAAAAAAAAAAAAAAGCCAGTATGAATGGATATACACCTTTGACTGACAAATGTCAAATTTTGCACATCAAAATTGCTATTTTAAGGGTAAAGATATCAAAACCAAACATCAAACTTCAGTGTGGATTTTTATTATGTCAGTCTTTTAAGGTTGGCCTCTTCCCTCACACTTTACTGCGCTGTCAGTGAGGAGAATTTTATCAGCTTGTGAAGAAAAAGCAGCATTCTAAACAGGAATTATGGGTAACAAAGTTTTTTAAAAATAATGAGCAGCTTATTGCCATTAAGACAAGAAAATTACTGTAGCAGACAATCATCACTTGCAACTCTAATTGCAGGCATTCTAAATTGTCTGTTTAGGAAAATTACCTTTAGAATATTTAAGGACTGCTTTGAGATGTACAAATTGCAGATTGACAATTTTTTTCTAGGAAACTAATCAATTATAAATAAATATAGCTTGATCAACAGTTCAAAATAAGAAGTTGCTACATTAACTTTAAAGAAGGTAAATATGTTATATTATATTGCCTGTACTTAATGTTTGTTTTAAAACAGTTCTGACATATGTCTGACAGAACTTAACTCAGTGCCTTACTAAGAAAACAAGTCAGATTTAATGAGTTAATCATTTAATCAATGAGTTAACAAAACAGTTAAATAACTAGTAGAGAAAATTTGTAGAGTTAAAATCAGGTGCTTTATTAAAGGACTTATTTGAAACTACTTTTTTTATATTCTAAATTTTAATCTTTGGTGTCAAAATCTTCCTGACTCGTGTCACCCCTTACATTCCTGCCATTGCTTAAGCTTGGTGCTCTTCTTCTCAATGACCACAGCATACTGTGAATATATTATCATTTATTGAACTTTGTTATAAGTATTTGTATTAATATTTTATCTCCCCTCCTAGACTGGAACCTACCTTAAGGCCAAGGCCTATATTCCTAATAACTCAGCACCGTATCTATCTAGCATTGTGCCACATAATGTGCATTAAAAGTTATTGAAAGAATTAATAACCAAACGCTTCTGGAATTAAGAGACTTTCCCCAAGCGGAGGGGCCAAGGAGAGAGTTCAGGCAAGAAGAGTATGCAACTACATGAAAATTGCAACTTGAAAATTTTTCAGTATCTCAATAGTTCAGTACATCTAAAGTCCAAACTGATGAGGAAAATGTCAAGTTGGAAAGATACTTGTAGTCTATACTATTGGTGCCCTGGGCAGAAGCCCTTTATTTTCTTATGCCCCATTTGTTATGGGTTGAATTGCACCTCCCAAAAAGGTATGTTGGGGTCCTACCCTGGGTATCTACAAATATGACTTTATATGGAAATAACGTCTTTGAAGATGTAATCAAATCAAGATGAATCTATTAGGGCAAACTCAAATCCAATATGACCAATGTCCCTGTAACAATAAAGAAATTTGGACACTGATAAGGAAAATGCCATGTGACAATAGAAACACACACAAGAAGACAACTATGTGACAACAGCAGCAGATACTGAAGTGTTGCAGCTGCAAACCAACGACCACCAAGAATTACTAGCAAACACCAGAGGCCAGAACGGGCAAGAAAGAATTCTCCCCTACTAGTTCCAAAGGGAGCATGGCCCTAATGACACCCTTATTTTGGACTTTTAGCCTCCATAACTGTGAGACAATAAATTTCTGTTGTTGTAAGCCACATACACGTATGGTATTTTGTTATGGTAGCCCTAGGACTCTAATACACACAATCAGCCATTGGCTGTGAACAGCTTACAGCTGTAACCTTCTCAGAAGAATTTCCTTAACCTGATGAGTGTCTCAAAGTTGGATAACTCTGGTGCTATTTTGACTCCAAGTTCCTTATGGGATCAGGCTGAGGCTAGACTGAAAGCACGTCTCTGTTAAGCTTCTTTCTTTCCCTGTCCTGCTTGCCTCCATTCCTCAGATGTTTTTCCTGAGAGTATTCCCTCAATAAAAACTTACACAAGAATCCTTCTATACACTCTGCTTTTAGGGAATCTACACTAAAACAATGCCTATGATTTTGGATCTTCTGTATGTTTAAGAAACTAAGACAGTGTTCTATAAGTTGACCATATGCACAAGTTTGCCTGAGATGCTTGATTTTTTCCTGCTTTGCTACCAAATTATTAATAAGTCCTCCTTTCATTCTCAGGAATTTGAATTATAAATCTTGTAATCACCCTGAATAAGACTATACAAAATGACTGAAGATGCTTAAGCAGAGAAGTAATGTGATTTGACTTTTGTTCTAGAATTGAAGGATTCAAGTGAGTTCAGTCTAAGGCTCAAAAACCTTGTTAAGAGTCTATTGAAATAGCCCAAACATGAGAGGCTATGAGAGATAAAGGAAGGAAGGAAAATACTGAATTGACAAAGCTTGCTGACTAATGAATGTGAGGAAGAGTAAGTCAATAGGGATGCCCAATTTCTTTTTAGTCTGAAAGTTCAAGAAAAATAATGATTTTGGAAATAGGGAAGAAGCAAGTTGTACTTGGTCAGGAGTTGGAGATTCCTGTTGGACATCCAGATGGATAAGCCAAGTAGCTTAAGCAACAAGCCTTAGAAGAAAATAGATATGTGTGGGTAATTACTGTTACGACTTTTCCTACCTTCGTCCTCCTGTACAATTATGGTACAGTCTTTATGTTTCTTTTAGAAGTCCTTTTATCTAATAATAAAGGTCTAGCAGATACTCCTTTCATTATTCTGAAGTCTAAAGAAGATGATAATCATGCTCTTGTCTTCACCTTTACCCTAAGACTTCTTGTCTTTACAATTACCCTAACTCCCCGGATTTGATCCTTGCCTTAAAGTCTTTTCGTATTTGGGGAACATTTACTGGCTGAAAAAACTATCTGAGCTCCTTATAATTTCTCTAAATTTTGCTTGAAATTGAAAAAAATTTGTTTGCTTTTCTTTTCTCACATTTTATTTTTAGCAGCTAGAAAAAAACTGAAAATATATCCAATAATCTGCCCAGAAATCTTCCCAGCTAATCAAGTGTTTATATGCATTTATAATTTCCACATTACCACAAGAAACAGTATTACCAAACTTTCTCTCACTATATAATAAGTACATCTTTTCCTCCAGTTTTCTATAGGATTTTCTTCACTTTCTTTTGTACCCTCACTAATAGCCTCCTCAAGGCCTGCAGGTCCTGCCTACTCACTGCCTGATCACCAAAACAATATCAGCACCCAACTTCCAGGTACCAAATTCTGTTCTAGTTATCTATTGATGCATAAAAGACCACCCCAAATTTAGTGACATAAACAACCATATCACTATGCTCATGGAAGTAAGATGTATTTTTGAATATGTTTTACATAATGAAATTCATACAGCCCCTGATCCTTAAGAACCATATTCATGTACTCCACAAAAATGACTGGGTATTGTTAGCAGAGAGAGATTCCTGGGCTAGGTAAATCAGTGGCTTCGCAAGTCTGAAGGCTGCTTTTAACTGTAGCTTGTGTCTTTGCATCTGTGACTTATCCTTAGAAAACAGAATTTAATCATCAGCAAGAAAAACTGAAATCTGAGTTGCTAGCAGGTAGAACATGCTCCTGCTACAAAAATTCTGCTTCCCTACTATAGTTAATCTTTTGCTTAATCTCACTAAATTGCTTTATAGTTCAAAGTTACACACAGTTATAATTAAAATCCTATAAAAACATCCATCATTCTTCATGATTTCTAGTACTATTTATGCGTACATAGGCAAGAATATGCACAGACATAGCAGACTGGGCATTTTTTTAAAGAGCTAGTAAAAGAGAAAGAGAATGCTAAGGAAATATTAGCCATTTTCCTTCTTTCATTTACATTTTGTATTAGTTCTGACATGTTCTGTGTACTACATAGTATAAACTAAGCATTTGAATTCAACTGGTTAAAAGTATTGACATTCATTAGGAAAAATCAGAATTTAGGTAATTAAATGTTGAGCATCTTCCAAAACATTCTCTTCTACCCTCTGGCTGCAAAAGAATAAACTCGAAAGAAACACTGCAATTAGTTCTCTGCTTTCACTGTGGTGCTGAAAATCGGCACACATTTTATAATAAAACAGGATCAATTTTTTTAAGGTTATACAATTTTGGAGATTTTTCTTCAGTCCCTTTTTATTTTAATTAATCCATTCTGTCGTTGTATTTAAAAAGTTACTTCATAATTAAGGAAATACCCTTTTGATAAAAAAATTACCCTAGATAAAATAATGAAATTTTATACTCCATTTTTTTGTGTTTTAATACTGAATCACTTTTCTACTTATCCTATTTGCTAGGACACAACACACATTGCAGATTTTACAAATAAAATCTGAAAAAGAGGGAACAAGTTTAAGCAACATTATCTTTTTTTCTCCTCAACTGAAATCCAATGAATTTAGAAACTGTAACGTTGGTTGTTAGGCCCATGGTTATTCAAAGAAAATCTACCAATTATTAAGAAGTTTTTTTTGTTTTTTGTTTTTTTTTTTTGAGATGAAGTTTCGCTCTTGTCACCCAGGCTGGAATGCAATGGCGCAATCTCAGCTCACTGAAACCTCCGCCTCCGGGGTTCAAGCAATTCTCCTGCCTCAGCCTCCCGGGTAGCTGGGATTACAAGTGCCTGCCACCACGCCCAGCTAATTTTTGTATTTTTATTTTTTTTTTTTAGTATAGATGGGGTTTCACCATGTTGGCCAGGCTGGTCTCAAACTCCTGATGTCAGGTGATCCACCCACCCCAGCCTCCCAAAGTACTGGGATTACAGGTGTAAGCCACTGTGCCCAGCCTATTAAGAAATTTTAGATAAAGCTGGAAACCTTCTGTATACTTGCACTTTAAAATTAGCTCATCACTAATAAATACTTAAAATATTACATCCTATTAAACAAAAATTAACTATTTTGATTCATCACTTTCTCCTTCAAAATAAATATTTAGATTTAATGTCTGTTGATTATTTTTTAAATAACAAGTTTGTAAAATTCATAATATGCTTATTTCTACAGACACGAAGTGAAGTGGAATATTAAGGCCTGTGCCAAAATCTATTTTTTAGTTTTCATTTTCTGTATATTTCACCAGAAAAAGATTTGACTTAAGCCTTATTTCACGTTAGTCACTTTTTGATATTTTAAGAATATTCTATTATTTGCTTAAAGTCACCTTCTATACCATAACCAGTGCTTAGATGATTTAATATTGCCAGAAACAATAAAACTGTGTTAAAACTTAAAATATATCATGTTTTCTTGTATTTTCAAGTTTAATACACCTTTCTATCCATTATGGAGAAATTGAAACTGTTGGATTTTTCAACATCGTTTATTTAATATGCTAATTGCTAATACCTAAAAAATTTATAAATCTAAAATATAATATGTAAGTTATATAGTTGCACCCATGCCAAGGGAAAAGCCCATTTTCTAAAACATTCCATAACTTTATAACACTTACATGGTCCAGAAACCCCATGAATGTTTTAAATTTTGTCCAAAACAGCCTTTCCTGATTAAACTAAAACAGATACGAAGAACGCTTTTCCTCTTCATGTCATCTGAAATTATCTGTAGAAGTTTCATTTCTTTTGCTGAGGTCTTAATTACTATTAAGTTGGAAAGACTTCAGATAACAACACCCTCATATGATGTCAACTGTTTATAGATCTAAAATGTATTAATTTTAGATTTCATAAAAGCCTTCTTTTTTCCCAAAGGAAAAGACAGTGTATTTTTCTTTGAATCCTGGAGAGGGGTGTTCAGAAAAGAAGTGTCTGAATGGTAGAAACCAGAGTAGAGTTCAGAGGCTGAAAGATCCAAAGGCAACATTTTTTCTACCTAAGCGTTTGGTTTAAGGTAAGTCGTGTTTTCATACACAGGGTGTGACCTTGAAGTCAGAAGCTAGAAAATCAAATGTAAAGTTCCTGACTTTCTTCATGCAATGCAGGAGGAATACTTTCTTTTGATCCTTCCTGTAAACTGAGATAGAAATAAACAGCTATTGTTTGCTCTGAGATGTCCACTTAAAATCGTCACCACTGCAACAATGGGCAACTCTGTGAGGAGGTGAAAAAAAGAGTATTCAGCCTCACGTCTAGGCTCTTTGTGTTTCTAATGATTAAAACACTCTATGTTGTTTTTTTCTTTATCAATCTCGATTTTCATCTTCACTCTACCCCACAAAGTTCTGAGTGCCTAGAAAAGGGAAAGAAAAAAGGCAAACACAACTCTCAGATTCTGGGCTGGGGCAACCAGGAAATGGGAATGGCATCAACGAAAAGGAAAATTAGAAGGATAGGTTTCTGGTGGGGGATGGAGTTTCACCAAGGTAACAAATTCACTTTTATGCAGGCTGAGTTTGTTGTGTCATTGTGACATTCCTGGGAGAGATTATCATTGAAATTCTCCAGTAACAGCATCATTGACAAAAGTCAGGTTAAGTACAGAAGATGGAGGCATCATCTTCGGTAAAAAGATAGCCAGTTTGGTACCTAAGAGGGAAAAAAATGATAACTTTTTTCCTCCATTACTAAAATTATCAAATCACCTTGTTAGACTTCATTGGTCTTTATGTTTTCAGACTTTGGTATCTATCATCTTATTTTCCTGATGTAGTGAGATTTGGCATCCTTAATCTTTTACACTTGTTTTGCCTTTTTTTTCCTTTGGAATTCCAACTTCTCTAAAGTTTTACGATGGTTTTCACTGTGGATATTTATATTTGCCACCAAATTCCCACTGCTCATATGAAAAAAATATGAAAGCGAGAGAAAAAGAAAGGGAAGGAAGGAAGGAAGGAAGGAAGGAAGGAAGGAAGGAAGGAAGGGAGGGAGGGAGGGAGGGAGGGAGGAAGGAAGGAAGGAAGGAAGGAAGGAAGGAAGGAAGGAAAGAAGGGACCAATCTTGTCCTAAACAAAATTATACAGATCAACAAATAGTATGTTTTTTCATCTTGCGTATGGCTCTAACCACTCCTTCCCTAATCGCTTACCCCTTCCAGGTATCAATCCCACCCACCTTCCCTATATAATGTTGCCTGTTTCGTTGTAAATTTAAGTCAAATTCTTACTTCTTTCCTTAATATGTATCTAAGCCTTTATCTCTAATTTTAAAATCAAAGGTTTTACTTTCCTCTTGGGAATGACAGGAAAATTTGTTGGATTTTTTTATCTCCCTGAAGTCAGGTATGTCTACTTCCTCAATATACACTGAAGACTGCTCTCAGAGGGTCTATAACTCAAATCAGTCATTTTACTTCAGATGGTAAAAGCTTATGTCCTGGAAAATAACTTTACATTCACTACCTATTTTTTCAAACCACAAATGGCCGTTAGCTCTACCTTCTCCATAATTTTCTTCCTTCACAATGGGATTTCTACAGCAGAAATGGAAAGAGAGGCTAGGCATGGTGGCTCAGGCCTATAATCCCAGCACTTTGGGAGGCTGAGGAGGGCAGATCACGTGAGGTCAGGAGTTTGAGACCAGCCTGGCCAATATGGTGAAACTCTGTCTCTACTAAAATGAGCTGGGCGTGTGGCGGGACTTGTAATCCCAGCTACCCAGGAGGCTGAGGGAGGAGAATCACTTGAACCTAGGAGGTGGAGATTGCAGTAAGCTGAGGTCACACCACTGCACTCCAGCCTGGGAAACAGAGCAAGATCCTGTCTGGGAAAAAAAAAAAAAGAAAGAAGAAGAGACAAGACAAGAAAAGAAAAAGAAAGAAATGCAAAGGGAAAGGAAAAAAACTTCAGCTTTCGAGTTTCTGAAAAGACACTAAAAACCTGTTGTGTTTGAGCAATAGGGATTTTGCATCTCACACTTCTGGAGTTTCAAAAGCCAAGTTTATGCTGATGCTATGCTATAAGAATATAAAATTAAGGTTTTTTTCAACAACCATTTCAATAAATTTGCTCGGGTTTATAATAATCCATACAGATTATTAAAAATACCAAAAAATTTATGCAGAATCAGTAATACAGAATATAATATAGAATATAATATAAAATATAATAAACTAACAAAAATATAATAATAATCTATACTTCTTTAGTAGTCCTCCACACTCAAATTTTTCTACATGATTTAGGTTCCCCTCTACACAGTAAATGAACAGTATTCTGGTTTCTTCATCCGGTGAGTAAGAGAGATGTTCTCTCACATCTTAAGTTTCTATTATTATATTTAAATTATTTACCTTAAATGAACTTAAAGATATCTTTAATCAAATACTCTGTTTATCTTTGTTAGTCAAAATGTATACAAGATACTATTACAGAGCTCCATAGCTCTTCTAGGCTGTGATAGTAAGAAAACTAGGAAACTGTCAGAGACAGAATGTCTCAGAATGTCTTTCTTTTTCTTTTCTTTCAGAAGATTGTCTTCCTAGTGGGACTTAGGAAAGCAGTTTCTTTGTATTATACAAATGATAATGGGGTTCCCTAAGGAGCTGATTTAAAGAAAGTAAAAAATTAAAAATTAAAAAATAACACACAACAAAATCTGAGAAATTTGTTATTGGTGACCCAAGTGGTCAGGTGCCCTGGTGGCCTGAGTGGTTTGAGAAGTATCCTTGGGTCATATAGCCTTAATATAAAAGCAAATGACACAAATAAAGACAGTGCAGTAAACAGAAAGAAGGTAAAATCATCTTAACACAAACTGATCCCAGCACAGAAAAAATAGCAGCACAGAAAAACAATGGTATGGAACAAATAACCACTGCTATATATTGAGCATTACTACTTGCCAGATACAGTGATAAGCACATGTGTTCACTTAATTACAAACTAATTGTCTATTTCTGAAGGTAGATGTAAGGATAGGTTCATTACCTTCTAAATGAGTGGATATCTGAGAACACACATTCACAAGGCAGGAATAAAACAAGAGCAAGCTTTAATACTACATCCCATCTGCCCTGGACCCGGTATGGAACATTTGGGTGGATCAGTAGAAGCTATAAATGTTCATCACTCCAGGAAGTGGATGACAGGCACCAATGCCAGAGAATGGAGTGGGCACTAAGCCAGAGGATTGCAGGATCCCAAGGAAGTAGGGCCCTACCTTGCTGAGTCAGGTGAGGCACAGCAACTCAGACTAGGTACATAGTCTGTTGACTCACATTGCCCTAAATAGATGACTGTAGGACAACAGTTTTCAGCCCAGAGGGATTTTGCCACCAGAGAGGATGTTTGGCAATGTCTGGAGAATATTTAGTTGTCATAGGGTAAGAGGAGGGAGGTGAAGTCACTGGCATTTAGTGAATAGATGCCAGGGATGAAGCTAAATATTTTGTAATGCACAGAATATTCCCCTCAACAAAGAACTACCTGAAGCAGAATGTCAGCAGTGCAGTTCCTGAGGTAGAGCCTCATTTTTACAGGGCTGAGTGCAGTTCAGCCCTTAATTGAGGATAGTCAGTCACCAAGGGCTAAGGTGCTCAGTGGCAAATAATATTTGCAAGAAAAAAACAACCCCATCAAAAAGTGGGCAAAGAATGTGAACAGACAGTTCTCAAAAGGAGACATTTAAGTGGCCAACAAACATATGAAAAAAAAGCACATCATCACTGCTCATTAGAGAAATGCAAATCAAAACCACAATGAGATACCATCTCACGCCAGTTAGAATGACGATCATTAAAAAGTCAGGAAACAACAGATGTTGGAGAGGATGTGGAGAAATACAAACACTTTTACACTACTGGTGGGAATGGAAATTAGTTCAACCATTGTGGAAGATAGTGTGGCAAGTTCTCAAAAATTTAGAATCAGAAATACCATTAGACCCAGAAGTTTCATTACTGGGTATATACCCAAAGGATTATAAATCATTCTACTATAAAGACACATGTACATGTATGTTTATTGCAGCACTGTTCACGATAGCACAGACTTGGAACCAACCCAAATGACCATCAATGATAGACTGGATAAAGAAAATGTGGCACATATACACCATGGAATACTATACAGCCATAAAAAAGGATGAGTTCCTGTCCTTTGCAGGGACATGGATGAAGCTGGAAACCATCATTCTCAGCAAACTAACACAGGAACAGAAAACCAAACACTGCATGTTCTCACTCATAGTGGGAGTTGAACAATGAGAACACCTGGACATGGGGAGGGGAACATAACACACTGGGGCCTGTTGGTAGGTGGGGGGCTAGGAGAGGGATAGCATTAGGAGAAATATTTCATGTAGATGATGGGTTGATGGGTGCAGCAAACCACCATGGCACATATATACCTATGTAACAAACCTGCATGTTCTGCACATGTATCCCAGAACTTAAAGCATAATAAAAAAAGTTTTTGTTTTTATATATATATATATCTCCTTTATAATATATTGCAAAAAATAAACATTGGGTGACTGAAATGTTCTGTATCTTAATTGTGGTGTGGGTTGATAGTTATATAGAGTTGTCAAATTCATTGACCAGTGTACAGAAAATACGTGTATATTTTATTGCATGTAAATTATACCTCGACAAAGTTAATTTTAAAAACTAAGTGGGGAAGCCTTCAAGATGGCTTCCACTCAGAAGAGACAAAATAGTGGGTAGAAAATCACACTTGGAACAGATCATCTCAGAGAAAACACCGGAATTCAATAGAAAGGTGACCGGAAATACCTAAAGTAAAGAAGGAAAAGAAAGTCAGGCAGCCTGCTTGGCCAGGAACAGCTGGAAGCCAAGAGAGACTCCCCAGTATGGGGAAAGGGTAAGTAAGAGGCGCTGAGTGGTTCATATTCCAACAATGAACTCCTGCAATCCTAGGCACTGGAGAGCTCCTCAGCCCTCACAGGCCCTGAAACTAATGTAGGGAGATGCCAAGAGATTGTGCAAGAGCACTGCTCCATGAAGGAAGCTCATACTGTGTCCCACACACTCCCTGAGACCTAAGCAGATACAGCAAGGCACCATTGTAGAGGCCCAACCCTAACAGACTGTGCACTGTCCAGGGGCCCAGTGGTAGCACTGGGGCTGAGGTGCAAGAGAAATGCAGCTGACGTGCCCCACTCCTCCCCAGTTTAGGCTTAGATGCAAGCAACCACGGGCTACCGTGTCAGGGTCCTGGGCTCAGACTGAGGCATGAGCAAGGCACTGGCTACCATAGCAGGGGCCAAGACGTGAGTGTTACTGGGGCTGAAGCATGAGTAGCATGCATGTTCCCTATCCACCGGCCTAGGCTGCCCACCACTGAAGGCGTCAGCACCTTCCCCAGTGACAGAGCAGCAATGCAGCTACTGCCACTCCCCAGCAGAAGCAATCCAGTGGTAACCTGGGAATCACTCCACCAGTGCCCACCACAGCTGGTCCCTGCGCTTACCATCAGCAGGCCTGAGGACAAGCCTACCCTACCTGGCTTCAACCCCCACCATGTTCCAGAGCATACAATCTGGGGCCTGTGGGAGTGTCCGCCCCAGGCAACTACCTTTAGTACCTGAACATGCCTCGCAAAGGTGGTCTGAGTTTGAACCCATAAATCAGCTGCTACCACCACAGCTGGCACCAATCTGCATGTGCCGTCTGCAGGCAGGCCTGGAGACTGGCTCGCCCAGCCCATCGCAGCCATCGCCAACCAGCACACACTTCTCGGGACCTAAAAGGTCATCCTACTACTGCCACTGTCATCACCTATGCCACACAAGCTTCCCAGGGTACCAAGAACTCACCCACCCACTGCTGCCACTACTGGCATTTCAGTGAGCACCTAGACGTCCCAAAATTGGCTCACCTGGACCTGCTAACACCAGTGCCAGCATACACTGCCATGGTGCCCAATGACAGACAAGCTCAGCCCACCACTGCCACCACTGTAGCTCAAAGACTACCCTAGCTGACGTCCCAGTTGCCAGCAAAACTTCATTAAAGTCACCATTAATAACTGCACCATAAGCCACCATGAAAATTACAAATATCAGTGATGCTATTTACAGCTGAATAAATTATAGAGAGACTACACTACTTCAGGTGCCCAGAATGAAAGCCAAAGTGTCCAACAACTGCAGAATACACATTATTCTCATCAGTACATGGAACATTCTCAGGACAGACTATATGTTAGGCCACAAAACAAGTCTCATCAAGTTCTTAAAAATCAAAATTATATCAAGTGTCTTCTCAGACTACAAGGGAATAAAACTGGAAATCAATACCAAGAGAACTTTAGAAATCATACAATAGATGGAAATTAAAAAAAAACATGCTTCTGAATAATCATGGTTCAATGAAGAAATTAGCGTGGAAATCAAAAAATCTCTTGAGAGAAATGAAAATGGAAACACTGCTTATTAAAAGCTATGGGACACAGCAAAAGTAGTTTGTAGCAATAAATGCCTACATCAAAAACGTACAAAGATTTCTGATGTAGTTTGCTTATGTCCAAATCTCATGTTGAATTCTAATCTCCAGTATTGGAGATGGGGCCTGGTGGGAGGTGATTAGATCACGGGGCTGGATTTCTCATGAATGATTTAGCACCATCCTCTTGATTCCATCCTGGTGGTAATGAGTGAGTTCTCACAAGATCTAGTTGTTTTTTTTTTTTTTTTTTTTTTTATTATACTTTAGGTTTTAGGGTACATGTGCACAATGTGCAGGTTTGTTACATATGTATCCATGTGCCATGTTGATTTCCTGCACCCATTAGCTCGTCATTTAGCATTAGGTATATCTCCTAATGCTGTCCCCGCCCCCCCCCCACCCCCCACCCCACAACAGTACCCGGAATGTGATGTTCCCCTTCCTGTGTCCATGAGTTCTCATTGTTCAATTCCCACCTATGAGTGAGAACATGCGGTGTTTGGTTTTTTGTCCTTGCGATAGTTTACTGAGAATGATGTTTTCCAGTTTCATCCATGTCCCTACAAAGGACACGAACTCATCATTTTTTATGGCTGCATAGTATTCCATGGTGTATATGCGCCACATTTTCTTAATCCAGTCTATCGTTGTTGGACATTTGGGTTGGTTCCAAGTCTTTGCTATTGTGAATAGTGCCGCAATAAACATACGTGTGCATGTGTCTTTATAGCAGCATGATTTATACTCCTTTGGGTATATACCCAGTAATGGGATGGCTGGGTCAAATGGAATTTCTAGTTCTAGATCCCTGAACTCCCATTCACAATTGCTTCAAAGAGAATAAAATACCTAGGAATCCAACTTACAAGGGATGTGAAGGACCTCTTCAAGAAGAACTACAAACCACTGCTCAATGAAATAAAAGAGGATACAAACAAATGGAAGAACATTCCATGCTCATGGGTTGGAAGAATCAATATCGTGAAAATGGCCATACTGCCCAAAGTAATTTATAGATTCAATGCCATCCCCATCAAGCTACCAATGACTTTCTTCACAGAATTGGAAAAAACTACTTTAAAGTTCATATGGAACCAAAAAAGAGCCCGCATTGCCAAGTCAATCCTAAGCCAAAAGAACAAAGCTGGAGGCATCACGCTACCTGACTTCAAACTATACTACAAGGCTACAGTAACCAAAACAGCATGGCACTGGTACCACAACAGAGATATAGATCAATGGAACAGAACAGAGCCCTCAGAAATGATGCCGCATATCTACAACTATTTGATCTTTGACAAACCTGACAAAAACAAGAAATGGGGAAAGGATTCCCTATT
Organism: Hylobates moloch; assembly: GCF_009828535.3. Taxonomy (NCBI): domain Eukaryota; kingdom Metazoa; phylum Chordata; class Mammalia; order Primates; family Hylobatidae; genus Hylobates; species Hylobates moloch. The sequence continues at coordinate 61,571,316 of NW_026652281.1, read as the reverse complement.
TAATAAATGGTGCTGGGAAAACTGGCTAGCCATATGTAGAAAGCTGAAACTGGATCCCTTCCTTACACCTTATACAAAAATTAATTCAAGATGGATTAAAGACTTAAATGTTAGACCTAAAACCATTAAAATCCTACAAGAAAACCTAGGCAATACCATTCAGGCCATAGGCGTGGGCAAGGACTTCATGTCTAAAACACCAAAAGCAATGGCAACAAAAGCCAAAATTGACAAATAGGATCTCATTAAACTAAAGAGCTTCTGCACAGCAAAAGAAACTACCATCAGAGTGAACAGGCAACCTACAGAATGGGAGAAAATTTTTGCAACCTACTCATCTGACAAAGGGCTAATATCCAGAATCTACAATGAACTCAAACAAATTTACAAGAAAAAAACAAACAACCCCATCAAAAAGTGGGCAAAGGACATGAACAGACACTTCTCAAAAGAAGACATTTATGCAGCCAGAAAACACATGAAGAAATGCTCATCATCACTGGCCATCAGAGAAATGCAAATCAAAACCACAGTGAGATACCATCTCACACCAGTTAGAATGGCCATCATTAAAAAATCAGGAAACAACAGGTGCTGGAGAGGATGTGGAGAAATAGGAACACTTTTACACTGTTGGTGGGACTGTAAACTAGTTCAACCATTGTGGAAGTCAGTGTGGCGATCTAGTTGTTTAAAAGTGTGTGGCTCCTCCCCGCCGTCTCTTGCCCCTGCTCTGGCCATGTGACATGTCTGCTCCTCCTTTGCCTTCTGCTATGATTGTAAGTTTCCTGAGGCCTCTACAGAAATCAAGTAGATACCAGCATTGTGCTTCCTGTACAGCCTGCTGAACCATAAACCAATTAAACCTTTCTTCTTTAGGATAAACTCTTGAAAACATAAAACCTACAAAGATTGAATCAGGAATAAATAGAAAATCCAAACAGACCAATAATGAGCAGCAAGAGTGGAGCAGTAATGAGAAGTCCCCCAACAAAGGAAAGCCCAGGACCCCATGGATTCCCTGCTGAATTCTACCAACTATATAGGAGAAGTAACACCAATCCTCCTAAAACCATTCCAGACAAATGAATAGGAGAGAATTCTCACTATCTCATTTACACAACCAAAACCAGAAGAGGACACAACAACAATAAAAAGAGAACTATAGGCCAATATCCCTGACGAACATAGGTAGAAAATCCTCCACAAAATACTAGCAAATCAAATCCAACAGCGCATCAAAAAGATAATACCCCATGATCAAGTGAGATTGATACCAGGGATACAAGGATGGTTTAACATACACAAATCAATAAATGTGATACATCATATCAACAGAACAAAGGACAAAACCATATGATCTTCTCAATAAATGCAGAAAATCATTTAATAAAATTAACATCCCTTTAGATAAAAACTTTCAACAGACTAGTTATAGATGGAACATATGTCAAAATAATAGAGGCCATGTGTGACAAACCCACAGCTAACATCACACTGAATGGAGACAAGTAGAAAGCCTTTTCTATAAGAACTTGAACAAGACAAGTATGTCAACTTTCACCACTCTTATTCAATATAGTACTGGAAGTTCTAGCCATTCCAATCAGGCCAGAGAAAGAAATAAAGGCATCTAAGTTGGGAAAAACAAAAGTTGAGTTGTCCCTCTTTGCAAATAACATGTATTCTACTTAGAAAACTCAAAAGACTCCACCAGAAAACACTTAGGAGCTGATAAACAAATTCAGTGAAGTTGCAGGATACAAAATCAACATATAAAAATAGGTCTTGTTTCTACATGCCAATAATGAAATAGCTAAAAAAGAAATCAAGAAGAAAATCCCATTTATAATAACTGTTAAAAAAATACTTAGGAATAAATTTAACCAAAGAGATAGAAGATCTCTACAAGGAAAATTACAAAACACTGATGAAAGAAATTGTAGATGACACAAACAAATGGAAACACATCCCATGCTCATGGATCAGAAGAATTAATATTGTTAAAATGACCATACTCCCCAGTGCAATACACAGATTCAATATAATTCCCATCAAAATACCAACGTCATTTTTCACAGAAATTGAAAAATCAACTCTAAAATTTGCATAAAATCAAAAAAGAGCCAGAGTAGCCAAAGCAATTCCAAGCAAAAAGAACAAAGCTGGAAGCATCACACTACCTGACTTCAAATTATATTACAAGGCTGTAGTAGCCAAGACAGTATGGTATTGGTATAAAAATAGACAGATAAACCAATGGAACAGAATAGAGAACACAGAAATAAATTCACATATTTATAGTCAACTGATTTCCAACAAAGATGCCAAGAACATACAATGGGGAAAGGACACCCTATTCAATAAATGGTGCTAGAAAATTGAATATTCATATGCAGAAGAATGAAACTGGATTCCTATTTCTCACTGTATACAAAAATCAACTCAAGATGGATTAAAGACTTAAACAAAAGACCCAAAACTGTAAAACTACTAGAAGAAAACATAGAGAAAACAGTCAGGACATTGGTCTAGGTAAATATTTTATGGCTGAAACCTCAAAAGCACAGGCAACTGAAACAAAAATAGACAATTGGGCTTCTATTAAACTAGAAATCTTTTGCACAGCAAAGGAAACAAGAGTAAAGAGACAATCTGTTGAATTGGAGGAAAGATTTGCAAACTATTCATCTAACAAGGGACTAATATCTAGAATTTATATGGAACTCAACACAACGTTTTTAAAAAATCCTATTAAAAAGTGGGCAAAGCACATGGATAGACAATTCTCAAAAGAAAGAAATATAAGTGACAAACAGGTAAATGAAAAAAATGCTCATTACCACTAATTATCAGGGAAATGAAAATCAAAACCACAATGAGATATCAGCTCACACCTGTTAGAATAACTATTATAAAAAGACAAAAACAACAGATGCCTGCAAGAATGTAGAGAAAAGGGAACTCTTACATACTATTGGTGCGAATGTAAATTAGTACAAGTTTTATGGAAAACAGTATGGAGAGTTCTCAGAAAGCTAAAAATAGAACTATCATACAATCCAGCAATCCTACTATTGGGTATTTATCCAAAGGAAAAGAAATCAATATATCAAAGGGATACCTGAACTCACACGTTTATCACAGCGCTATTAACAGTAGCAAAGATACGGAGTTAACCTAAGTGTCCATCAGTACTAAGTGTCACATCAGATGAATGGACAAAGAAAATGTGGCATGTAAACACAAATGAATAGTATTCAGCCATAAAAAATGAAATCACATCATTTGCAGCAACGTGGATGGAACTGGCAGTCATTACGTTAAGTGAAATAACACAGGCACAGAAAGACAAATACCACATGCTCCCACTCATCTGCGGGAACTAAGAAACTGAATCTGAAGGACATAGAGAATAGAATGGAAGATAATAGAGGCATTGGAGGATGTGAGGGTGGGAGAGGGAAATGAAAAGTTGATGAAATGGTACTCACAGTTAGATGGAATAAATTGTAACATTCAATAGTCGACTAGGATGACTATAGTTAGCAATAATATAGTCTACATTTCAAAATAGTAGAAGAAAGGACTTGAAATGTTACTAACACATACAAATGATGAATACTCAAGCTTATGGATCACCCAAATACTCCAATCTTCTCATTACACCTTCTATGTATGTAAAAAATACTCACATGTACTCCATACATATGTAAAATATTATATAGTAATAAAAGAAAAAAACAAGTAATAATTTCAAACTTAAAACATAGTATTTGATGTAAATTCAAATTGCCACATCATTCATTGTTTTCAGTGAACAGTCATTGATTGTCTTTATGCAGGGTACTTAGGATAGATACATCAGTATCTGATCAGTAATCAGATAAAAACCTAACCCCTGGCCCTCTGAGAGATTACATTCTAATAATGAATCAGCTTTTTAAAAAATATTTTGGACCTACCTGCTTCAATGGCCAATCTAGACAATGAAGCAAAAAGAGAAAATTAATTAAAAAGCGGCATGGAGGAAGATAACCTCCAACGGGGATTATTATAGGGACATTTACTAATAGAGCACTCTAAAGCATTAAATATTTCAGTTAACCCTCATAACAAGTCTATAAAGTGGGTAACATTATTGTTCCCACTTGAAAGATAGGGAAATGTTATGCAACCAGCCCAAAGCTAAATATGGTAGATCTTGTACTGAACCCAGGTCAGTCTGATTCCAGGCTATAGTGTGTTCCTTGGAGTGTGCAACTCTGGGGAAATGTATAGGAGCAAGAAAACCACAGTAGAATTATGAGGATTTTTCAGCCACTCTAACAAAGCCCCAAGATTACATTTAACCACCAGATATTAAATTCCTGTGGAGTCACTCCATAAGACTCCAGCAAGAAATTAAAAAGTCTCTGAAGAAAATAGTATGTCTTAAACCAAGCTATTTCCAATTTCCTCTCAAGCACACAGAAATCCCATATTTCTCAGACCCCTGTCTTCTAGGTACTAGTGTGTGAATCAAGTAGAGGACTCCAAAGAGACCCAAGAAGATGATGGCACTTAAATTATCAAGTAGAAGATCACATGCTTAACATCTGATTCAGATTATGACATGAGTGAGAAATAAATTGTGTTAAGCCACTAAATTTGGGGATTGTATGTTACATTAGCTAGCTTCAATTATGTTGTCTGGCCCAGGCTCCATAAAGTATAGAAGAGAAAACTTGATAAATTACACTGCAACAAGTTTCTATGTGAGGAAATTTAGGATTTATGATTTATTAGTTGATTTACATGTTAATATTATTCCAGAAAACATTTGAGATGCCGAAGAAAGACACACACTATATAACTAGATAAAATAAATTTTAAATTGAGGAGTAAAGTAAAGCAAAGGTAAATTTGAAAAGAAGATACAGCCAGGAGTAGGGTACACAAAATACATTCATCGTCTCTACTGGAGATGGATCACATATTTGGCTCTAAGTTTTCTAGAAACCTAAAGAGGAAATCACAATGAAGTTTATTATTAACAGTACCCATAGGCAAACAGGCAAAAAAGCAAGTCAGCTACTCAGCAGAAGCCTGTTTATTCTAGTCTAAGACCAGAGAGAAATTTTTCCTATGCGTCATCATAAAAATGACACTGTGAAGTGTATTGAACCACATCCTCAGGAAAAAAATCCTCACAGTAAACCCATAAATGAGTTTTATAAGTCTGTTATTTATAAAAATCCCTTAGCAAAAGTAGGAAAGAAGATGGCCAGGCACAATTCAGGAACAATAATACAGTTTTCGAATGCTGTTCAATGAGGGATGTGAAGAGAACTGGTAGTTAAACCTAACCCACTTTGTGTAATAGTTTTATAATTAGCTGACATGTTTAAAACAACTCTTTGGTGAATGCAGTAATAATTTAGACAAAAGGCACAGATGTTATTATCAAGTAAATTCCATTTTTTCAAAATTGTAAGTCCAAACTGAAAAGCCAAACACGGAAACTGTTATAACACAAATATCTTTTGATGGACTGTATGTATTAGTTCATTCTCACACTGCTGTAAAAACGTACCCAAGACTGTGTAATTTATAAAGGAAAGAGGTTTAATTGACTCACAGTTCTGTAGGGCTGGGGAGGCCACAGGAAACTTACAATTATGGCAGAAAGAGAAGCAAACACATCCTTCTTCACATGGCAGCAGCAAGGAGAAGTGCAGAGTGAAGGGGGGTAAAACCCCTTATAAAACCATCAGATCTCATGAGAACTCACTATCACGAGAACAGCATGGAGGTAACCACCCCAATGATTCAGTTACCTCCCACTGGGTCCCTCCCACAACACATGGGGATTATGGGAACTACAGTTCAAGATGAGATTTGCATGGGGACACAGCCAAACCTTATCACTATTTTAACAATGTAGTTGCCAACAAACACATTGTTTAGAGGATCAGAGTGCCTCTCTGTAGTCTCACCCGAATAACAGAAATACAGTAGCAGCTTACATACATTGATCAATAGTATTGGACCTGGTTATAAACCATGATTTTCAGGGAGTTATTTGCACAATTGTTTATATTCATCATATAGAATACAAGAACGTTAGTTTTACTCTCAAATCTCTCCTATATTTATTTTGCTTCTACTCTGGAAAAAGTCTTTCTTTTTAGAAAAATGCATCAAATTTATTATAAAAAACACTTCATCATTTAAATTATGTTTCCCTAAAAAGAATAAATGAAGCTATTTAATCATTTAGTATTCTAGTTATAAAACAAAGCAGGAGATACCATAGTAATTTTTTTTTTTTTTTTTTTTTGAGAAAGATTCTCACTCTGTCACCCAGGCTGGAGTGCAGTGGCATGAGATCTTGGCTCACTCCAACCTCCACCTCCGAGGCTCAAGCAATTCTCCTGCCTCAGCCTCCCCAGTAGCTGGGACTTCAGGCGTGTGCCACCACACCTGGCTAATTTTTTTTTTTTTTTTTTTTTTTGTTTTTAGTACAGACCAAGTTTCACCATGTGAGCCAGGATGGTCCCGATCTCCTGACCTCGTGATTTGCCCACCTCTGCCTCCCAAAGTGCTGGGATTACAGGCGTGAGCCACTGCACCCTGCCTGTATTTTTAGTAGAGATGGGGTTCCACCATCTTGGCCAGGCTGGTCTTGAACTCCTGACCTCATGATCCACCCACCTCGGTCTCCCAAAGTGCTGGGATTACAGGCATGAGCCGCCACACCCGGCCCTACCTTAGCAATTTAACAAGACCTGGTCAAAGCAGTAACAAAGTGTCACAGCAAGTTAAGCTAAAATGGAGATTGAATATAAATATAACGAGACTTGGTGATTTTCAAATTGAGAAATATTAGTTTCTGTGTTTATATTATAAATATGTATCTATCCATACTTGGTAATTCTCAATGACAAATGATTGTATTATGAGATGATTCAAGAAAAGTGAACCATTTTTAAACCTAAATTAAGGTAAGACAAATAAGTTGGAATGAAAAACACGAAACGCTTTTAAGGGAAAAAATGGTATCCAAAGGTAATGAGACGTTTTTTCACTTTGTTTTTTGTCTCTTGTTTGGTTTAGCTTCTGATATTCTAAATCATTTCACCTTCTCATACTCCCTTGATACAAACTAAATCTTGTCAAATCTCCTTGGAGTGGATTTGATATTTGGAAATACCCAGAAGTTATTGTGGAGCCGAGACTGTTGAATAAAGCCATCCTGCAGCATATATATTTTGAAATACTTGGGGGAAAAATAACATTTTTCAAATGTATCGTATAATTGAACGTACTTCATTCTCTGACAATTTCTGTCTCCTTGGACATTAATTTATGCAGTTGTGCTAGGTGACAAGCAGAGGTTGATTATAAGGAGGCACTTTTTAGATAAAAATCACAAAACATTAAAAATAAAACATTAGGTGTTGAAGTGAAGCGGGGGAGGTTACCTCCATGCTGTTCTCATGATAGTGAGTTCTCATGAGATCTGATGGCTTTATAAGAGGTTTTACCCCCTTTCACTCTGCACTTCTCCTTGCTGCTGCCATGTGAAGGACAAACACAGGAAAGTAAAATAATATTTTAATCATTAATTGCCTGATACATTTCTATAAGACAGTTTCCTATAGTTTTTTGTTGCATACCTTTTGATCACCCCTTCATGTGACAATTTTGCAAGATCATTTTCTATAGAGAGACTATAAAGAAAATCCATTATTTCTCGTAGCAAGATAGATCAGACTTGGAGCAGGGGAAAGCAAGAAAGAGCCCTGTGGGGATGGATTAAAAATTGAGGTATTGATGAAAGATGTGATTTCTTTTTTCTTTTTTTTTTCCTTTTTTTTTTTTTTGAGACAGTCTCGCTCTGTTGCCAGGCTGGAGCGCACTGACACGATCTCGGTTCACTGCAACCTCTGCCTCCTGGGTTAAAGCGATTCTCCTGCCTCAGTCTCCCAAGTAGCTGGGACTACAGGCTCATGCCACCACACCCATCTAATTTTTGTATTTTTAGTAGAGACGGGGTTTCACCATGTTGGCCAGGATGGTCTCTATCTCTTGACCTCGTGATCCGTCCACCTTGGCCTCCCAAAGTGCTGAGATAACAGGCATGAGCCACCGCGCCTGGCCAGATATGATTTCAAAAATGTGTATATGCATCTGCATTTTCATGTTTATGTACACATATATGTTATGTGTAAATGCATAACTTCTAGGAAGCAAAGGCATGTGAACATACAAAACACTCAGACTTTGATCTTTATTACCATTTACCACTAACATGAACCAGTGAGCATTCTTCATAGAGATTCTGGTTCCCAGGACTGACATAAGGTAGGTATAAATAGGCCAGGAATATCTTGTTATGAAATAAAATAAGAAATATTAAAAAATAAAAAATGATGAGGACACACAACAAACACAGATGGAAGCTCGAAGGGGCTACCAAATCTGGAACAACGTAAGCACTAAAATATTTAAGTAGAGTATTGAATTATAAACCATTTAAAAATTCATTAGTGTTTACCAATAATAAATAGATTAAGTAAATATATAGAGTAGGAAGAAGGTCTTTTTCATATAGTTGAATGTAAAAGGACAGTCAGTAAATATGGAAGGAGTACTGGAGTTGGAAAATCATTATTTCGCAACTGTTATGGTAATCATCAGGAAATAATAATCAGTGGAGCCTATATCCAAAGGAAATTTTTGTGAGGTGTAACATATTAGCACGGTCTTAACATGTCTTCCCATGGGGTACTTATTAGTTGCAAGAGAGAAACAGTCATTGCACAGTGGAAAAGTCAAACAACACCTTGACTACATTGTGAACATTAATGTCACCAGTGAGGAACAGATGGACATAATGTGCCTCCATATGTGATGCCCTAAAATGACACAAGATCACCTATGCAGCATTTGCCCAAGAACACATAGTCTCAGTCCACTCCTAAGGAAATGCTGGACAAACACAAAATGAGGAATGTTCTGTGTTTTTCAAAATGTAGAGATGGGCTGTATTAGTCAGACATGTTAGTGTCTTAAGAGACAAATAAAGGCTATGGAAATTGTATTAGTCTGTTTTCACACTGCTATGAAGAACTGCCCAAGACTGGGTCATTTATAAAGAAAAAAGATTTAATTGACTCACAGTTACACATGGCTGGGGAGGCCTCTGGAAACTTAAAGTAATGGCATAAGAGGAAGCAGGCACAACTTACATGGCGGCAGGTGAGAGAGAGAAGAGTGGGTGAAGGAGGAAATGTCAAACACTTATAAAGCTATCAGATTTCATGAGAACTCACTCACTATCACGAGAACAACATGAAGGAAATGGTCCCCATAATCCAATCACCTCCCTCCCTCGACATGTGGGGATTACAGGTCCCTCCCTCAACACATGAGGATTACAATTCAAGATGAGATTTGGGTGGGGACACAGAGCAAAATCGTATCAAAAATGCTCCAGCTTATAGAAGACTAAGGAGATAAAGAGATATAATGGCTAAATGCAGTATTTGCCTCTAGACATTATTAGTAGATCTGCTAACAAAACTGGAATATGCATAGATAAAAATATTATATCAGTATAAATTCATCAGGTTGATACTGCACTGTAGTTATATAAGAGAATAGCCCTATTCTTAGGAAATACACACAGAAGTACTTAGGGGTCAAGTGGTATAATGTAAGTTAGGCTCAAACCACTCAGAAAAAAAAATAGGTATAGAGAAAGAAAAAGTACAAATGTTAAAGAAAATAAAATAAAGTTTTTTAAATAGGCAACTCTAGCTAAAGAATATATGTTTCTTGTACTAATTTTATTTAAGCAACTTTATTTGTGCAAGTTTGAAATTATTTCCTAATATTTTAAAATAATTAAATTTTATTATTATATTTAAATATCTATACATTTCCATCAAGTATACGTTAATATTTATACATTCATATATAAAAATAAGTATATTTTATACATTTTATACATATTCTAGATATATTAAATTATTTCCAAATCAATATAGTGTGAATGTTTGTCTCCTCTAAATCTCATGTTGACATGTGGTTCTCAATGTTGGAGGTGGGGCCTAATGGGAGGTGATTGGATGATATGGGCTGATCCCTCATGAATGGTTTAGCACTATCCCCTTGGGGATGTCAGTTCTTGCTCAGTTAGTTCACACAAGATCTGTTTTTTTAGAAAAGTCTGGCACCTACCCTTTCTCTCTCTTTCTCTCATTTTTGTCATGTGATGGGCCTACTCTCCCTTTGCCTTCTGCCATAATTATAAGCTCCCTGAGGCCCTTACAAGAAGCAGATGCTGGTGCCATGTTTCCTGTACAGCCTGCAGAACTGCAAGGCAATTAAGTCTCTTTTCTTTATAAATTACCAAGTTTCAGGTATTTCTTTATAGCAGAGCAAAAACGACCTAATGCACAAATATTTTTAAATAAATTTTTTTTGTATAAATTTAGGCGGCATAAGTGCAGTTTTGATACATGGTTATATTGCACAGTGGTGAAGTCTGAGTTTTAGTGTAACCATCACCTGAATAGTGTACATTACACACATTAAGTAATTTTTCATCCTTTACCCAATTCCCACATGTATGTTTTTAAGTTTCCAATGTCTATTATTCCACAATCTATGTCCATGTGTATATATTATTTAACTCCCACTTATAAGTGAAAACATGTGGCATTTGACTTTCTGTTTCTGAGTTATTTCACTTAAGATAATGGCCTCTAATTCCATTGATGTTGCTGCAAAGGATATGATTTTATTCTTTTAAAACAAATAAGTAGTATTCCTAAAGCATTCATTCATATATACATATATATATATACATATATACAGATATATACACATAAGTGTGTATATATATATATATATATATATATAGAGAGAGAGAGAGAGAGAGAGAGAGAGACACATTTTCATTATCCAGTCACCCACTGATGGACACTTAGATTGATTCCCTCATCTCTGCTATTGTGAATAGTGCTGCGATAAACATATGAGCACAGGTATCTTTCTGAAATCATGATTTATTTTCCTTTCATTAGATATACAGTCGTGGGATTCCTGGAGCAAATGGCAGTTCTATTTTTAGTTCTTTGAGAAACCTCCATAATGTTTTTCATAGAGGTTGTACTAATTTACATTTCCACCAACAGTGCATAAGCATTCCTTTTCTCTGAATCCTTACTAATATCTGTTGTTGTTTGACTTTTTTAATAACAACCATTCTGACTGGTGTAAGGTAATATCCCATTGTGGTTTTAATTTGCATTTATCTGATGATTAGTAATGACCATTTTTTCATATGCTTGTTGGTTATTTGTATGTCTTCTTTTGAAAAAAATGTCTATTTACGTCCTTTGCCCACTTTTGATGAGTTTTGGGAGTTTTTCTTGTTGAGTTGTTTGAGTTCTTTGTAAATTTTGGATCTCAGGCTCCTAAGGGATGCATTGTCTGCAAATATTTTCTCCCAGTTTGCAAGTTGTCTGTTCACTCTATTGATTATTATTCATTGTAGTGCTGAAGCTTTTTAGTTTAATTAAGTCCCATTTGTCTTATTTTAGATTTGTTTCCTGTGTTTTTGAATTCTTAGTCATGAATTTTTTGCCAAGGCCAACGTGCGGAACAGTTTTTCCAAAATTTTCTTCTAATATTTTCATAGTTGGGGTCTTTTAAGTCTTTAACCTATTTTTTAGTTAATTTTTGTATATGATAAGAGATATGGGTCCAGTTTCATTCTTCCGCATATAGATATCCAATTTTCCCAGCATCATTTATTGAATAGGGTGTGATTTCCCCGGTGTATGTTTTGTTGACTTTGTTGAAGATCAGTTGTCTGTAGTTATGTGGCTTCATTTCTGGGTTCTCTATTCCGTTCCATTGATCTATCTATTTTTATCCAAGCACCATGCTGTTTTGGTTACTATAGGCTTGTAGTATAATTTGAAGCCAGAAAATATGACACCTTCAACTTTGTTCTTTTTGCTTCGGATTGCTTAGGCCATTCAGGCTCCCTTTTGGTTACCTATGAAATTTAGGATTGTGTTTTCTAATTCTGTGAAAAATGATGTTGCTAGTTTGAAAGGGATTGCATTGAATCTGTATATTGCTTTGGGCAGTATGGTCATTTTAATAATATTAATTCTTCTGATCCAGGAGCATGGGACGTGTTTCCACTTTTTTGTGTCGACTACAATGTCTTTCTTCAGTGTTTCATAGTTTTATTTGAAACTTTCATAATTAAATATATTCCTGTGTATTGTATTCTTCTTACAGCTATTGTAAATGGGATTCTGTTCTTGATTTACTTCTTGGCTTCTTGGCTTGATCATCATTTGTGTATTTGAAACACTGCTGATTTTTATAGGTGATTTTGTACCCTAAAACTTTACTGAATTCATTTATCAAATATAGGAATCTTTTTAGGGTTTTCTAGGTATAATATTATATCATCAGAAAACAGAGATAATTTGATTTCTTATTTTCCAATTTGAATGCCTTTCATTTCTCTCTTTTCTGATTGCTCTGGCTAGGACTGCTAGTTCTGTGTCGAATAAGAGTGGTGAAAGGGGGCATTCTTGTCTTCTTCCAGACCTTAGAAGGAATGTTTTCAGCTTTTCTTCATTCATTATGATGTTACCTGTGGGTTTGTCATATATGGTTTTTATTATTTTGAGGTATGGTCCTTCTATTCCTAATTTGTTAAAGGTTTTTATCCTGAAGAGATACTGAATTTTATCAGATGCTTTTTCTGCATTGAGATTATCATGTGGTTTTTATTTTTAATTCTGTTTATGTGGTAAATCACATTTATTGATTTGCATATGTTGAACCATCTTTGAATTTCTGGAATAAATTCCACTTAATCTTGCTGTATTTTTTTATGTTCTATTGAATTCCATTTGCTAGTATGTTTCTGAGGATTGTTGCATCTATGATCATCAGAGATATTGGTGTGTGGTTTTCTTATTTTGTTGTGTGCTTGTTTAGCTTTGGTATCATGGTGATACTGGCTTCACAGAATGAGTTAGGGAGAATTCCCTCCTCCTAAATTTTTAAGTAGAAATAATAACAAAAGGATAATCCAGGCATTTCTCACTCCCTTCTAGTAGTAGAAAAGCACCATAAATGTGGTAGGGTCTAGCATTCCCCTGCAAAAGAGATTCAACCCCAGGCCAGCTAAGTATCTGGGAGAGGATAAGAATGAGGCAGCTAACATGCAATTATCCCATTGCAATCTCAAGCCCTGGCAGATTTAACTTTTCTGAGGAAAATATTTCCAAAGGTGGATTTGATTAATGTTTGCAAAACCAATGACTTCAAGTCTCCTAGAAGACAATTTAGATGTGTTAGAAGCACAAGTTCAGAGCCCTGGTGTTAGTCAACGATCACAGGACCTGGCAGTCTGCCCTGCCATTCTACCACCCAGTCATGCTGTCTCTGGAACCTGAAGAACAGTTCAACTCTAATTCTCTCTGCAATCTGAGAGATCTGTTTAGCATAATGCAGCAGAAGATGAAGCTTTAAGTCATGAAGAGCCTACATACACTGTATTAGTGTGTTCTCATGCTGCTAATAAAGACATACCTGAGACTGGCTAATTTCTAAAGAAAAGATGTTTAATTGACTCATAGTTCAGCATGGCTGAGGAGGCCTCAGGAAACTTACAATCATGGTGGAAGGCAAAGGAGAAGCAAGGCACCTTCTTCACAAGGCAGCAGGAAGGAGAAGTGCATGCAGAGGAAATGCCAGATGCTTAAAAACCATCAGATCTCATGAGAACTCACTCACTATCAGGAGAATAGTATGGGGGAAACCACCCCCATGATTCAATTACCTCCCACCAGGTCCCCCCCACAACATGTGGGGATTATGGGGATTACAATTCAAGGTGACATTTGGGTGGGGACAGAGCAAAACCATATCTCACACACACATGCACACACACACACAATTGAATCCATATGTAATCATGTATAAACTGAACTCTCACCTGCCTTCTCTTAGGATATGAGCAACATGTCTTCCAAGCAATTCATTTGGACCACAGTATGCAATGATTAGGAGCAGACACTTTGAAATCAGATAAACCTTGGTTTAACTTCCAGTTTTGCTACTTATTAGCTGTTGATGCTCAAAGCAAGTTATTTAGACTCAGTCTCAATTGCTTCTTCTATAAAATAGTAATGATAACAATAGTAATAGCTCCTTCATAGGATTATTATATAGGGTAAATGAGATCTTATATGTAAAGTCTATAGTAAGAACTGGATGTTAGTTTTTATTAATGAATTTTAAAAGTTTAAGTAGAATTAAGGACACAGTGACCCACTGAAAAAATATGTATTTTGCACCAGGGACCACTTTGTTGAAGAAACACTGAACCACTTTGTATTATTATGAAGATTAAATGAGATCTTATATGTAAAGGCTATGGTAAGAACTGGGTGTTAGTTTTTATTAATGAATTTTAAAAGTTTAAGTAGAATTAAGAACACAGTGAGCCACTGAAAAAATATGTGTTTTGCACCAGGGACCACTTTGTTGAAGAAACACTGAACCACTTTGTATTGAATACATTATTTATCCATCTATTCATGAAACATAAATTTATTGAGTACTTACTACGTGAGAGGATAAAATGACAAAACACTGTCCTTTTTTTAAAAAAAAAAAAGACGCATATGGTAAGGAGATAGAGACATACATAACTAATTACAATGCATGATATTACTAACATAAGAGTATTATAAATTAAATTCTAGGTGACCTTAAAGGAAAGATAAATTGATTCCTTTCAAGGTTTTAGGAAGGCTTCTTAGAGAAAGTGATGTAGAATTTTGAAGACAACAATAGGAAAAAGAGGAAGAAAGTGAGGGCATTTTACAAAGAAGAAACAATATAAAGAGTTAAACATATATTATAGTTTTTTGATCAGTAAGTAAGGATTATTTGAAAAACTTTCTCTTTCAGTGAGTCATCAATAAATCATTCAGAAGACTCACAGAATATTTCACAACCCTAATTTCTTCAGAAGAATCCATTTTCTCCTTTTCCTGAAGCCAGGTTCCCCCTCAACCCTTTCCCCAACAAACATAAAATTTCAAATAGATGTTAACACAGAGCCCTGATTCTAATGCTACCGTAGCGAGAAGTTATAAAAACTTAAAAAGAAACTCGTTAACTTGAGTTTTGCAATGTAGGATGGAAACATATAATTTATTCACTAAACAATTTATTTTTTTAAAAAAACTTCAACCGAGTCCTTAAAAATCTAATATAACAGCTGGTGAGAATAATGACAAATATTGTACTTTAATTTTTGGATATACTGTTCTACACAATATTGAGAAAATGACAAATATTGTACTTTAGTTTTTGGATATACTATTTTATATAATGGAATTTCAGTCTCTAAAGCCTCAAGTGGATCTAGAAAGTACATTGCTCATTCTTTGATATATACCCTACTCACTACTTAAAATAATTGGATTTTATTTTTAAGACATAATGCTGAAGTAAACCTCAAGTCTCTAAAGACATTTTCTATTTTGTACCCATCAATTCACGAAATGTCTCATTTCTCTTTAAATGTACTTTATAGTGAAAGAGTATCATACTGAACCCAAAGTTGCTCTAGAATTATTCACATTTTTCTTGCCAGCTATTATGACATGAATATAGATTGTTGGGCTACTTGTATAAGAAAAAATAAATCATATCTGTTCCAGGTTTATACTCCCATATAACAAACTACCCCAAAACTTAGTGACTCAAGGAAACAATTTACTATTTTCTCTCACAATTCTGGGGGCTAATGGGCTCAGTTGGGCAGTTCTTGTTTAACATGCTTAATAAAGTTGCAGGCAAATATAACTGTGGTTAAAGTCACCTGAAGGCACCTTTGCAAATACATCTGATGCCTGGGCTGGGATGGCAAGAATAGCTGGGTGCTGGTAAGTCTGTCCCTTTCCCCGTCTGTCTCTCCCTACTTACCCTCTCCTTCTCCTTGTCCTTGTCCTTCTTCCCTCTTCTTCCCTCTCCCCTTCTGCACATAGCCTACCCCCAACCCCTGCCCCCGGTAATGTGGCTTCTCCATATAGTTAGTTTGGTTTTCCTCTCTGTCCTGAAAGTCTCTGGATAGTTAGACTTCTCATGTGGTATTTGACTTCTCCCAGGAAAACATTCCAAGTTGCTAAAGAGAAGCTGCAAGGCTTTTGATGAGCTAGCCTCAGAAGTCTCAGAATGTCACTCTGTTGCATTCTATTGGTCAATCCGGTCACTAAGGTCAAGAAAAGGAATGTTAGACCCCACCACTGAATAGAAAGAGTTTCCAAAAAATTGTGGCCATCTTTAATTTCCTACGATGCCTACACAAAAATAGAATATTGCCAGATTTATTTAAACTTTTTCTTCCTTCTTTAGTGAATTTGAAAGAGACCAAGATTAGCATAAAACTCCTAAACTCAGACTACATTCATTAGTTAACTAATTTATTAATTGCTTTCTACTTAGTAATTAAGAAAAAACCATATAGCAACTAGTATAAAATTTTATTTTGTGCTGAGTTTGGCTTATTGACAAAAATATTCTTTAGAAAATATTTTGAAATAATTATCAAGAGTGTGCTCTACAGGTGGTATCTAGCCACTAATACAAAAGTCAGTAATCTGCCAAGAATAAGTGATCTCAGCCACTTTGAATCCCACTTCAATTTACCTCCTAACTCATCAGGAGCATCAAAAAGCTGCAAAGTGCATTTCTGAGTGTCTAGCGCTCTCCAGAATATGCCAGCTGCTACACCACCTTCAAATGGAACCACTCTACCTCCCATACTTTCAATGTTTTGGCATGTTTGACACATCCATCTTCATTATAGCTGAAGAACTATCACAGAAACATGACTCCAAAGAAAGATATATTTGAAGCAAAGATAATATTTTACATGATACAGCCAAATTCTCATCTACAGATTGGTAATGAGAAACTGTTTTCCTCATGGCATCTAGAAGAAAGGCTAATTTCCTTAAATAGAGCAGCTGTGTTACTTCTAGTTCTTTCTTTGTTGCTCCATAAAAAACTACCCCAAACTTAATGACTTGAAAAAACAACCATTTTATTATACCACACAAATCTCTAGAACAACATTTGGGTAGGAATCAACTAGACAACTCTGCTCTACACAGTGGCGACTGTGGTCACTCAGCAATATTCAGCTGAGGGTGGGGCTGGGCTGACGGGTCCAAGATAGCTTCACTCACATGCGTGGCACTTGAGTGTAACCACCCCCCTCCCCCATATTTACACAGGTATAAACTTTTTTTTTTTTTTTTGAGACGGAGTCTCGCTCTGTCGCCCAGGCTGCAGTGCAATGGCATGATCTCAGCTCACTGCAAGCTCCACCTCCTGGGTTCACGGCATTCTCCTGCCTCAGCCTCCCAAGTAGCTGGGACTACAGGTGCCTGCCACCACGCCTGGCTAATTTTTTGTATTTTTAGTAGAGACAGGGTTTCACCATGTTAGCCAGGATAGTCTCGATCTCCTGATCTCGTGATCCGCCCACCTTGGCCTCCCAAAGTGCTGGGATTACAGGCGCGAGCCAGCGCGCCCGGCCAAACATATTCTTTTTTATATTTAACTTACCACAAGGCCCATGAGAAGGCAGACAGTTCTGAAACCATATTCTGGAATCTCTGGCCTGCAGGTCCCTAAAGAGTTAACTCAAAGCCAGATACCCACTGGAGGCTCAATTAATGTGAATTAGAAGCAACAATGAACCAAATCCACAGATAACATTACTTACACTAGATTGAAAAGTATAATCCAGAAATATTAAGTGTGAAAAAGTTTCTCAATTATAGTTAAATCAGAATTCTTTAATATGTAAAGGCAGTGAATGGAATGTTAAAAAAAATTGAATGTCAGATAACTTCTATAAATTAGGTGGTAGAGGACACCAGTTATGATGCATTTCATGAACCCCTACTCAAAAGGAAGCTACTTGTTGAAACAAAATATTAATTTAAGTGGTTTTTTTGGGGGGTGGGGGCATCATTGTTCTCTTCCAAAAACTGACAAAAAAAAAAAAAAAAGACAAAACAAAGCATATATGTTATGCCCTTTTCAAAGCAAACCTTAGGCCTCATTTGAATTGTTTCCTAACGCTCTATAAATGAGACACGTGAGGCAATATACACTCCCCCACAGATGAATAACGTAACACTTAGGTTACCAGGGCCTTTCACAATCTAACCTAACACCACTTTCCCAGGTTCATTTATCACTGGTTTCTTCTCAATACCTTCTGGTCAAAGACCACCAGAAGCATACATGTAATTGACAAACGGGGTTTATTATTCATTGCAGTAAGAAAGACCATATACTGTGAGAAACTGTGATGTTTGAGGGTTCTCTGTAAAATATTAGAAAATGCTTGTTGGATTTGGGATTTTTTTCCCCTAATATTGGCTATCTTACTAAATCTTAGGAGGAAGAAAGGCTAGACCCAGGCTAAGACTGTAATTGGTAAAGAAGCAGAAGTCATCATATTAAACCAGATAGGGTGATGTTCAGTCATTTTTGTGGCTTGGACAATGTTTTATCTGTGTTCAGATATGATTACACAGTGATCATATTCTTTTCTTGATGAACACTGTCAGAGTGGTCTTGTTGGATGCTAATGCTTGCTGAAATTATGTACGTTCATCAGGAGGACACCAGTTCCTAGTCCAGGCTAGCTCCAGGGGTCAGAGGCCACTTTTCTCTTCTACTCCTCACACATGCTGTACTCATACCAGACTTGAGTTTTCCCTGCCCTTTGTTCTTCCTTCTATTTGATTCCCTTTATCTTTAGTGATCATTCCCTTAGCACTTCAGTTTTCTCTCCGAAGTCCTTTGTGCTGCATGTTGTTTGATTACTTGTGTTTATGCTTTGTTTCTTCAGCTAGGATCATTAGTACATATTTCTCAGCATTGGCAAAAGTGCTTGAAATCATTGACACCTAGCAAAGAATTTATTTTAAAAAAAAAGAAAGAAAAGAAAAGGGATGGGTTTATTGTCCTTTTCAATAGACTAGAGTACACGGGGTGAAACTGCTTCACTTGATTCAATAAAATCGTTTCCGGTAACAGGCTCCAGGAATTCTAGCCCTAAGCCTGGCGAGAAACTACATTTCCCACAATCCTTCGGGGACTGCTAAGGCGCAGCAATGGTCTGAACTACAATTCCCACAATCCATGGAGATCTCCGCTTTGTCGCGTTTCCTCAAGGCTCCGCCCCATTTCCCATCTTTCCTTTCAGTCCTTGCGTACCGGGGAACAAGGTCGTGGAAAAAAAGGTCTTGGTGAGGTGCCGCCATTTCATCCGTCCTCTGTCTCTGCGCCTTTCCCAGAGCTTCCAGCAGCGCTATGTTGGGCCAGAGCATCCGGAGGTTCACAACCTCTGTGGTCCGTAGGAGCCACTATGAGGAGGGTCCTGGGAAGGTTAGTGTGTAAAGGGTTTGGCTTCGTTGGGGGAGGGGGCGCTTGGCTGTGACTCGCGCACCTGCAAGGCCGCCTGCGGGCCGTGGCGAAGATGATAGCCAGGAGCCAGGCTGAGACGCAGACGAGCATTCCGCTTACCCCAGGGGCCAGTGAGGAAGCTGGCCATCCTAGCGCGTAATCGCTAAAGGAATGGGCAGGTAGATCCAGAAGTCCTTCCTCCATCAGCCGCCTGACGCCCCCCTCCCCGCCCCCAGAAAGCCCTGGGATGGCTCCGGGAGGCCACGGCTGTAGGTGTGTGGCTTAAAGCCGAGATGGAGGTCATCGGACCCGAAATGAAGGTCATTGGAAAATCATGAGGAAATCAGGGCCTCTGGTTATGGAACAGGCTTTTTAAACTAGCTGGCTAAGTTGGAAGTACTAACCCTTCACCTCAGTTAAGGCTGGGTTTGCTCTCAGGTGTAAATAACGTAAACCACATAGCAGTAACAATCTCGGAGGGTCACACGAGGCCTAGTCAAAAAGGGCAAAACTGTGGGCCAGGTGCGGTGGCGCACGGCTGTAATCGGGAGGCTGAGGCGGACGGATCACCTGAGGTCAGGAGTTCCAGACCAGCCTGGCCAACATGGCGAAACCCTGTCTCTACTAAAAAGTACAAAAAAATTAGCCGGACGTGATGGTGTGCGCCTCTAATCCCAGCTACTCGGGAGGCTGAGGCAGGAGAATCGCGTGAACCCGGGAGGTGGAGGTTGCAGTGAGCCGAGATCGGGCCACTGCACTCCAGCCTGGGCGACAGAGCGGGACTCCGTCTCAAAAAAAAAGAAAAAAAAAACTGTATTTCACTTAACATTGCCATGTATCTTCTAAGGGGACCACTTAGGACAGTAATTTTTTCGATTTTCTAAAATAAGAAACTTCTCACTATTTGACGTTTGAGTCCTTAAGACCATTCATTGCCTAGTGCTCAGTAAAGTCAGATTATTTCTTACCTTGTAGTGTTATGTGATGAAGGTCATAGGATTTGAAAGATAAATGTTTAAAAAGATGTTATGATTTATGGCATATGTAACCTGATGTAAAACAAATATAACTAGCATTTCCTGAGCATTTCCTGTATACTTGTATTTTGATTATTAAGCAGATGATTTGAGGTTCTATTTCGATTACTTTTTCTCTTTTTTTCCAACAGAATTTGCCATTTTCAGTGGAAAACAAGTGGTCGTTACTAGCTAAGATGTGTTTGTACTTTGGATCTGCATTTGCTACACCCTTCCTTGTAGTAAGACACCAACTGCTTAAAACATAAAGATGTTTCAGTTCCTCCCTTTAACAGGTAGTTAATGGATTTCTAATCATCTTAAAGCAGGCCTTTTTATTAAGTAGCCTCTTCCCCTCACCCAGAACACACACACAAATACATTGCTGTGTAGGGCTGATTCCTGAGGTTATGTGTGGATGTGGCATTGGTGGAGACTAGTTGTAAACCTATATAAAAATATTTCAGTAATGGCCAGTGTTTATTGAATAGTACTGCTTATCAGGTATACTTTACATCAATATCTCATGTTCTCTAGCAAGCTTGTGAGGTGGATGATAGTAACCCCATCTGAGACACAAAGATGGTAAGTTGTTCAAGATCTCATAACTAGTATAATGGTGGACCAGGACTCTTGCCCAGGCAGTTTCTTGTTGCAGAGCTCACACTTTTAACCAGGTAAAACTCTGATAAACTGATTAATGTTACTCTATCTTGAACACTGTTACTAGAACAGTGGCTGAGAATGTGTCTTTTAAAACACTATAAACATTTCCATTTCTTTTAGAAAGTGGTCACTGTGCTCCCAGTTTTTAAATTGGCTTATGATACTTAAGTTGTGAAAAATCCCTGAAGATAAAGAAAACCCTTCTAGTGCTCCTTGATATATAAGTCCCAGATAATTATGCGATTGTAAATCTGTGCCTCACCAACTCAGCCATGTTGGGAAACTCAAACTTTTGAATATACTTTCCTCATTAAGGCAGTGGTTCTTAAATGAGAATGATTGTACAACACAATGGGGCATTTGGCAATGTGAGACATTTTTGATCGTTCCAACTTGGGGGCAAAATTACCAGTGGTGCTGAGGTTGAGAAGCCTTGTCTCAAGGGGATATGTTAATATATGCTCAAAGGAGTCATTCATATTGGAAGGTTAGTAGATTTCCTGTGTGTGGATAAAATGTTTAGCTTAATTGTCATCAGAGTTTCTCAGAGTAATACTATAGACTGGGATGTTTGGAAAGAGTGTCATAGTTTAGAGGGGGAATAACTTTTCCAAGCTACTAATGCGGAAATGTTTCAGTGCATGTGATGAAGCAAATCAGTATGAATGAATTCATGATACTGTAAACGCTTTCTGATGTACTACTCAAACTGATAGAAAATATTTTCATGAAACTAAATGATTTCTGTTAAATGAATGGGATTTTTAAAATGCCATTAATTTCTGTTTTTATTTTGCAGATATGAAGAGCATTTTAAGAGGTGCAGCCTCTGGAAGTGGATCAAACTAGAACTCATATGCCATACTAGATAATGTTTGTCAATAAACTTATGATGTGAATGCTTAATGCCTCTTTTTTGAAATAGGGAATGCAATAATTGGCCATTTGCCTACTTTATTATTTGGGTAACATTCCAGTATTACTCTCTGTGAATTAGCTTATTTAATGGTGTTAAACTGAGGTTATATTAAATTTTTGATTCCCAGGTCAGGATTTGTTGGTAATTTATATAATAAAAGGGAAATACAAATCGATCTTAGGTTTATTTCTATGATTTTTTTTTTTTTGTCGTTAACTTGGAGAAAAAAATACTTTTGCTCTTGCCCTTTACTTTGACATAGTAAATTTTTTTCCCATGATTGATTAATCATCAGGAAAACTATTAGTTTATTCAAATTGAAGTTGTGGTTAATCAGATATTTAGGAGCTTCATTTTTTTTTCTCCTCTAGGTCTGTAACCTAAAACAGAAGTGTTTGCCTCAGTAAGTGTTCTGGTGACCAGTATTAGTCTTATTTAGAATGAATAAAAGAATATTTGAAATGGAATATAATACCATGAAATTTGTAGTATAGGAAGTACTCCCAATTTATTCTGGTGCTTCGACTATCATATAGCCTAGCAGAAATGAGATAAGAGGTAGTTCTGATTAGTAATTGTATGTGTGAATCGAATTTATTTTGTAAGTAGTGAAATGCTGCTTGCCATTTAAAATGTAATGAGGTCATTACATTTTAGGACTTTGTATAAGATGTGGGACAGTAACTAGCTACTGAGTATTTTCGTCTGCTCACTTGGAATACCACTGATGTTAAAATGCTATAAAACAGACTCCAAACTGGTAGTCTGTTTGGCCTCTAGACTTCGGTGAAAGGGTGATGCTCTGTTTTTAAACCAACATTTAAAAAACAGTATTTCCATAAAAGTGTATTTCTGGATTTTTGAAAAAATTGCACCGAGTGGTTCTACATCCCTTCATCGAAGAAAATAGCTGTGTAGGCCACTCCCCACTATATCATTAGATTTCTTATATGGCCCTTCTGTACAACTACTGATTTGCTAAAAACTTAATATTTTGATATTTTTGTTTCTCGACTAGTGCCTCACTTTAGGCTCTTTGACAGTCACCTGACAACTACTTAATTATGGTGCAACCTTAATTTATATGACTTTGCTCATATATCCCCTGTACTTGTGTGTCATTGTTTTTTGATTATTCAGTGATAAATCAGGTATCCTGTATTGAGAGAGTTCCTTGTATGGAACATAAAGGTTTTTTATCTTTGGAACAAGTTGAAGAGGCCAGGCATGGTGGCTCATGCCTGTAATCCCAGCACTTTGGGAGGCCAAGGCGGGCGGATCACGAGGTCAAGAGATAAAGACCATTCTGGCCAACATGGTGAAACTCCGTCTCTACTAAAAATACAAAAACACTAGCTGGGCATGGTGGCACGCGCCTGTAGTCCCAGCTACTTGGGAGGCTGAGGCAGGAGAATCACGAACCCAGGAGATGGAGGTTGCAGTGAGCTGCAAACGTGTCACTGCACTCCAGCCTGGGCGACAAAGCGAGACTCCGTCTCAAAAAAAAGTAGAAGCAAGAGTAAGAGTTTAAGGTTCGTTAGATGATTTTGGTTTTCCTGGAAATTATGGTAAGGCTTACCTCATTGTGAGAGGTGACAGCGTGCTGGCAGTCCTCAGCCCTCGCTCGCTGTCGGCGGCGCCTCTGCTTGGGCTCCCACTTTGGTGGCCCTTGAGGAGTCCTTCAGCCCACCGCTGCACTGTGGGAGCCCCTTTCTGGACTGGTCAAGGCGGAGCCCGCTCCCTCAACTTGCAGGCAGGTGGGAAGGGAGAGGCGTGAGCGGGAACCGGGGCTGCCAATGGCGCTTGCGGGCCAGCTGGAGTTCCGGGTGGGCGTGGGCTTGGCGGGCCCTGCAATCGGAGCAGCTGGCCGGCCCTGCCGGCCTCAGGCAATGAGGGGCTTAGCACCCGGGCCAGCGGCTGCGGAGGGTGTACTGGGTCCCCCAGCAGTGCCAGCCCACGGGCGCTGTGCTCGATTTCTCGCCGGGCCTTAGCTGCCTTCCCGTGGGGCAGGGCTCCGGTCCTGCAGTCCGCCATGCCTGAGCCTCCCACCCACTCTGTGGGCTTCTATGCGGCCTGAGCCTCCCCGATGAGCGCCGCCCCCTGCTCCTTGGCGCCCAGTCCCATCGACCACCCAAGGGCTGAGGAGCGCAGGCGCACAGCGCCGGACCGGCAGGCAGCTCCACCTGTAGCCCCGGTGCGGGATCCACTGGGTGAAGTCAGCTGGGCTCCTGAGTCTGGTGGAGACGTGGAGAACCTTTATATCTAGCTCCCTGTGTCTAGCTCAGAGTTTGTGAATGCACCAATCGACACTCTGTATCTAGCTAATCTGGTGGGGCCCTGGAGAACCTTTATGTCCACACTGTATCTAGCTAATCTGGTGGGGCCGTGATGAACCTTTGTGTCTAGCTCAGGGATTGTAAACGCACCAATCAGCGCCCTGTCAAAACAGACCACTGGGCTCTACCAATCAGCAGGATGTGGGTGGGGCCAGATAAGAGAATAAAAGCAGGCTGCCCAAGCCAGCAGAGGCAACCCGCTCAGATCCTCTTCCACACTGTGGAAGCTTTGTTCTTTTGCTCTTTGCAATAAATCTTGCTGCTGCTCACTCTTTGGGTCCACACTGCTTTTATGAGCTGTAACACTCACCGCGAAGGTCTGCAGCTTCACTCCTGAGCCAGCGAGACCACGAACCCACCAGAAGGAAGAAACTCCGAACACATCCGAATGTCAGAGGAACGAACAACTCCAGACGCGCCACCTTAAGAGCTGTAACACTCACCGCGAGGGTCCACGGCTTCATTCTTGAAGTCAGTGAGACCAAGAACCCACCAATTCCGGACACAATTGGATTGTTTTTGAGATCCAGTAAGTTATAAAAAAACTTCTCGCAAGTCCTAAATGAATATGAATTTTTTTGGAGAGGATGTTAAAATATATTAGGAATCAATAGTAACAGTTATGCGTTGCTAGGTCTAGCTAGAAAAGTATTTGAGGGATACACATGAGTGAGAAAAAACCTCCTCTGCCTGTCTTGTAATAGTACAGATTGTGCCATCCCCATAAAAAGCCTTCAGCAGGCTGGCTGTAAGTGCATAAGTTTATTGTAAGTGGTAGAGGGTGTATAACTGCTTAGATTCTGTATTAGGGTTCTCTAGACAAACAGATCAAGAGGATGCACATAGAAAAAATTAAGATTGTCTCATCCGATTTTGGAGGCTTGGTAGGTTGAAAATACGGGTATGCTGGCGGGCTGGAGACTCAGCAAAGGCAGTCGCTGGCAGAATTCCTCTTTGGGGGAGGTCAGTCTTTCTTCATTAAGATCATCAACGAATTCAAGAAACTTAGCCACATTATAAGGAGGATCAGCTTTACTCCAAAGTCCACTGACTTAAATGGTAAACTCATAATAATTAAAGAAACAGCTGCACAGAAATATCTAGAGGATTGTTGATCCAAATATTTGAGCACTGTGTCCTTGCCAAGTTGACACAAAATTAACCATAACAGTAGTTTGGTTTTCTATTTCCCTAAGCTGGTTTTTAAAATTCAAGCCAATGTTTAAAACCAGGAGGTCTCCATAAAAGTCCAGATTCTCCAAAAAAAAAAAAAAAAAAATTACACTGGATGAACCCACAAATGCTCATGTGAAACTTATCAGGGCCAAGTAAAAAGTTTGTACCTTTTGCAGATGCCTCCCTAACTCACTAGAATACTGGAATAGGAATTTTGGTCAGAATCCAGGATTTGTTTTAAAGAGAAGTCACTATCATTGTTTCCATAATTAAGTCATGGCCACAATGAAGGAAGTAATTCAAAATGTCTTAGGTTTTGCTGCAGAGACCATAGAGGTTAAGAATATGGGCTCAGAGCTAAGACTTGGCTGGATGCAAAGCCAGGGTTGATACATTCCTTGTCTTTGACAGTCTGTACCTCACTTTTATCGAATTTAGTGTAGTGGTGAAGATTAAAAATGAGAATAGAGGCCCAGCACAGTGGCTCACACCTGTAATCCCAGCACTCGGAAGCTGAGGTGGGTGAATCATGAGGTCAGAAGTTCGAGGCCAGCCTGGCCAACATGGTGAAACCCCATCTCTACTAAAAATACAAAAAATTAGTTGGTTGTAGTGGTGAGCACCTGTAATCCCAGCTACTCAGGAGGCCGAGACAGGAGAATTGCTTGAACCTGGGAGGCAGAGGTTGCAGTGACCCGAGATCACACCACTGCACTCCAACCTGGCTGACAGAGCAAGACTTTTGTCTCAAAAAATAAAAAAGAAAATACACCTAAATTGAGGCAAATTTCCTTAAGCTTCTAATGTAGAGTGCTTAATTGAAACAAGCAAGATGGGGGAGGTATGTGGGCGTTGTGTAAGTTGTTAAAGTTGATCCCAGAGCAATTCTGCAAGAGTTAATAGATTGGTCTGTGCTGCAGACACTGTCTTCAAAAGTGATGCCGGAATGATAGTGCTAAAATGCAGGTCATCATTTTACTCACTGTAAGACACCTCACCATGACAATGGTCACTTCCCTATAGTTTCAGCCTCATCCCAGCCATATCACACAGTTTTATGTAACACCTCCAAGTCTTAATTTAGCTCAGGTGCCACCTTTTCTATAAAGCCTACCCTTTTTATTTTATTTTTTTAAGAGATAGGGTCTCGATTTGTCACCCAGGCTGGAGTACAGTGGCACAATCATACCTGGCTGCCACCCACCAGGGGATCCTCCTGCCTCAGCATCTGGAGTAGTTGGGGCTACAGGGGCTTGTCACCATCCCTGGCTAATACTTTTTATTTTTTGAGGAGACCGAGTCTCACTGTATTGCCCAGGCTGTCTCATACTCCTGGCCGCAATCCCTCCTCCTTTGAGGGATTATAGGCATGTGCCACCAAACCCAGTCCCTTGCTGATTTCTCCTCATTATCCATAACACACTCCACATAAATCTCTAACACCTTGTAAACAGCCTTATAATTCAGCAGGTACTATAATTACTGATTTCCTTATCTACCTTTCATACCAGCTTGTGATCTTTCTGAGCCCAGAGAGACTTCTTTATTTGTGTGTCCTGCATCTATAATTTAGCTGGTGATCCATGAACACTCTATTCTATTAATCCTTTCAATAATCTGAAGCCAAGAATAAAAATTACCTAAAAACAAATTCTAGGCCTCTTACGCACAAAATGTATGTTTCAATGCTTTACAAATAAAAATGAATTTTTCCTGGATAGTTGGAAATTGGTTCTCCCACCAAACATAAATTATTGAAATAATCCAGTTGAAAAAAAATTAGTTTAAATTTGCACCAAAATGTAACTCAACTATGTCACCACTGTTTAGTCCATCTGATATCTCTTTTTCTTTGCAGACAAACCCTTCATGAAGGAAACTGTTGATTTACGTTCTGGGATAGCTCTTTATCTTGTTTCAAGCCAGCATTTTAAGAAGCACTGACTTAAAGAACTGGGGAATTTTTTTTTTTAATCTTGTGTAACAAAAGATGGAGCTCAGGAATTTTAGGGCCCTCC
This sequence comes from Hylobates moloch, assembly GCF_009828535.3. Lineage (NCBI taxonomy): Eukaryota > Metazoa > Chordata > Mammalia > Primates > Hylobatidae > Hylobates > Hylobates moloch. Next base: position 61,543,652 of record NW_026652281.1, on the reverse strand, counting down.
AAGTTCCTCAGCCTGTTTTTCCTAACCATTTCTTTCATTCTCATAAGATGGATGCTACAGTTCCAATTATCCCATACAGACTTGACAATATCCAGCAAGAAAAATTACTGTCTTTGTTATTTTTCAAAGTGAAGAAAGCTTTCCTTCAGACTATCCCTCATTAGTCACTGTCCAGAAAAGTGATAAATTCACCTCTGAATATAACACGGGCAAGGGAATAGCATGACAATGATTAAATTTGACCAATTAGCATTTTCTCACAAGTCTTATGTGGGCAGAGGAGATACTGAAACAAGTCAGGATTCTACCAGAAAGGGAAGAGAAAGTGGCTATTGGGTATGCAAAAGACACTGTCTGCTGCAATTATTCTATATACTATACTAAAAAGATGGACTGGAATGCCATAAAATGTAATAAGCCTTCATTTTAGTGTTTCCAATAAATAAAGATCACAGCATAGGTCTTTAGTGCAAGCTATATAGAATAGAGGAGAAATACTGTTTATGCTTTTTCTTTCTGTCTCCTTTCAATAGAAAATAATAATATGAGCTTTTATATGATTTATACTCTGCCCACATCAAAACCTTTTTAAAAACTTCATCTATTATCAAATGGTGTTTTGTTATCATACCTATTGTAACGTTATAACCCAGAGGGAAGGTAGCCACTTTCCATATATCTTAATACAGTGAAGATGTTTTACTGAGTATATAATTTAAAAAATGTATAGTTGATTTGTGTGGTACCCACATTTCCTTCCTTAACCTGGTATAGTAGTCATTAAGGCTTTTCATAAATATGACAGCTCTATTTCTGTACACATAGGATCAAACTCTAACCCCTTTGCTTTGACAATAAAAAACTGAGAAGTTATATGCGTTACTTCTACATGAAAGCTCTAAAAAGCAGTATACCCTTCACCAACTTCCCTTCTTCCTGCTACAAGGATATAGCCTTCATCAGCCTAGGTTCCTGAAAGACTCTCTAAGTGTAGCCCCATGTCAGATGTATAGAGTGAGCAAGAAATTTTCATTGTTTTAAGCATTTGGGGTTTGAGGATCATTAGTTACTGCAGTAAAAGTTGTCCTACCTTCAGAATACTTAAGCTCTTCATATGTCCTTGAAAAGTATCACTTCTCTACTTCTCTGATTCTTCAATCAAAGAATTGTGTCAACTAGATGATCTTTTAAGGACTCTTCCCAATTAAAGTGAATTGTATCTACAATTACAAATGTGGGTACCACACAAAAGCCTGACTCAGAGGTGGTAAGATCTCTTTTCAGCACTTTTCATGCGTGGACAGGGGCCAGAATGATGGAGATGAATCATCTTGGGCTTTCAAAGTGGTTTTCAGATGCAGTTTTGAGCAACTACCCACTAGCAATTTCCACCTTATCTCTCATTTTCATGGACTCTACTTACCCATTGTATCCTTTTTAAAAATTGGAAAATGAGTCTCTTCTTCCAGAGGGACACAGCATCATGCCAGAGTCCTCGTGCTTTCCTGTTCAGTGCCTCTGTATCATTGTAAAACAGTACAGCTCTGTTACATTCCTGTACAGTCATCTCAACTTTGAATTTTTCAGATTATTCCTACTAAAATTCACTTCTCCCCCCAAATTTTCCCAGCTCTAACAAAAGGTGGATAGCATAATTCTTATGGGTTGAATAGAGGTGTGTATTTTTTAGAATAAGCTTTGTGTGTTTTCTTCGCTGGATTCCAAAACATAGTACTATGCTTAGTAAATATTAAGCTTTCAGCAAATATATTTAGATAGATGAAGGCATGGAAGAATACTAATCAGATTTAATGGCATCTTCAAGTTTAAAAGCATTAGAAACCAGTCTAGGAAGTTCTCTACTTGATGCGTCCCTCTCTAAGGAGGACCAGGAGGTGACTGTTAAGTACCCATATATTGATAAATTCATCAGGGTTACATCTTAACCCTAATTAGCTTAGTGTTATCAAAAAAATTTCCCATTCATTATGTTGTGAGAGGAATTTTATACCATCTATGAAAGTGCCTAGTGTGAAATCTTTATTCACGCTCCAGCCCTCATACTAACTACCAAAACAATTGTTTAAAAGTGATTTTTTATTTTCCCCAGACAGAATATATACTAAGTTGAACCATATGAACTTACTGATATTTTACTTTTTTTTTAACCTATCAGATGGTAATTTCTGGTGGTTCAGTGGTCATAGTTTCCCTTTTCAGTTACTGGACCACCGTAGAGTTCCTTTCACGCATATATATATATACCTGTTTTGGGAAATTGTGGATTTTACCAACACCAAAAATTGACTAATTGGGTTGTATACACTCAGTGTAGCAGAACTAATTCTGCTTAATCTTGGTACCATTATTTCATTACCAATTATACAACAAGATGGTCTGAAATTCCCAAATGTTGCCTTTTACTAACAGTCTGCGCTTTGGGGAAATAGTTTTGAATTACACAGCTCTGAAATCCATTACTTTTGGATGCAGAGTACAATGAGCTTACAGCAAGACTAAGGCTTGCAATGTTTTTCATTGTGGGATATAATGTAAATTATCTGGATTTTAGAAAAGGAATTCTAAATATTTCCATGTTTTCATAGGAAAAAAATGGACTTATTTTAAATCTAAATCTCCCTTCACATCCTCCAAAAAAATCATAGTGATTGTCAGGAAAAGAAAATTCACTCATAACCTATACCTTTAATGTAACTAGGAAATAGATTTTAAATTACCTATTAATAGGAAAATAAACACTTGAGACGAGCAAAATTATATCTAGAGCCTACACCCAATGGGAGACAAGCAGAGATGAGGGCAAGTTGGGAATATAGATGAGGGATGTAGGGTAGGGAGAATGGGGATGATAAAATACAGATAAAATTACTCAAACCAAGTGCCACTCAGAGCAAGAAAATAGTGAGAGTTAGTTTGAGCTCTTGTAGGTGACTAATGGGAACTGAAAGAAAGGGACTTGAAAATCAATGGAGCCCGAGGCAGCAGTTTCAGAATGGCACCACTTCCAAGTAAATACAAGTGTCGAGAAGATGGTGCCCTTGGTGCCTTAGAGGTAAAAGAAGAAAAAGAAAGCAAAAGGGGGAAATGAATATTCCTGTTAAAACAAAAAGAGGGTCACAAAATCAGAAGACACCAAGTTTTTCCCAACAAAACAAGTACATTGGTTAAAGAAACTATAATATTTCACCATATCAGGTGAAATACCTTTGAACAAAAAAACCTAGTTATCTTCCTCAAATTCTCAAAGGTTAATAATAATTATATTAGCACATAAAAAATCAAAGCAAAAATATGACAGATGACAGTCACATAAAGTTATTATAAGAAGAAAGTAGAAATTTAGAAGCGTAACATTTTATTTTAGCTGATGAAAATTCTGCCCCTAATAAATACCATCATGAAGCATAAAAAATCCCTAACACAACCCAATCTGAATTAACCTCAAACAACCATTTGCAAATATTAGGGGAGAAAAAACACTGTAAATTAGAAATTCAAAAATTTAGAACAGGAACAGAATGGGGACGTGATGGGAAACAAGAGTTGACCAAACAGGGAGAAAAAATACATGAAAAACACAGTAATCTGTTAAATTGTAAGATGCCTAAGGATAGATTTGCCTAAAAGTTTAATAAAGGAACTGGAAGAAAGGTATATAACAGCTAAGAAATAAATACAAATCAAAGACAGAGAAAAGTAAAATGTGCATACAACGAAATGCACAAAATCATAATTGTTCAATGAGTTTAGACAAATGTATGTATCTGTATAATGCAAATGCCTGTTAAAATACAGAATATTATCTTAATCTTTAAAGTTCTCTCATGTCCTTTGCCAGTCAATCCTTGTCCCCATCTTCCAGAAGCAACAAATGTTATGATTTTCACCATAGGTTATTGTAGTCTTTTCTAGAAATTCATATTATATATCTTTATTATATAAAAGTTTCAGAATGTAGAGATGATGCTTTGGGTATATGCTAGTAAATGATGTTATTTTAGGATATGTGAATATTAGTATCAGTTCAAGCACTGTCAAAGCATTTCCCAGAGAAAACCTGACCTAGAAATTAGAGATGACATAGTATAATTAAAAAATTATTGGAATATGGAATAAGAAGATGTATGGAGTAAAAGAATAAGCATTATCAGGTGAGGTGAAAATTTTTTGTCTCAGAGTATCTCAAGTAGGGTTAAAGAAAAGACAAAAGAAAAAGAATGACAAATAAAGATTAAAAGAATGATGAAGTATCCTTGAAGGCAATAGTGGCATATTTGCATTTTGTGTCTACTACGTAACACAGTTTCTGGGAAATAGTAAGTACTTGATTAAATGTCTGTGGAAGCAAATTCAATGGACGAGCATGCCAACCAAAGGGGAGAGTATGAACACAGTTCAAGATAAGAAAATAGCTAAGATTTGTGAAGTATGAAGAAGTCCTTGGCTTATTGAGTACCCTCAGAGGAGACTTGGTAGATATGTGTGTGGCAAAGAAGAAAGGTCCTGGGTGGGAGTGGGATGGGTGAGTTGTTCATGTGACAACTTAAGATCTAGAATTGATGGTGGGCTACAGCCCTTTACAATTCTTAGCATATGAGTGACAAGAGCAATATTACATTTGCAACTACCTGCCTGATGACCTAGTAAGAAGAGAAACTGTGGAGAAGACTAGCCAGAAAGAAGTAATCTGAGAATGGGAATATGAAGGTTCAATCAGGTTTAGAACATTATTCAGTTTAAGAGATACTTGAAAATAAAATGCAGAAAAATCGTGTGTCCTGTTGTCCCTAATTGTCCGGTTTCAGCAATGGGCTTGTTACACCTGTGCACTTCATTAGATTCTTTAGGAATTCTATTATATTGTGTACATGTGCAAAATACAACACTGGGTTTTTATATAGTGACTCAGAAAAAGAAATGAGAGTAGACAATTCTTCAAGGGGCCAGCCAATGTGAAAAGTGCTTTCATTACTCTATCTCCAAAGTTAATTTAGTTCTGGTCTTAAAATCTAAATGCCTCTGTATTCTAAGACCTGTGGTAGTCTTGTGATGTCTTGAATACTTCGCACTTTCTCTGACATTATAAAATAACTTTATAGTGCAGTTAATCAAATGACAGTAAAAAAAGTACTCTACAGAGAGCTCATTTTAATATTTAATAAGATGAATGCTGATCTCTAAAGTTGAAGGCAGCCCCATTTACGTAGGTACATAGGATGTCAGCACTCCATCAATGCAGTAACTGTCAGTCCAGAAACTCTATGTGCTCTTCCCAAGGAGTTGTTTGACAAAGACATATATTCATTTTACTCAATATCTGTTTAACTCATGTTTAAGGTACTGTAGTGGCCTTTGAGAGAAACACTAAAAGAAGTAAATATTCCCCATCTTTCAGGAGTGCAGAAACTCAGGAAAATATAGATGCTTATGCACATAAATTGAGTACAAATTAAGATGCCATAAGTACTGGAAGAGAGGCTAAAAAAGGGCAATGGGAGGAATGGGGTCAGGGGCTGGAAGCCGAGTGTATCTGAAACAATATTTTGGAATTCATGTCTTAAGGCATGTGAAGAATTTAAGCTCATAGATAGGGAAAAGGGTGGGCTATACAAAGTGTATATATATATATATATATATACACATATATATATAGAGAGAGAGAGAGAAAGAGAGAGAATATATATATGTATGTATGTATATATGTATGTATGTATATGTATGTATGTATATATATGTACATATATATATATATAGAGAGAGAGAGAGAGACAGAGAGAGAGAGACAGAGACAGAGAGTTGCTCTGTTGCCCAGGCTGGAGTGCAGTGGCATGATCTTGGCTCACTGCAACCTCCACTTCCTAGGTTCAAGTGATTCTCCTGCCTCAGCCTCCCGAGTAGCTGGGAGTACAGGCACACACGCCCATGCCCTTGCTAATTTTTTTTGTATTTTTTTAGTAGAGAAGGGGTTTTACCCTGTTGGCCAGGCTGGTCTTAAACTCCTGACCTCAGGTGATCCACCCGCCTCAGCCTCCCAAAGTGCTGGGATTACAAGTGTGAGCCACCGCGCCCAGCCCTATTTACATATATTTTAAGTGTACACACGTGTATGAGAGAGAGAGACAAGAACTGCATAGATTATTTCTTTATTGCATAGAATAAAGAAAATTCCTTAAGCACTTTAATGCTCAAGGTAAACATTTTATTTATTTTAGAAATGGTTCAAAGCAAAGCAGAGGGATGGTATTATGCAGGTATATGCATTAAATCTGAATATCTGGAACACGAAGCCAGTAATCTCTGGTTGTTATGACAACCTCTTTTGTACAGTTTGTAAGTAATGATGATAAGACTCCAAAATATCATATTATTAGAAGGAGTCTTCATTAAGACAAAATTTTGGACCTCCGTGCCCTGGCATCAAATCAATCATCAATTTGCAAATATGAAAAACTTCCCAAGCAACAAACTAACATATTAAAAGAACTTAAAAAGGCTAAAATTCACTTGTTAAAATGTAACCTATTGGAAACAAAAAAATGATTTTTAAAAAGAATGGAAGCAAGAGTTGGTGATATAGAAACATTTTTCAGCCATCTTTGTTACAGTGTTCTATGGTCATAGAACTGTTAATGTATTAATTTACATATATCCTTGATTTACCCTCAAAGATACTTTAGTCAGGTACTTAAGTCTTTTACTCTTTGATGTATACATACACACATGCACACACACAGACACATGTACACATTTATATATATACACACACATATATAAACACATATGCATGGATACACGTACACATCACAATCATTGCTTGAGAATGAAGAACAAAATTAATTAATCTTTGATCTTATGGGTACATTGAAAGTCTCCTGGAGAAGGGAGACCATGGCCTGAAACTTACTGAAAGATCATTATTGCACTTAAGATATGGTTAAGACTAACTAATGGGCCACTTCCGCTGGTGTTTCATGAGAGATCTACACCAATATGATCACTGCCTGGGTTCAGAGACTATAACTTGAGGCTTAAACATTCAGTTTTGTCATTTCATTTATATGTAACCAAAATCATAGAAGGCTGCATTATAAATGAGAATGATAGTATATTGGTGTATACGTGATAATCTCCATTCACCTTCTTAAGAAAGCTTAGTGAAGAGACTAAGGTAATATAAAAAGTATGCTTCAAAGAGAATAAAATACCTAGGAATCCAATTTACAAGGGACGTGAAGGACCTCTTCAAGGAGAACTACAAACCACTGCTCAATGAAATGAAAGAGGATACAAACAAATGGAAGAACATTCCATGCTCATGGTTAGGAAGAATCAATATCGTGAAAATGGCCATACTGCCAGAGGTAATTTATAGATTCAATGCCATCCCCATCAAGCTACCAATGACTTTCTTCACAGAATTGGAAAAAACTACTTTAAAGTTCATATGGAACCAAAAAAGAGCCTGCATCGCCAAGTCAATCCTAAGCCAAAAGAACAAAGCCGGAGGCATCACGCTACCTGACTTCAAACTATACTACAAGGCTACAGTAACCATAACACCATGGTACTGGTACCACAACAGAGACATAGATCAATGGAACAGAACAGAGCCCTCAGAAATAATGCCACACATCTACAACCGTCTGATCTTTGACAAACCTGACAAAAACAAGAAATGAGGAAAGGATTCCCTATTTAATAAATGATGCTGGGAAAACTGGCTAGCCATATGTAGAAAGCTGAAACTGGATCCCTTCCTTACACCTTATACAAAAATTAATTCAAGATGGATTAAAGACTTACATGTTAGACCTGAAACCATAAAATCCCTAGAAGAAAACCTAGGCAATACCATTCAGGACATAGGCATGGGCAAGGACTTCATGTCTAAAACACTAAAAGCAAAGGCAACAAAAGCCAAAATTGACAAATGGGTTCTAATTAAACTAAAGAGCTTCTGCACAGCAAAAGAAACTACCAGCAGAGTGAAAAGGCAACCTACAGAATGGGAGACAATTTTTGCAATCTACTCATCTGACAAAGGGCTAATATCCAGAATCTACAAAGAACTCAAACACATTTCCAAGAAAAAAACAACCCCATCAACAAGTGGGCGAAGGATATGAACAGACACTTCTCAAAAGAAGACATTTATGCAGCCAAAAGAGACATGAAAAAATGCTCATCATCACTGGCCATCAGAGAAATGCAAATCAAAACCACAATGAGATACCATCTCACACCAGTTAGAATGGCGATTATTAAAAAGTCAGGAAACAACAGGTGCTGTAGAGGATGTGGAGAAATAGGAACACTTTTACACTGTTGGTGGGACTGTAAACTAGTTCAACCATTGTGGAAGTCAGTGTGGCGATTCCTCAGGGATCTAGAACTAGAAATACCATTTGACCCAGCCATCCCATTACTGGGTATCTACCCAAAGGATTAGAAAACATGCTGCTATAAAGACATATGCACACATGAAAACTGAAAATGCACATGTATGTTTATTGTGGCATTATTCACAATAGCAAAGACTTGGAACCAAGCCAAATGTCCAACAATGATAGACTGGATTAAGAAAATGTGGCACATGTACACCATGGAATACTGTGCAGCCATAAAAAAGGATGAGTTCATGTCCTTTGTAGGGACATGGATGAAGCTGGAAACCATCATTCTCAGCAAACTATCGCAAAGACAAAAAACCAAACACCGCATGTTCTCACTCATAGGTGGGAATTGAACAATGAGAATGCATGGACACAGGAAGGGGAACATCACACACTGGGGCCTGTTGTGGGGTGGGGGTAGGGTGAGGGATAACATTAGGAGACATACCTAATGTTAAATGATGAGTTACTGGGTGCAGCACACCAACATTGCACATGTATGTATATGTAACAAACCTGCTCGTTGTGCAAATGCACCCTAAAACTTAAAGTATAAAAAAAGAATATGCTTTGATTGTTACAGTTAGAGAAAATTTAAAAACATGAAAATTTTGATATCAAATGACTAAGTACAATATACCTGGTTGTAATGTTCAAAATCCACTAATATTTATTAAGAAATAAATGCTGCATTTTTGGACTTTCATATACTACCTGATGTGTCTTTCACTATAGTGCAGGATATTCATATTTTATATATATATAATGCTGTTAACTAAGCTGTTATGATGCTGAGATGGAAACATTAGATCACAATATATTTTGTCACCTATGAATGCTAATGCTGATTCTTCTTCACTCACTTGATCTTAAAACTGGCTATTGTTCCTAATTGTGTGGGTTCGTGTGTGTGTGTGTGTGTGTGCATACGTGCACTTAGCATTTCCAAGGAGGCTAAATTTCTTCAGGATGTTCTGTTAGCAGTAGTTCCTGCAAAGGATTAGCTAAAATGCATCTAATGAAACAATTAAGCAAAGCAAGCAAGGATATTCATGAAAACTGAAAATAAAACCAATTTTAATTTTTTTAAAACAATTTTTACATAATGTTTTTTATATTTTAGTTTTTTCTTTGACAGTTGAGTATATGGGGAGGACTGATGACATTTTACAAACAAGAAAATAGAAATATCTAGGCAAGAATGCAATAGCATTATTAAACTATTGAATTTAATATTAAAAAACATTATGGCATAGGTACTTATTCATTCATACAACAAATACTTATTGAGCACCTACTATGTTCTAGGCACTGTTCCAGGAACAGTGTTCAGTGAATACAACAGACCAAAATTCCTGCCTTTGTTCTAATAACTTTACATTCTAGAAAGGGAAAGACAGATAATAAACAATAAGTCTAATAGGTAAATTATATAGTATCTTGGATGTTGGAATACTACATAGAAAACAGGGAAGTCGAAAAAAGAGACAGTGAGTAAGGTAAGGAGAGAGAGGTTGCAGTTTTATTTACTTTAATTTTTTGTAGAGACAATGTCTCACTATGTTGCCCAAGATGGTCTTGAACTCCTGGGCTCAAGTGATCATTTTGCCTCAGCCTCCCAAAGTGCTAGGATTATAGGCATGAATCACCGTGCCCAGTTGAAGTTGCAGTAGAAATGTAGGCTTTATTGAGAAGTTAATATTTAAGCAAAAACTTGAGAAATCTGAGAAAAGAGTGTTTCTAAGGCAGAGTTTTGCCTATCAGGCTTAAAGAATAGTAAAACAGAGTAGCTAAAGTATACCAATGAGATACAGCCTAGTAAGAGATAGGTCACTGGGGGCTGGATAAAGTTGAGCCTTGTAAGCCTTTGTAAGGACCTTGGTTTTACTCTGAATGAGAAGGGGAATCAGTGGACAGTTTAGAGGAAAGGAAGGACAGATCTTAAAACTTGCAATCTAACTTAAATTTTAAAAGGTTCATAGTGGCTGCTACATTGAGAACCCGAGAGTAGGAAGCAAGATTGAAATCAAAAGGCAAAGGAGAAACATATTCAGTATTCAGACAAAGGATAATGGGCTCTTGAACCAACATGGATTTATCTTATATTAGCCTGGGTTCTCTAGAGAAACACACCCAATAGGCGATAGACATCTACATCTGTCTGTCTGTCTATCTATCTATCTATCTATCTATCTATCTATCTATCTATCTATCTATCTATCATCTATCATCTATGGAGAGAGAGGAATAGGGAGACTGACCATAAGGCATCAGCTCATGTGATTATGGAGGTTGAGAATTTCAAGATCTGAAGTTGGCAAGCTGATGGTGTAATTCCAGTTGAAGTCTGAAGGCCTGAGAACCAGGAAAGCTGACAGTGAAGTTTCAGTTCAAGTCCAAATCCGAAAGCAGGAGAAGAGTGACATCCTAGCTGGAAAACAGGCAGAAAGAAAGAATTCTTTCTTAGCCTATTATTCTATTCAGGCCTACAGCAGGCTGGATGAGTTCCACTCATGTTGGGGAGAAAATATGCTTTACTTAGTCTACTGATTCAAATGTTAATCTCTTCCAGAAACACCCTCACAGTCACACACAGGAATCATGTTTAACCAAATATCTGGGCACTACATGGACTAGTCAAGTTGATGCATAAATTTAGCCATTAGATATTTTGAAGGTAGAGCTAATAGGATTTCCTGACAAGAATTTCCTGGCACATTGGTTGTTAAAGGAGTAAGAGAAAGAGAGAAGTCAAGGATCCTTCTCTCTATTTTTACATAACAACAAACTGTATCTAAGAGAGTGTCTAGATATGCCCAAGGACATGGTACCTATTAAATGACACAAGGGGATTTGAACTCAGGCCTGGTTCATGCCACATAAGCTCTTAATCTCCCCAATAGGTTCTCTCACATTGGGTGAGAAAGAAGGCAGAGGTTGCTGTAGAATCAATAATTCCCCTAAATGATGTTTACAACATTATTTTGTAAACAGTTTCTCTTATTTGTGTGTCTGCACCTTCCAAATATTCCTTATTTCTCTATGTGTCTGCCTTCTAAATTATTTAAATTTTCCCTCTATTCAGTTTTCAAGGTATCATTTAGCACCTAGATCCTTATCAAGGCTAAGATAAATGATCTTGTTTGCAGCCAAACCTATGCCAGAAATATAATTATGAGAAAAAAAAATGAACCATTGTAAGAGGCTCTGTCAAAAGACTTACATAGCAAGCAGCTTCTTATTTTTTTTTAATTTTTGATGTGGAAATTAGTATATGCTTACCATCCATAAGCATATTGTTTACATGTCAATTAAATTCACAATGCCTACAAATACTTTAATTATACTACTATTAAGAGGTGGAAAATTATAACTAGTTATGCTTCAGATATTTCTTCCCAGATGTCAAACTAAATTACAGGTGAGAAAAAACCAAACACCATGTGAAATGCCACAATGATACGCACAAAGTACAGTCACCATTTACCCCAACTTTTTGAGGATAGGAATTTTATGGGAGATAAGAATTATTTTTATTATTTTCATCAGGAAGATAAAATGTTCTTTTCCATGCTATGTTAAGATTTTGAAGACAGACCCCTGTGGCTCTGTGTTGACAAGCTAAATTTAAGAAAAAAAAAAAAGACTGAAGCCACGGATAAAGTTCATATTATTTTATGTTGTGTTCTGTTAGGCTTTCTGTCTGCAGAAGGAGAAATGTTTAGAACGTGATGCCCTGGTTCTTCAAGAGACTCTCAGATCCCCCTTGAAAACCGGATTAGAATTTACATTTAGAAAGATTTGGGCTGGGCACGGTGGCTCACGCCTGTAATCCCAGCACTTTGGGAGGCCAAGGCAGGCAGATCACGAGGTCAGGAGATCGAGACCATCCTGGCTAACAAGGTGAAACCCCGTCTCTACTAAAAATACAAGAAGTTAGCCGAGTGTGGTGGTGGGCACCTGTAGTCCCAGCTACTTGGGAGGCTGAGGCAGGAAAATGACCTGAACCCAGGAGGCAGAGCTTGCAGTTAGCCGAGATTGTGCCACTGCTCCAGCCTGGGCGATAGAGCGAGACTCCATTTCAAAACAAAAAAACAAAAAACAAAAAACAACAAAAAAAAGAAAGATTTTATAGCTGGTATTTAGATCTCCATTTAATTTCTCTTAATGAAGTAATAACATAACCTCAGTTTAAGAGCTTTACCCTTTATTAAAGGGAAAAAAATTGAAGTTTCTTTGGGTCTTTTAAACATCAAGTCCAATTTACAGTCAGTTTGAATGACAACTGCTGGAAATCATCACTAGAGAAAATTATGATGAAGGTGACAGCAGAAGCCAAGCCCAGAGAGGTGTTTGTCCCACTAAGGCACATTCTGGGCCAGGTCTATGTAGTTAAATTACTTTAAGTTATTATACCAAGACTGAGTTAGACTTGAAGGAGTTGGAGTTCCCAGCTTCTTATAGAAATTATGACTTGTACAGAATTTATTCTGAGGAAGCCCTTTTTTCTCAATACAGACTTCTTACTATTGCTTTGAGCCTCCCTCACATTTGAACATATCAGACCCTTGTTAGATGTATTCATATTGACATATAGACACCTAGACACCAGGTAACAAGGCCTCTGCTATGTTTTGAATTTCCCCTCCAAAACTCATGTTGAAATTTAATTGCTATTGTGATGGCATTAAGAGGTGCCACATTGGGGATCAAATTTCGACATGAAATTTGGAGGGGGAAAACATCTAAACCATAACACATTTCAAAACGGAATGAAGCTCCAGAACCTGAAGACCTCTCTAGGTAGGTAGGTTTTAAAAGCTGAGATATGAATGGGCTATCTGGCTCCAGGAGAGATTTTATTTACCTATCAAAGGGTTGAAGTCAGGAGATCCTTTTAGAAGGGAAAGATGACAGCTGCCTCCTTCCTCTTTATAAGCAGGGAAAAATGATTTTTCCTTGGCCATTTATGTAGGTCAATTGACCTGGCTTTTACTATGCTGCCATAAGGGTTAGGACTTGGGCAAAGGGGGCCCAATGCACTTCTTTACTGTGAGGAATTAGTACTAGGAAACCTGTCTCTGACCCAGAACACCTTGTATGTGTATTCAGGATGAAATGAATAAAAAGAAACATTTAATATGTAACAATAATGAAATAAAGTAACCCCAAAGTCAAAGTGGTTTAACAAAACCAAGGTTTATTCTACATTATAATTAGTCATCAAGTTGGGTGGGGTAGTAGAGGTCTGCTTCTTGTTTAAGGACTCAGGATGACAGAGGTTTAGTCCTCTCCTGGCACCATCACAATAATAGAAATTCTTAGACTCACTGTGTCAGGGGAAAAGAGTACAAGGGAAGTAGTGGAGAAGAAACCTGCTTGTAGGCTTCTACTAGAAGAGTGTGCCACTTCTGCCCAAACATCAGCCAGGACTAGTCACACTGCCGTGCTTAACAACAACAAGATTGGAAAATGCTGGGGAGCGTGTGGAAATGTAATATATGGTAATTATCTTCGGTATATTTTTGCTTCTGTTCACATCATTCCAATAGCTGCAACTTTCTGGTTTTTCTACTACCAACACTTTAAAATACAACAAAATTTTTTCTCCCTGTCAAGCCATGCTTACACATTTGGAATATAGACAATTGCCATGGGTTATTATTGAAGGATTGCCATTGAATTACAAGAAAAAGTTGTTGATCATGAAGTCCAGGGATGATGTCTTAATCCATTCAAGATGCTATAACAAAATACCTTAGACTAGATGATTTATAAACAATGGACATTTATTGCTTACATCTCTGGAGTCTGGGAAGTCCAGGATCAAGGTACCAGAAGATTTAGTGTCTTTTGAGGGTTTGTTCCTCATAGATGGCACGTCTTATGTGTTCTTACACAGCAGAAGGGGAAAACAGGTTCCCTCAGGCCTCTTTTATAAGGTCAGGAATCTCATTCATGCAGGCAGAGTCCTCATGACCTAATCATCTCCCAAAGACCTCACCTCCTAATACCAATATCATGAGGGTTATGTTTCAACATACGAATTTGGGGAAAACACAAACATTCAGACCTTAGCAAATGGTTTAAAAGTTTTGTTCCTGGCTTGGCGCAGTGTAATCCCAGCACTTTGGGAGGCCAAGGTGAGCAGATCATGAGGTCAGGAGATCGAGACCATCCTGGCTAACATGATGCAACCTCGTATCTACTAAAAATACAAAAAATTAGCCGGGCGTGGTGGCGGGCACCTGTAGTCCCATCTACTCTGGAGGCTGAGGCAGGAGAATGGTGTGAACCCAGGAGACAGAGCTTGCAGTGAGCTGAGATCGCACCATTGCACTCCAGCCTGGGTGACAGAGCAAGACTCCGTCTCAAAAAAAAAAAGAAAAAAAAAGTTTTGTTTCTATCATACTTCTCTATCATGTGCTGCTTGTTCTCTAGCCAACATGAATATAGTTTTGCGTTCTCTCTGTTACTTCTATGAGGGTTGACTGTAAACTGGCTCCAGTGGCTATTTTTGTGAAAATAGTTCTGACAAAGGAAAAGCACAACAGAATTCTGGTTGCTAGGCCAAATAATCACAGGTAATATGATTTGTAGTTATTTGATTTTTTTTTCTCAGTATAATTTAGAAGCTATATCATAAGATCTATTCTTTCTACAGTGAGAAAGAATTAAAAGTTCAGAAATGTCATTTGAGACTACTAAGAATACTCAAAGGAAAGCTCAGTGCTCACTCTCTTATTGGGTATTTGTAATATGCTCATTTGTGCACTTAATTCTCATTATTCACAGTATTTATGTTCTACAAAGTTGTGGCAGACACTGAATTAATAAATACTGAATTATTGCTCATAGGGGAAATACAAGGCTAGGTTTCTGCAAGCCCGTTTCACAACATTTTTTTGCAATAGATCCATACATAAACATGTTTTTGTGTTTCTGTTTAAAGACATTTTATTTAATGTATATCATTGATTCATTCACATTGAACTCATAGCCAACAGCACTATAACTCAAGCCTAAACAAAGCTTATTTAACACATGTACTTCTTCTGTAAGATATATCACAGCCTTCTTGCACACAGCAACACTAGGCAGTATTTCAGCATTGAGCTTGGGGGCCGTTTAAATAACAAAATTACCAACAGAAAGCACAAAAATGCAAAACGTGTCACTAAATAGATTGCAGAAAGAATATTTGTTTACAGTATCAGATTTGAAACAAGAAGGCAAAGCACCATTTTGTTCCTCAACTGGGAACGTGCACATAATTACATTCAAAGTTTTTGCCACTTTGCTCATGTCCATGAATGACTGCAAAAGTGTAGTAACTATTGATTTTGGACTTACAAATAAATTTTTGTGAGTAGGCAAATTCACAATTGCAGAATCTTTGAATAAAGAGAATCAACTGTATTTGCAAGGAGACTGAAAAATGAAATAAGCACCACATCACTGGATGCTAGCCATGCTTTGCCCTCTCACTGAAGTTATTTAAGAAAAAAAACTGGACAACTTTGGTGGGAAATTTTGTGGAATGGATTAAAACATGGGAGAAGCCTGGGGACTAGAAGATTTTTAAAGTCCCTACAAACAATGAGCTTTTATGACTTTATTTTGTACAGATTATACACCAGAATATCAAACCTATTAAAGAAGAGGCCTTTGACCTTAGATTTTTAAAATTAATAATTAGCTAAGGTTTTAAGTTTTGATAAAATCATATCTTTTTATGTAATAAATACATTTTTCTGGCAGTGTCCCAGACATTGTTTTGATTTTCAAAACACTAAAAAAAGTTCTAAGATAATGGGAGACTTACACACACACATACACACACACACACACCACTCCTATAGAATATACACTAAAGCACTTATGCTCAAATTTACATAATTAAATTGATATATACTTTCCAGTAAGTTTCCGTGGAGAACTAAGCTAATTATTTTTTTGTGGTACTACCACCATCAAGGTCTCAAAACATTTTTCTTTATTGAACCTCTTTCTTTAAGTTATTTCAGAGTCTATTTCTAAATCACACACACACACACACACACACACACACACATTTGGTCTCCCTACTTTACATTACCTTTATTTGAACTCAAGCTGGTACTATGCAGTTTTTTTTCTTGTCAGAGTCATATAACACTTAGCTCTTCATGAACTCCTAAAATTCAAATCTGCTGCTACTTATGTTGAAGACTTGCCTCATTTACAAACTATTCAAAACACAATTCTCACTGTGTTCAGTGAGGACAGCAATTATGACTTTGTGCGTATAACTTCAACCTCATCCTCTTATACACTGCTTACTACAGAGCAGGTACTCAATAAGTATCTGTTAAACAGCAACAGCAAAACAATGAAGGGGGCCAGGCGTGGTGGCTCATGCCTGTTATCCTAGCACTTTGAGAGGCTGAGGAGGGTGGATTGCTTGAGGTCAGGAGTTCAAGACCAGCCCTGGCAACATGGCAAAACCCTCAAAAAAACTGGTCATGGTGGTGCATGCCTATAGTCCCAGGTACTTGGGGGAGCTGAGGCAGGAGGATCACTTGAGCCCAGGAGATCGAGGCTACAGTGAGCTGAGATTGTACCACTTTACTCTAGCCTGCGTGACAAAGTAAGAGACCCTGTCTCAGAAAAAAATAAAGTAAAATAAATAAATAGAAGAAAAAGAAGAAACACAGAAACTGAACGTACACATGAGATGGATACAATTAAGTATAAAAAGCTGTCACCTGAGAGTATACGTTCATCAAAAAGAATGATCTCTTTCCTCTATGGTGGTGGCAATTCCTTATTTGCCATTTTAAAACCATTTCTATTACTGTTCTAAATATCATTATATAGAAAAAATTCTAAGTGTAATGCTCAGCCAGACTTTTGTTAGTGTGGCAGATTGTATTTATCCACATTTGGACATAGCAATATATATCCCATGTCACATTCTTACAATGTGATACTGATAACGCCTCCATTAAATGGTGCATCTATGTTCCCCCTTGAACCTGAGCAGAAATTTTTAACTCAATCCATCAATAATTGTGGTTAAAAAAAAAAAGGTCATAAAAGATGATAAAGGTCCTAGCTTGCTCTCTCTCTCTCTTTGGGAGTCTGGAGTTAGCATGTAAGAAACCGGACTATCCTGAAGCTTCCATGCTGGAGAAATCACACAGATCACAGAGATGGAGCAAGAGGCCCAAGCAGCCCCAGATGTTTCAGTCCCAGCTGTTTCAATTTTCACAGATCAGATACCAGTAAGGTGAGTAAAGAAACTTAGGAGCTGACTCAGCCACAGCCACCTGACTGCAACCTCATGAGACACCTTGAGCAAAAACTTTATGGCTGAGCTTCTCCTGAATTCTTGACCCACAAAAACTGGGTATTAAATGATTATTGTTTTATTAAATTTTGAATTGATTTTGTACACAGCCATGATGAATGAAAGAACTTGCCTAAGCAAATGGAATGACTGCCAAAGCTCTAAGATCCGGGCCACCAGATGAGATAATGTAGATTTTACTGATTCAAAGAGCTAAACCTTTACCATTATTAATTTTCTAGAAATGTAGTGTTCTGAATTCAGTTTTCAAGTGCTGTCGCTTACATTTTCTCTTACAATTTGATTATGTAAGTTGTCTGTACTCATGCATGTGTGCACACGCATGTGTGTGTGTAAACCTGAAGGTAAACTGCAAATGAGTATATTTCTAAGAATATAAATTTGGGAGTACAGAAGTGCATAATATGCATAAAAGTTATAAGTTTCATGCAATTAAAATCAGACTTGTCTCTTTAATTTCTCAGGTCTTCCAACGACCATTTTTGCTGCTTTGCAGTAAAATATACCTTGATGTTAGAATCTGCTTTCCAGTTCTTAAAAATAGATCAAATTAATAGTTATTTCTATTTTGTATAAAATGGATACATTTTGTGTTCTACCCAAGGTTTCTCAGCCCACATACTCCATCAACATTCTCTTATTTTTTTTTCTAAAGCTGTTTCTGATAGGTTATTATCTAAGGGTGGTTTGGCAGAGATTCGATTTAATACATTTTCTTAACTCCAAAAATAATTTTTTCAAACTAAAAGAAAATACTGCCTTTGCTGCTTATAAGTTTGTTATAGCAAAAAATACCTTTTATATCAATATTTCACAGTCTACTTTTAAACCAATAATTATCAATAATCTAGCTAATTTTGTCACTAATTTCTTTATTACCTTGAAAGAAAGAGAAAATCCATACAGACTAAGGAACAAAAAATTCCAGGTTTAATGGAAAACATTTTGTTGCCAAGCAGGGAACCCAATTCAGCACTGAGTTTGAGCTATGAATTTCAGAAGATGATATAGGAGGTAGGTCTTTTCAAGCCAAACTATCTCTGTCTCATTCTGAAACATATTCAAGAGTTGCTGACTAGCTGGCAAAGTGTGGGTTTGTCAGTAAGGTAAATGCTGAGTTGAAGGGAAGGTGGCTGCTTCTTTATACATGGAGCACCCACCTAAAAACTGTGGTGTTCAGCTACCTCTGCTGCACATGTGAGGTGGCCAGCTCAGGATTATGACACAAGTTAGAGCTGTACTACTGTCAGCAAGTGAGGTAATGGTTTGCCAACCATGTTAGATGTTAGTTACTCTGGTGTAATAGAGCAATTTGCGGACAGGAAACATGTTTCTCCTATTGTTTACATGAAAATCACTCTTAATATTGCAACAGCTATTGGTAAAGCCTATTGTCATTACCCCCTATTTCTATCTACTGGCTGCTCTGTGCTTCCTAGAATTTTGAATCCTGTTGGTAAGCTAATAATGAGATATACTAGTCATTATATACGTAAAAAGTTAGAAATAGTCAAACCTAGATCTGATACTAAGAGTAGAGCTGCATCAAAGGAGAATTTAGCTCAAAAAAAAAATTCAAAATACTTTTGTAAAGAGGAGGGAGGGAGAATTACTTTATTTAACTCCTTGTCTTATCAAGAAACTGCCTCAGCTCCCTTTTCAAACTAGACTTTGGCCTGACTGCTAGGCCCACTCCGATCTTTTTTTTCCATTTTGAGGAAAAGAAGATTTTAATTCTTAGTTTCTGAGCTTCCAAAGCCTAGTTTCTGGATATTTAAGATAAATGTAATAGATGCTTCAAGAGAATATTTTCATTCTAAGAGCAATTTGTATGTTACCTGCTAGAACCAACATCCATATTAGCTGCAACTCCTAGTTCCCATTTCTAAGAGTCTTTTTTTGTTGGTGTGAATTCTCAGAACTTTTCTATTCTACCTTTCAAAGAAATGCTTGCATATTATTTAATGTTCAGTGGTAATCTGAATTTAATTTTCCTTTAGAAAATGTCAAGAAAATCTTAGATATTTTGTTATGTAGAGAAATACAGAAGGATCTGTAAGAGTAAATACAGAACAAAATTTTCAAAAAGTAGATTAATTAGAAACTGGGGAAACAAGATTTATCAAAAAGAGAATTTTGAAAATATATCAGAAAAAGTCAAGAGGGGAAGGAAACTCAGAATTGATGGCCAATAATTAGTACCAATAATACTTCCTACTTCCATTTCCTCAGTTTCCTTCTGCTTAGATCTAGTTATTCTGCAGATCAGGATTAAAATCAGAGATAAGTTAGCAGAATAAAGGAGACACAGAGAAATAGTTTGAGAAGCTAAGAAAAGTGAAATAAAGGACCAGTAACACACAGAATTATATGCCAGATATCACAAAATTATAGTTTATTACTCTAAAATAAAAAAAATTTGGGAAAAAAATCAGAGTACAATGTGTGTAAACCGAGGTTAAGCATCTGTTATATGATGTGAATTGCCTGATTATATTCTTTGCCTTGCTTTGTTTTGTTTTGTTTTGCTTTTAGTTTTTGGCTGGAATGTGTATTATTATTCACTTACTTATATGTAATGGCTTTTTGTCTTTTAAGGAAATAAACCCTTTGTTTTTCATACTATTTATGTAAAGGAGACTTAAGTGTTTATCTTAGAATGAAAAGGGGAAAATAAAGGTGAAACACTAGCTTCTATTATCAAGAGAAAAAACTTATTGTTAACAGCAGAAGCCTATGCTTCCAGTTTCCGCTATCTTCTGTTTACTTCAGTTAATAAACTTTAAACAAAGCTTTCCCTGTAACGCTGTTACATTTGAAATTAAAACAATGAATTAAGTGGATTTAAAATTAAAGAAAACTTTGTTCTTAATTGGAAATCAATTGGCTTTGGATAGATGAGAAACCAAATGGTAATGGGACACATTCAAAGTAAATTTAAATAATAAAACTTGTGTCTTCCCTTTCAGTCTGATAAAGAACAACATTAGGCGAAGATATGCCTGGAAAATACTGCACAGTTATAAAAAACTAATGGTAAAACCTCAAATTAAGCTACAACTAAAACCATGTATTTTCAGAGCCACACTTCATAGCTTCTCTGCCCATCTGTATCACATCATTAAATCAGCGCAAATAACTTTAAAATACTATGGCAAGTAATTTAATAAGAATGACTCAATGTACCTGATCCAATTTTTCTGCTGGATAAAAGGTGAATATGAGAGCATTCAAGATTTTATCCAGTCTAACGGTTTTAAGTACCATGTATAAGCTGAGGTCTCTCAAATCTTCATTTTCAATCTTCACATCTCCACTGTGATCCAGCTACATAACACAGCTGAACAGTTGCAAATTACCAACAGCCAAGCCTTTAGATTAAGCTATC
The DNA here is from genome assembly GCF_009828535.3 of Hylobates moloch. Classification (NCBI taxonomy): domain Eukaryota; kingdom Metazoa; phylum Chordata; class Mammalia; order Primates; family Hylobatidae; genus Hylobates; species Hylobates moloch. The sequence continues at coordinate 61,522,498 of NW_026652281.1, read as the reverse complement.
ATTATAGACAAAATCATGTATTTGTCAGATCAATAACTAGACATCCTTAATCCTCTCTTTTCCCCACCCTTCTCCTCCAATCCATTAGCAAGTCCTGTTTTTGCTCTCTCCTAAACATACTTTCATGTCCAATTGTTTCTCACCATTGTCCCACTGCTGAAGGCCTAGTTTCTACCACCATGCTTAACCTTCTGCCTTGTCTGCTAATACTCTTGCTTCCTTGCAGTCTGTTGCCTACATAGCACCTCATATAGTTGTCTTAAAACTTAAATCAGATCATATCACTCTTCAGCTTCAACCCTGTCAGTCTTTTCCCTTTATCATTAGTCATGAAGTCAAACCTAAACCCTTTACCATAGACTCACCTCCCCAGTGTCATACCCTATCACTGTGCCAGCCTTCACAGTGGTCTTTTTCCTACCTTAGGGCTTTTGAATTTCCTGTTCTCTCTGCCTAGCACACTGTGCCCCAACATTTTCATATGACTATCTTCTTATCACTTAAGTTTCACCTTAAATGTCACCTCCTCGCTTCTATTCACTCTTTTGTCCCACCCAAATTTCTACATAGCACTTATCATTAGCTGAAGTTGTATTTCTAATTTACATGTTTATTAACTATTTCCCCATAAGAAAAAGGAAGCAGGAAGGGTCCATTATGATCACGTAGTTCAACTTTCTTGTATTATGTAAGAAACTGAGGCCCTCAGAAGCTAAGTTCTTTGCCCACATACATCCACAACTAGTTAGGGGAGAAACCAGAAAGGAAAATAAATTCTCATTAAACAATAATAGAACAGAATTCTTCCTGCTCCATTTCTCTATATTAAACTTTATCAATTTTTGTTTAATTCAATTATTCTTTCTCTCTCAAGATCTTCAGTGGGTGAGAGAGCGCTCAACTCTCTCCCCACAGACCTGAAGTTTCATCTGTCACAGTTCTATAACAGAAGTATATCATTTTTAAGCCTTAAGGTATATAAATACTAAGTGGACTGTATTTATATAACTATTCCTCGAGCTATGAAAAATAACTAAGATGCTTTATCCAGTAACTTTCGTTCATTTGGTGGTACAATTGTAGAGACGTTTTAAAATTTTTCAGGGCTTTCCACTGTCCTAACTTTTTTCCCATGGAATAGGGAGTGGTGGGAGGCTCTGAATTAAAGCTTTCTATAGCTTTCATTACATAGTATATCATTTTAATTTGAATTCACATCGATTATGGTGATGTGGCATCTCCTTAATTCTATATTTAAGTAGTGTGAAATTTTACTTTCGAGAATTTTAAATGTCTAAGGTTCTTATTTGCCATAGGAAATAGACCAGAATATACATCTTTCTTTGCTGAAGAAGGATCTGGCAGTGACCTAGGACTGTCATTATGAACAAGAGTACTGATTTGCAACAGGGCAAGAGAAGACAAAGATGTAGTAGACAGAGAAGTGTTACCCAGTAGTTCTTGTAAACGCTTACCACCAGGAAATTATTTATAGGAAACTACCATCTGAAATCGTCTTCTTTTGTTGTGACTTTTGTGCTTCTCCTTGGGGTGTTGAAAAATGAATCTGTATATTTGAGGGTTGTGATCAGCTGATTCAAAACAATGAATCCTTTATTCTTTGAGAAATGTTGGAAACAATTATTGTAGTTTATACAAATCATTTAGCAAGGATGCATCAATGCAAGCATGATCCACATTGTATTAGGTTCCATGTGATGTGCATAAAGGACCAGAAGGCTTAGTTTCCATCCTGGACATTTTCATTGTCAACATTGCCATGCATACATAGTGCCTACTAACACCCAGATAATGGCAGCACAGTAGCCACACTTAGATGGTTACTTCTGTCAATGTATAAGTAATGTAGCTGGTTTTTCAGAATTACCACAAAGCTAGTTAATGCTAATTCAACATATATTTATGAGGCTTTATAGTATGCAAAGGACTGTGTCATATATTGTGAGGGAGGGTAATATAGTTTAGATATTTATCCCCACTCAAATCTCATGTTGAATTTTAATCTCCAATGCTGAAAGTGGGGCCTAATGGGAAATATTTGGATCATGGTGCCAGATTCCTCATGGCTTGGTGCTGTCTTTGTGATAATAAGTACTCAGAACTCATCATTAAAAATGTGTGACACCTTCCCCCATCCCTTGCTCCCACTTTACCATCTGCCATGAGTAAAAGCTTCCGGAGGCCTCCCCAGAAGCAGAGGCCAGCTCTATGTTTCCTGTACAGCCTATAGAACCATGAGCCAGTCAAACCACTTTTGTTATAAATTAGCCAGTTTCAGGTATTTCTTTATAGCAATACAAGAAGGGCCAAATATAGAAAATTGGTACCAGGAAAGGGGTATTGCTATAAAGATACTTGAAAATGTGGAAGTGCCTTTGGAAACGGATAATAGGCAGAGGTTGGAAGAGTTTGGAGGGCTCAGAAGAAGATAGGAAGATGAGGGAATGTTTGGAACTTCTTAGAGAATCGTTAAATTTTGGGGACCAAAAAGCTGATAGTTATATGGACAATGAAGTCCAGACATTTCAGATGGAAATGAGGAACTTACTGGAAACTGGAGCAAAGGTAATGTGTGTTATGCCCTAACAAAGAGCTTTTCTGCATTCTGTTCATGCCCTAGGAATCTGTGGAAGTTTGAACTAAAGAGTGATGATTTAGGGTGTCTGGTGGAAGAAACTTCTAAGCAGCAGAATGTTCAAGATGTGGCCTGGCTGCTTCTAACAACCTATACTTAAATGAGGGAGCAAATAAATGATTTAAAGTTGGAACTTATATTTAAAAGGGAAACAGAACATAAAAGTTTGGAAAATTTGCAGCCTGGCCATATAGCACAGAAGAAAAATCTTTTTTTGGGGGGAGAGAAGTTCAAGCAGGCTGTAGAGCAACCACTTGCTAGAGATATTTGCATAACTAAAAATAAGCCAGGTGCTACTAGCCAAGACAATGGGAAAAGGGCCTCAAAGGCATTTCAGAGACCTTTGTGGCAGCCCCTCACATCACAGGCCCAGAAGCCTAAGAGGTCTGACTGGTTTCATGGGCCAGGCATACTGCCTTGTGCAGCCTCAGGACACTGCTCTCTGCACACTGGTGACTCTAGTTCCAGCTCCAGCCAGGCTCAAATGGGCCCAGGTAGCCTCAAGCTGCCACTTTGGAGAATGCAAGCTGTAGGCCTTAGTGTCTCCCATGTGGTGTTAAGCCTGCAGACACAGAGAGTATGAGAGTGGTGGATTCCTGGTAGCCTTTGCCTAGATTTCAGAGGATGTATGGAAAAGCCTGGATGCCTAGGCAAAAGCCTGCTACAGGGGTGGAACCCCATAGAGAACCTCTACTTGGGCAGTGCAGAAGGGAAATTTTAGGGTTGGGGCCTCCATACAAAGTCCCCACTGGGACACTGCCTACTGGAGCTGTGGGAAGGGAACCACTGTCCTCCAGACCCCATAAAGGTAGATCCACCAGCAGCTTGCACCCTGAGCCTGGAAAAACCATAGGTGCTCAACAACAGCCTGCAAGAACAGACTTGGGATATGTACATTACAAAACCACAGGGGTAGAGCTGCCCAAGGCCTTCAGAGCCCACCCCTTGCACCCGTATGCCCTGGATGTGGGACATGGAGTTAAAGGAGATTATTTTAAAGCTTTAAAATTCAGTGAGTGCCCTGCTAGGTTTGGGACATGTGTGGGGCCTGTAGTCCTTTTCCTTTGGCTGATTTCTCTCTTTCTGAATGGCAATGTTTACCCAATGCCTATACCCACTATTATATCTTGGAAGTAAAAATAACTTGTTTTGATTTTACAGGCTTATAGGTGAGAAGAGATGAGTCCCAGATGAGACTTTAGTCTTGGATTCGGGACTTTTGAGTGACTGCTGGAATGAGTTAAGACTTTGGGGGACTGTTGGGAAGGCCTGATTGTATTTTGCAATGTGAGAAGGACAGAGACTTGGGAGTGGCCAGGGGTAAAATAATATAGTTTAGATATTTGTCTTTACCCAGATCTCATGTTGAATTTTATTCCCCAGTGCTGGAGGTGGGGCCTCATGGGAGCCGTTTGAATCACAGGGGCAGAGCCCTCATGGCTTCGTTCTGTTTTCATGATGAGTTCTTCTGAGATCTGTTCATTTAAAAGTGTATGGCACCTCCCTCCCCACTCTTGCTGTTGCTTTTGCCACATGAAGTGCTTGCTCTCACATCACCTTCTGCCATGAGTAAAAGCTTCCCGAGGCCTCTCCAGAAGCAGATGCCAGCACTATGTTTCCTATACAGCCTACAGAACCATGAGCCAGTTAAACTTCTTCCTTTATAAATTAGCCAGTTTCAGGTATTTCTTTACAGCAATGCAAGAACAGCCTAATACAGAAAGATAAAAGAATACTAACAGATTTTAAAACTTGGCTTCTTTCTAAAGATAGAAAAATTTCCTAAAGGGAAATATAATAATATACAATTAGTCACAATTTAAGTTCACATGTGATAATTTTTCCACGAGAAGTATCAACAAAATGAAGAGGGAATTTAGAAAAGAGACCACAACATGAGGAAAGGATGAGTAGAAAGGTCTCCTCAAAAAGGTATGGCATTTGTGCAATGTCTTGAGGGATGAGGGTATTTGTATGGACATGGAAGTGAAAAGGGCTGTGGGAAGGGAACATTCCAGATGGAGAGAAGCATAATTAAAGAAATATAGGCAGAAAATCCTAGAGTTTATTTGGGAAGTGGGAAATAATTCACTTTGGCTGGCAATTAGGGCATATACTATGGGTGATTCAGACAAAGGTCATACAGCCAAGCAAAATAGTTTGGACTTAATCTTCTAAGTAATAGGGGACTACTCGACTGTTTGAGCTGGAAGGTTATATACTTTGAGTTGTGCATTGTGAAAATTAATCTGGCAGCAGTAGACAAAATTGATTGGAGTAGAGAAAGACTAAAGACCAGTTAAGAGGCTATTTTGATAGTTAAGCTGAGAGGTAATGAGAGAAGGGACCATGGGAATGGAACAGAAGAGACCAATTGAAGAGATAAGGGAAGTCAAACCCGTGGGATTTAGTGATTAATTGTAGGTAGTATGGCAAAGTGGATAGAGAAGATAAGGGTGATAACAAGGTTTTAAGCTTGAGAGACTGAGAAATTGATACTGGCAGAAATAATAAATTCCATGGGATCTAGTGGAACTCTTTTGGAATTCTATTTGAAACTTGACTTCAGTCATGCTTGAGGTATTGTGCATCTGGAAATGCAGACCCAGAGCACAGGAAAATGGTCAGAACTGGTGATAAAGTTTGTAGGCATGTGCACGTGCATGCATGCATGAGTGTGTGTGATATAAATTTAAGTAAATCTTTGTTGCCATTGTAAGAGTCAATTAACTCACTAAAGAAGAAACAATGAACATCCCTTATCCACAGGAGATGATACAAAGAAAGGAGGGAGTTGTCAGAGAAGTTGGAGGATCATCAGTAGACTAGCATCTCTAAATTAAGCACATTCTTCCTTTTTTAATGAAAAGAGGCACTGACAGCACAAGATTTTTTTTGAGATTGTGCTTTAGATTTTCTTTAATTTCAAAAGGGACTTTTGAATATACTTATCCTTATCCTAATAACAGCATAATTAAGTGAAATGATAAGAAATCTTAAAACATCAGAGGTAAGTATTCTTTTTCTATGGAGAAAACTTGGTTACATATTTTATCAGCAACTTCAGTATACCAATGAATTTTGCATTCATTATTCAACAGGTATTTGCAAACATGGAAGACACTTAATATGAAATTTTTCCTGACTGGAGAAATAGGAGTGGAGGCTATTAATGGGGGAAATAAAAACTATCCCACCAATTCTTTGATCCAGAGGTGTCTATTTAACTGGCAAGGGATGTAAGTAAATAATTCAAAGACTTTAGACTACATATAGTGGCACACATACATTCTTAATGTAAGTTCTTAACTCACAGTGGTAAACTGTTACCACAAGTGACCAGAGTGTATTTTCTCTTCATCTTCTTCTTTCCTGATGTAATCACTGTTAACTAATCACTACTTGAAATTATCTAACTCGTTAATTTAGTATTGATTCAGTAAATATTTGCCTAGAGTTTATGATGTGCCAAGCATCTTTTCAAGGCTTGTAAATTCAGCAGTGAACAAAGGAGACAAAAATTCCTGCTTTCATGTAATTTTTATTCTAGTGGAAGTTTACACCAATGAATGTTAATGAAAAAGGTAACAGACAAATTTTTGTCTATGTCTAATATTACATTACGTACTTGTTTTCCCGTACAATTTGCTAATGTTTCACATTTATATATTCATGTCCTAGATAGTGGTTGTCCTTTTTGACAGTCTAGTCATGTGCTCCAGGGAACTGAATCAAGTGGTTGTTGTTGCTGTTTTGCAGTAAAGAACAACTGAAAGGCTCCTTGTCTCTTTCTTGTTTCCTTCTATAAAATTATCGCCACTGTTTTGAGTAACAGTCTTGTTTTCTGACAAGGTAAAAACATCATAATGAGCCAGATGCGATGGCATGTACCTCTAATTCCAGCTACTTGGAAGGCTGAGCTGTGAGGCTGAGGCAGGAGGATCACTTGAGCCCAGGAGCTCACCAATCTGGGCAACATAGCAAGACCTTGTCTCAAAAAAGAAAACTAAATTAAAAATTTTTGAAATTGTTTGGGAAAAATGAGTGTTATATATTAATAATATAGAAAAAAGAAATAAAACTAATAAATTGAGAAGGAATAATACAATTAGAAAATGTCCATTTTGCAAAATGTAATATAGTAACTAATCTAGATAGCAATCATCAATGCCTTCTAAAACCATTAGGTAAAAGGTTGATGGCAACATTACAATAGATGGATTAACCTCTCGATCAATTTTAATATCATTAAAAGTAGGAAAATCAGACATTATGTGTCTCTTAATGTTATGTAATAAGGGATACATAGAGCCACTTATGTTTTTTCCCCAAATAAAATAACAATAAAATGAAGCCTGACTCCTTGAATTTAATTAAGCATGTAGATTCTATCACCGTATATAGAAAATAAATCCAGAAAAAATATGCTAAATGAGCACCCCAAAATAAAAATCTATAGTAGAAGATAAGAAATTCTATCAGACAAATAACCTAGAGTGGAGTGGAGGGGGATATTTAGAAAGAGTAGGAAGAGGAAACGTGTTATGGATTAGAAGAAATTTAAGACAGATATCAATCAAATGCAATGTGTAAAATTTGTTTGAATTTAGACTCAAATACACCAATAATAAAAAGAATATTTTTGAGAGAACTGGGAAGGTTTAAACATGGACTAGATATTAGCTGATATAAAATAATAATTGCTGACTTTGTTAGGTGTGATTAATGTTACTGTTATTATATTTTTTAAAATTTTCTTGTTAGAAAGACTAAAGCGTGTATGGATAAAACGATATGATGTGTGAATTTTTATTTAAAATACTCTAGCAGCAAAAGAAATAAAAAATAAGAAATAGATGAAAGATCTTCAAAAGTTGTATAATTGTGAAGCATGGGACTTCTTTCTTGTACTTTCTTTTTAAAACTTTTCACTATACAAAAGATTTTAAAAATAGTTTCACATATATTTTATAATAAAAGTGCTATTTTAATCTTTGCAATTGTTTTGTCATGTTAATCTATGAAGCTCCTCTTGGTATTATTCTTAAGAACAGGGGTATAGTGCCAAACAGGGATTTAGAAAGCTAATGCTTTCCATTCTCATGAATGGCAGCTAAAGAGAAAGGTGACAAAAATACTTCAAAATGACAAAGGATATAATAAACTGGAGTTGAAAGAAATTGGAGGGATGAAATATCCTAAGCCATGTCCATAGTACATCATATCCAAAGATTTCTGATAAATTACCCTCTCCTTTTTACTCCTTGATTATCATCTGTTTTAAACTTGCTTAAATTCCTTGCCTGAAACTGACAGTTGGTTTGGTGATGTCTGGACACTCTAAATCATCTTTACGATGTCAGTACACTATTCAGCAGCATGAGGTGACCTTTTCCCAGGACACAATCTTCCTCCGTATGTCTCAGCAAATGTTGACAAAAGTATATGAGAACAAGAGTGATAATAAGATTTATCATATTGAGGCACTGGGTAATAGAAATTCTTCTATAAATTAACAACCGTAGCTGGAACTATTTGTGCATTTGTACAGATGCCAGCACAATCTAACATCTGTCCCAGCAGACAAAAAATACAGAATTTATTTGATATAGTTAGTCTCCCCTCGTTCCTGAAAAGGTCACTTGCTCTTTAACCTGCTATGTGTGATTAAACTAGCTTTGAGCAGATGACAATGCTGTACTGGAAATTAAGGCCCACAGTTCAGATGACACTGACAGCAAAGGCAGCACTTGTCTTATCTTCTAAACAGTTTCAGAATATGAAAGCTAAAAGCCCCAAATGCTTACCACTACTATTAATAACCCTTACATACACACATAAATGAAGAACCACTACCCATCTAACATTTTTATGGTATGTATCTCTATTTACAGAATGGGTTCACTTTCACTTGAAAATATTCCATAGCTCTAAATAATCTTCTTGAGTTTCTTTCAGCAAACTCTGTTTTATTCCCTCCAGCAAAAGATGAGGCTACATGAATCTGGTGGCTCTGATATTTGGCTTTTGCAGCAATGAACAAAACACTTTTGGTCTAATTTCTAATAAATTGGGTTATATTTATTTCATGCAAAGATATATGTATCCTTCCAGGAATAAAAGGGAAGAGCATTATTATTTTTACTTCTGTTCAGTCTGCCAACTTAAGCTTGTCCTCCAGCAAACAAAACTGTGCTGGTAATTATGCAAACAAGAATGTGATTTGAAACCATGCATTTTTCCCATCTTGATTGTCTTCTCTGTGCAACACTTTGAACTAAGTAATCAGAGGATGCAAATACAGACCTCAGCCTTCCCTAAGTTCACAGTTTAGCAAAAGAGCCCAAGACAGTTATATTAGGTAATTTTGATATAAAGCACAAAGTGATTTTTTTTTTTGCAAAGCCATAAACTGTTATTTTTTTTTTTTAAGTTATCAGGCTAGGAACAGTGGCTCACACCTGTAATCTCAGCACTTTGGGAGACCGAGGCTGGTGGACAGCCAGAGCTTAGGAGTTCAGGACCAGCCTGAACAACATAGTGAGACTCTGTCTCTACACAAAATAAAAAAATTAGGCAGATATGTTGGTACACACCTACAGTCCCAGCTACTTGGGAGGCTGAGGTGGGAGGATGGCTTGAGCCCAGGAGACAGGGTTTGCAGTGAGCCATGATCACCCCATTGTACTCCAGCCTGAGTGACAGAACAAAACACTGCCCCCTCACCAAAAAACAAACCAAAAAAAAAAAAAAAAAAAAAAACACAAAAACCAAAAACACATAGATCAACAGAACAGAAGAGATCATCCCATACCATATACATGTGGTTAAAAATTTATAATGAAGAAATAACTACAATGAAGAAACGCTAGTTTTTACAACAAAAGTAATCACTATGATTCATGCACAAAATTAACTCATAATGGGTCAGGGATCAGAATGCAAAACCAAAAACTGTAAAATTTCTAGAAGAAAACAAAGGAGAAAATATGTGTGGCCTTGGATTTGGTAAAGATTTCTTATATATGATATGAAAAGTACAGTCCATTGATAAACGTAACTTTGTCAAAATTTTAAAACTTCTTCTTTTTGAAAGAAACTTAAAAATAAGGAAAAGGCAAGCTAGAGACTTGGAAAATATTTGAGAAACATGTATCTAATAAAGGACGTGTATCCAAAATATTTCAAGTATCCTCGAAACTAAATAATGAGAAAATGAACCACCTAATTGAAAAAAAAAAAGTATGGGCAAAGATTTGGACAGGCACTAGACCAAATAAGATATATGGATGGAAAATAAGGACTTGAAAAGATATACAACATTATTAATTATTCACTAAGAAAATGCAAATTAAAACCACAATAAGATACTGTTACACATCTATCAGAATGCCTACAATGAAAAAGAAAAAAAATTGACAATACCAAGTGCTTGCAAGGATGTAGAGCAACTGTAACTCTCACATACTGCTACTATGAATACAAAAGAGTCGTGAAAAATAATTGGGCATTTCTTATAAAGTTAAACTTACCATACAATTTATAAATTCTACTCTGAGATATTTACTCAATAAAAACATGAACATGTTTATACAAAAAAACTGTATACACATGTTTATGATGGCTATACTTATCTAAAAAGTAGAAGCAATCTAAATGCCCTTCTACTGGTGAATGGATAAACAAATTGTACATTTACACAATGGAAACATATTCAGCAAGAAAATGGAATTAACTAGTGATAAACAATATAATAGGCATGAAAATCAAATGCATTTTGCTAAGTGTATGAAGCCAGACTCAAGAGACTACACACTGTATGACTCCATTTACATGACATCCTGAAGAGGCAAAACTATAGGTACAGAAAACTCATCAGCTGGGTTTGGGAGTAGGGAGGAAAGATTTCTTACAAAGAGTGCAAGAGAATTTCTGAAGGATGAAATGGTAATATATCTCGATCCTGGCTACATGACTGTATGCATTTGTCAAAAGTCAGAGCTAACACTGAAAAGGATGCTGTGAGTTCACAAGAAGAAGAAATCCCAGCTGGTCAAGAAAAGTTGCATGGAGCAGTAGGCAATGAAAGTTATGGCAACTCATGTTTGGTAAAGCCCTGAGGGAATAAACTGCAGAATATATGCAGGGATCAAAGTGAAAAAGAGCAGTAAAAAACCTGAATGAAGAATGCTGGCTAGGACGATACTGTAGAAGGCTTTTAGTGACATGCCAAAGAAATTAAAGCCATCTGTGTGACGTCATGGTAAACACTGGAGAATTTTAGGATAGAAAACACATACATCTGTACTAGGAAGAAGGAATCATTCAAGGTTTTTCAAAATGTCATGTGCATCAGAGATTCTGTTACTGATTTAGTAAACGAATGATGGCCCAGAAATCTGCATTTTTAACAGAATCTCTAACTTCATCCCCATTTACAATTTTGTTCCTTGAATATTACAGGCCCTATGAGAAGATGGAGCCACTGGGCACTTATGTGCCATGATCCCATATATATTCATTGCTTACAGCTATTTCTGGATGTGTCTGATACAGTAGGAAGAACGCTGAAGTAGGAGTCAGTGACCTCCGTCAATATCTCGCTGGATACTGTGTGACTCTGGGGCAGCTCCAAACTTCTCAGAGCTTCAAGTTATCACCAGTGTGCATGTAAATTAAAATGCCTACCCTCTCTGCCTCAGGGTGACTTAGATTCATAAGAATGTTGTTTGTGAAAAGTCCTTTGAAGTAATCTACCACGTGCTATACAAATGTGAGACACTTTCATCCCTTTGGGTTAAATCATTAAATCTCCAGACAAGCCTCTTCAAATGTAAATATGTTGTATAAAAAGGTGTAACATTAGCACATATATTAGAATTTTAGCTATATGTTAGAGTATGCATTTTTTTTTCTGAAAAATCTGAAATTGAAATGATGGGGAGCAAGGCTGTTAAATTTGATGGGAGAGGCAGAAGTAACCAGAAAGAAAGGAAGAAGAGAACTGGGAGAAATTCAACCCATGGATCTGAAGATCAGGGCTAGGGACCTTATATAGTGTGAGGTGCAAAAATAGACATGAAAGGATCCGAAAGCCAACAGGCTTACTTTAAGCTGCTGCCTAGGCCTGGTCCTGATACCCCAGGGGAAAACATCTAAGTCAGAAGATACAACTTTTTCTTTTCCCAGAGGCAAACAATGCAGGGAGCACTAGACATAGCTGAGCAACCTATTGCAACATTTCCTTTACACACGCGCGTGCACACACACACACACGGCCCAAAGGATACTATATGGATGTACTAAGCTGTGTGGAACACAAAACACATAAAACATCTGAGAGCTGTATCCCTATTAGGTTGAAAATACCATTCTGTGTATGAATTCCCCACTGCTCTACATCCACTAGGCCCTTAAATTTATATATCCCCGGTATACTGAGGGAAGAATAAATTACAACCTACTGTTGTTACTCAGTTTCTTCCTTAGGCCCTTCCCATGTTAGACCCTCCCAATAAAGTGAACTGGATTATAACACTGCCAGGAAGAACCTGTGGTCACCAGCTTTCACAGATGCACCAAGACATTAGGCCTCCAGAAAGTGGGGAAAGGATGTAAGTCAACATGGCTCTATAGCTTGTTAGCATTCCCAATTTTATCCTCTCCTCTCGTGTAATTCAGTGTGAAGGCTCTTATGTGTGATATGAGGAAAACTCAGAACTCTATTAATAGGGAGGATAATGCCACTCTCAAGGAAGGAGGCTGCTCTGATGAAGATGCATTTCTGATCAATAAGATTACATGACACATGCTTGGGGTTTACATGTGCTTCTCAATTATAAAGATGCACTTTCACCTTTGGAATTGCCAGCTTTGAAAACTGCTGCATACTCTCAAATCTCCCATTAATTATTACTTACCCAAATAGGAACTTTCTTCAGCAGAGATACATTTAGATCTTCCCCTAAGCATTCTGCTTTCCATCTCTGAAGGCTTCTAAACAAACAAGAGCTCTGAGAGGAATACAAAAAAATCATAGGGAAAAAGTCTTTTGCCCACAAATACCTATGTGGATTCGTATTCAACCACTGTTTCTCAGAGGAGAAATGAGTTCCAAATGTAGAATTAACTTTGCACAAAGCCTCTGTCTTGTCTCCATATTCATATCTGATATTTGGCAGTAAGACACAAATTCATCTCTTTAGAATTCATTTTCTTTCTCTTAAACATTAATTAATTAAAGAAAAATTTCTGAAAGGTGGAATATTCTCATAGTAGCAAATGTGAAAGGTACAAAAGAAAGGCACAAAAGGTAGAGAGGAAAAAATAGGTCTCTCTTTCATTCTAGTCCTCAGCCACCTGTTCCTTTTACAGAAACTAGTACTGTTGCCAATTTCAGATAGTATCCACATACAAACCTGTGTGTATATGTGTATATGTATTTCCTTTCTTTTTCTCTGTTTACTCAAACAGTAATACATTAGAGATTCTTCACTTTGCTTCCTTGCTATTATCCGTATCCAGTCATGTCTCTTTACCTCTGTATGATGACAATTTTTGTCTTCTATGTGAGTTATACATAAATATCCTTGTTATTTTTAAAAGCTGCATAGTGTTTCCTTGTGTGACAAAATTTATTGAACTGACCCTCCATTCACAGTCACATATTGTCATTAACCTCTTATATCACACAACTGAAGATCATTGTGACAGTATCATTTTATGACTAGTGCTAGAATATATCATTTTATATTTATATTTATAAAAATATATCATTTTTGGCCAGGCACGTTGGCTCACTCCTGTAACCCCAGCACTTTGGGAGCCCCAGGTGGGTGGATCATGAGGTCAGGAGATTGAGACCATCCTGGCTAAAATGGTGAAACCCTGTCTCTACTAAAAATACAAAAAATTTAAAAAATAAATAAATAAAAAAATACAAAAAATTAGCCGGGCGTGGTGGTGGGCACCTGTAGTCCCAGCTACTCGGGAGGCTGAGGCAGGAGAATGGCGGGAACCTGGGAGGTGGAGCATGCAGTGAGCCGAGATCGCGCCACTGCACTCCAGCCTGGGGGACAGAGTGAGACTCCATCTCAAAAAAAAAAAAAAAAAAATACATATAATTTTATAACTGGTGCAAGAAAAATAAATTTATAAGAAGCTATATAATAATTTTTGATAGCTATACTTATAATATCCAAAAAGTAGAAACAATCTGATTGACCTTCAACTGGTGATGGATGAACAAACTGTGGATTCACACAATGGAATCATATTTAGCAAGTAAATGGAGTTAACTAATGATACACATTATCACTAATGATTTTCAGTTTGGATAAATGTTGCTGAATGTCACTCCTTAAATATTGTACTAATTCACACTCACACCACTAAGAACTAAGATTTTCTATTTCCTTGTTTTCAAACTTTTTGATCTTTGATGATTAGATAAGTGAACATTAGAATTTTTAAGTTAGCTTGAGTTGCCTTTCTCCTAAAATAAGAGAGATTAAACATTTTCAAATACTTAACTGTTTTATTTCTTTTCTATGAACTGTCCATTTTTCTGCTTATTTTTCTATTGTGTTGTTGGTCTTGTTGATTCGAAGGAGCTTCTTCTGCATGAAATTTTAACTGTGTTGCAAGGAGTTTTTCAATTTTTTTTTAATTGTAGTTGTCTTTTTTATGTTGCCTTTTTTTTTCTAATTTTTATTGCTATGTTAACATTTTTATTACTTGTAGTCTTTGTGACATACTTAGAATATACTCCCAATGCCAAATTTATTTTTTAAATTACCCCATAACATTTGTTGCTGCTTTTATGGTTTTGAGTTCTTTATATTAAAATTTCACCTGAAATTTATTTTTCATATCAGAAATTAGAGGGGTATTCATAAAAAATTTTCCCATGGAGGTATATCTATTTGTCCTAACATGATTTATTGAATAACTAATTTTTCCATGATATGAAGTGCCACTTACGTGGCAACCATATTCCCTTTTATATTTTCCTATATTGACAGAATTCTAATCTGTTCCATTAATCCAGCTGTTTACTTTTTGTTAGCTCCACACTACTTTATTTTAACTTCATAATAGGCTTAGTATTTGGCAAGTCAAATTCTCTCTTCTTCTCTTTTCCTCTTTCTCCTCTCTCTCTCTCACTCCTAATTGTTTTCAAAATATCCTTTGCATTCTTGCATGTTTTATTTTCCAAATGAACTTTAAAGCCAGTTTTTCATATAAACATTTTATTGGTATTTTATTTGTACAATATTAAGTTATAGATTAATAATTTTCTATGGGTTTTCAATAAGTGAAGTACTAGTATAATATGGAATATTAAGAAATGGTCCTACCACAACACACCTGGGACACAGATTCACTCAGATATTTGTAGACTCCCCTTTGGCCTCTTTTTCTTTCTCCAATTCCCTGGTTGGGCATTGTGTTCATGTGTCCATGCAATGTTCTGGAGAAATGTAGACAGGAACACATTTCCTCCATGGGTGAGAACCCTGGGAGGCTTCATGGCACTTCCAATATCAGAACCATCAGAACTAGTACAAATGAGCCATTTTTTATAAGGCTTAGCAGGATTTCTGGCAAATCAGAGTAGAGAGGAGGGTGAGAGGAAGAAGATGGGAGAAGAGGAAAGATGAAAAGGATGGTCCACATCTCATATCCTCAGCTTCAAATTTATACTTTTTATGTTATGTCCAAATGAAGTTTTAGCACAGATACTGCATTTTAAAGTAATAATTGATAAATGGAAATATTAAAAATATGCCATAGTTCTTTAATGCTATTTCAGTATTTCTCTCCCTCCTCTTATTCTCCTTTTTCCCACTCTTCTCCCTTCTTTGTAATGTAAACTTCAAAAAATGAAGGTGCTCGGGTAGTGTTTGAACTTTAATAGACTAAATCTATATATGCAGTAGAATACACTAATGCACTTGAGGAATTTTTTTCACTATTTAGCAAAAGAAAAATAAAATCAGAGCTTTGAAGACATCTTTTCGCTTTAGGCACTTTCTGTAAGCCCTGGAAAAAAATTGTTTTACAAAGAGGGAATAGAAGTAGGGAAAATTAAATACATATTCATTAACATCAAGGAACCATACCCATTAATGGATGGTATGAAATCAAAATCAAATGGGAGAAATGGCTGATGTAGTATGTTTGATTTAATGTTTTTGTTAGGAAATTAAATCCAAACAAGGAAGGACAAACCTATAAACATGAACATTTGATATACCCTACACATTTCACCTTACTTTACATGATTTTGTACACATTTAATATGATGTGTCTATTACTTTTTATTATGGCTAGGTGATGGAAAAAAGGATGGTTCTGAAACTGCTAAAAGAAAATGCTAGTATCTATAGTTAGTGGTAGACAGGCCTAAATTTTGGAACGAAAATAAAGACCAAAATGTAGTATAGCATTTTACCAGGGAAACATACATTTCCTTGTTTTTATAGATGTTCTTGATTCTAGATAAAGCACATTTCTAAATTTTCTTGTAGTTCAGGGCTGTACAACAAATTTTTAAAGTAATTTTTGGCATTATTTTAGGATTAACAAATCTTCAACTATCTAAACCTCCTTTATGTGATAAAATATGTCAAGAAGCAAATTAGTTTTTTTAATGGTTATTTTAAAAATTTTCTATGGTGGACACATCTAAAGAAAAACTTCATTGATTTGGGATCAACCGATGATTCTTTGATTTGCCCTTCTCTTACATAGACAGTTTCCTTTCCATGAAGAAATATGATGATTACCATGAAAAACAATGTCCTACTGAAGAGCAAGGGTAGTAGAAAGTACTCTTAGGTCATAGCACCAGGATAATTTTACATAATTCTCAAAACTGATCATATTTGCCCATTTCCTTCAGATATTTGGAGGCACAGAGCTTCTCTAACAATTGGAGCAAACTGTATAAGAAAACAGCCCATCTAACAAGTATCAGTCCATCTCTAACAAATGGAAAAAACTGTTTAGCAGAATTTTTTGTGGACAAAACCTTAGTTTTAATTTGTTTTCTGCCCTAATTTCTTTTTACTCCAATTTCCTTATTTATTTTCATTATGTTGTGGATATCTTGTGATGGATATTTCCTGATTCAGAATTTCTAAACAATATTCATACCTTATGGGAACCACGAGAAGATAGAATAAAGGCAAAAATATTTTATTATGCAATAAATATATATTGATCTAAAATTTTAACCATAAAGCGAGGTAAAGAGTGGGAAGAAACTCACTCCCATGAAGTGACCACTGTTAACAATTTAACACTTTCTAGTGTAACCTTCTAGAAATCGTCTATGCATTTAAAAATAAATACTCATATACAAATATCTTACTTTTAATCTTCAACTTTTATTTTAAGTTCAGGGGTACATATGCAGGATGTGGAGGTTTCTTATGTAGGTAAACATGTGCCATGGTGGTTTGCTGCATGGATCATCCCATCACCTAGGTATTAAACCCAACATTAATTAGCTATTCTTCCTGATGCTCTCCCTCCCTCCACTCTCAATCCCCGACAGGCCCAGTGTGTGTTGTTCCCCCTGGGAACAAATGAGAACAAATGTGACCATAGGTTCTCATTGTACAGCTCCCACTTATGGAACATGTGGTATTTGTTTTTCTGTTCCTGCATTAGTTTGCTGAGGATAACAGCTTCCAGATCCATCCATGTCCCTGCAAAGGACATGATCTTGTTCCTTTTTATGGCCGCATAGTATTCCATGTTGTATATGTACCACATTTTCTTTATCCAGTCTATTATTGATGGGCATTTTGGTGATTCCATGTTATATGCATGCATGTATCTTTGTAACAGAATAATTTATATTCCTTTAGGTATATACCCATTAATGGGATTGCTGGGTCAAATTGTATCTCTGCTTCTCGATGTTTGAGAAATCACCACATTGTCTTCCACAATGGTTGAACTAATTTACACTCCCACCAACAGTATAAAAGCATTCCTTTCTCTCAGCAACCTCCCCAGCATTTATTGTTTCTGGACTTTTTAGTAATTGCCATTCTGACTGGTGTGAGATGGTATCTCATTGTGGTTTTGATTTACATTTCACTAGTGATCAGTGATGTTGAACTTTTTTTTCATGTTCTTGGGTGCATGAATGTCTTCTTTTGAGAAGTGTCTGTTCATGTCCTTTGCCCGCTTTTTAATGGGGTTGTTTCTTTTTCTGTAAATTTAGTTTTTTGTAGACTCTGGAAATAAGACATTTGTCAGGTGGATAGATTGCAAATATTTTCTCCCATTCTGTAGATTGTCTGTTTACTCTGTTGATAGTTTCTTTTGCTGTGCAGAAGCACTTTTAGCTTCATTAGATCCCATTTATCAATTTTTGCTTTTGTTGCAATTGCTTTTGGTGTTTTTGTCATGAAATCTCTGTCCATGTCTATGTCTTGAATGGTATTACCTAGATTTTCTTCTAGGGTTTTTATAGTTTGGGGTTTACAATCAAGTCTTTAATCTATATGGAGTTAATTTTTGTGTAAAGTGTAAGGAAGGGGTCTAGTTTCAATTTTCTGCCCATGGCTAGCCAGTTCTTCCAGCACCATTTATTAAATAGGGAATCCTTTCTTCATTGCTTGTTTCGATCAGGTATGTCAAAGATCAGAGGGTTGTAGGTATGCAGTCTTATTTCTGAGTTTTCTACTTTGCTCCATTGGTGTATGTTTCTGTTTTTGTAGCAGTACCATACAGTTTTGATTACTGTAGCCCTGTCCTATAGTTTTAAGTCAGGTAGTGTGATGCTTCCAAGTTTGTTCTTTTTGCTTAGGATTGTCTTGGCTATTTGGGCTCTTTTTTGGTTCCATATGAATTTTTAAATAGTCTTTTCTAACTCTGTGGAGAATGTCAGTGGCAGTTTAATGGGAATGACATTGAATCTATAAATTACTTTGGGCAGTAGGGCCATTTTTACAACATTAATACTTCCTATACTTAAGAGTGGAATGTTTTTCCATTTGTTTATGTCCTTTCTGATCTGATTTTTTTTGAACAGTGGTTTGTAGTTCTCTTTAAAGAGATCCTTCACTTCCCTTGTTAGCTGCATTTCTAGGTATTTTCTTCTTTTTGTGGCAACAGTGAATGGAAGTTCATTTGTGACTTGGCTTTCTGCTTGCCTGTTTTGGATGCATAGCAATGCTAGTGATTTTTGCACATTGATTTTGTATCCTGAGACTTTGCTGAAGTTTAAAAAGGTTTTGGGCTGAGACAATGGGGTTTTCTAGATACAGGATCATGTCATCTGCAAATAAAGATAATTTGACTTCCTCTCTTTCTATCTGAATACCCTTTATTTTTTTCTCAGCTGGAAGCTGATTGCCCCAGCCAGAACTTCCAGTACTATGTTGAATAGAAGTGGTGAGAGGGCATCCTTGTCTTGTGCCAGTTTTCGAGGGGAGTGCTTCCAGGCTGTGGGTTTGTCATATATGGCTCTTATTATTTTGAAGTATGCTCCTTTAATACCTAGTTTATTGAGAGTTTTTATTATGATACAAAGGGTTGTTGAATTTTATCGAAGGCCTTTTCTGCATCTATTAAGATAATCATGTATTTTTTGTCTTTAGTTCTATTTATGTGATGAATCACATTATTGATTTGCATATGTTGAACCAAGCTTGCGTCCCAGGGATGAAGCCAACTTGATCCTGGTGGACAAGCTTTTTCATGTGCTGCTGGATTTGGTTTGCCAGTATTTTATTGAGGAATTTTGCATCGACATTCATCAGAGATATTGGCCTGAAATTTTCTTTTTTGTTGTTGTTGTCTATTCCAGGTTTTGGTATCAGGATGATGCTGGCCTCATAAAATGAGTTAGGCAGAAGTCGCTCCTTCTCAATTGTTTGGAATAGTTTCAGAAGAAATAGTACCAGCTCCTCTTTGTACCTCTGGTAGAATTCAGCTGTAAATCCATCTAGTCCTGGGCTTTTCTTTTTTTAGTTGGTAGGCTATTTCTTACTGCCTCAATTGCGGAACTTGTTATTGCTTTATTCAGGAATTCTACTTCTTCCTGCTTCAGTCTTGGAAGGGTGTATGTGTCCGTGAATTTATTAATTTCTTTTGGATTTTCTAGTTTATGTGTATAGAGCTGTTTATAGTAGTCTCTGATGGTTGGCTGTATTTCTGTGGGGTCAATGGTGATAGCCCTCTTATCATTTCTAATTGTGTCTATTTAATTCTTCTCTCTTTTCTTCTTTATTAGTCTAGCTAGTATTATCTATTTTATTTATTTTTTTAAAAAACCAGCTCCTGGATATGTTGATTTTTTGAAGGTTTTTTTGGGGTCTCTACATTCTCCAGGTCTGCTCTGATCTTAGTTATATCTTGTCTTCTGCTAGCTTTGAGGTTTGTTTGCTCTTGTTTCTCTAGTTCTTTTAGTTGTGAAGTTTGGTTGTTAACTTGAGATCTTTCTAGTGTTTTGATATGGGCATTTAGTGCTATAGATTTCCCTCTGAACACTGCTTAAGCTACATCCCAGAGATGCTGGTACATTTTCCCTTTGTTCTAATTAGTTTCAAAGAACTTCTTGATTTCTGCCTTAATTTCATTATTTACCCAGGAGTCATTCAGGAGTAGGTTGACCAATTTCCTGGTAGCTTTGTGGTTTTGAGTGAATTTCTTAAACTTGAGTTTTAATTGGATTGTGCTGTGGTCTGAGAGACTGTTATGATTTCAGTTCTTTTGCATTTGCTGAGAAGTGTTTTACTTCCAAGTATGTGATCAATTTTTGAGTGAGTGCTGTATGGCAATGAGAAGAATGTATATTCTGTTGATCTGGGGTGGAGAGTTCTGTAGATATCTATCAGGTCCACTTGATCCAGAGCTGAGGTCAGGTCCTGAGTGTCTTTGTTAATTTTCTGTCTTGATGATCTGTCTAATATTGACAGTGGGGTGTTAAAGTCTCCCACTATTATTGTGTGGGAGTTTAAATCTCTTTGTAGGTCCCTGATAATTTGCTTTATAAATCTTGGTGCTCCTGTACTGGGTGCATATATATTTAGGATAGTTAGCTCTTCTTGTTGAATTGAACACTTTACCATTATGCAGTGCCCTCCTTTGTCTTTTTTGATCTTTGTTGGTTTAAAGTCTGTTTTGTCAGAAACTAGGATTGCAACTCCTGCTCTTTTCTGTTTTCCATTTGCTTGGTAAGTTGTCCTCCATCCCTTTACTTTGAGCCTACATGTGTCTTTGACCCATTAGATGGGTCTCTTGAAGAGAGCATACTGATGGGTCTCTTGAAGAGAGCCTACCAATGGGTCTTGGTTCTTTATCCAGCTTGCCATTCTGTGTCTTTTAATTGGAGCATTTAGCCCATTTACATTTAAGGTTAATATTGTTACATGTGAATTTGATTGAATTTGATCCTGTTGTGATGATGTTAGCTGGTTATTTTGCAGACTTGTTTACGTGGTTGCTTCATAGTGTCACTGGTCTTTGTACTTCATTGTGTCTTAAAAATATTGTATACTTCACAAACTCGCATGTCATCATCGCACAGGTGCCATGCTAATCTTCTCTGTATCACTCTAATTTTAGTATATGTGCTGTCAAAGTGAGCACTGAAAGATCTTAATAAGTGAGATCATATAATACCTACTATACTGTTTTCTTTTTACATTTATAAGCATCTTCCAAATTAGTATTTATACTCATGTCATTTTTAAGACAGTTACTAACTCTTGCATGGTATAGATATAATTTATTTAATTCCCAGGTATGTATTCCAACTTTTAATTTTTCCAGCAACGCTGCAACATATATAATTTGCTATTCCAATTCTACAGTTATAGAAGTATATGTTGAAATTGGGTTTACAGTAAGATTCTATATTAGTAGCATAAGGTAAAGTAAAATGATTCCATATTAGTAGCATAAGGTGAAGTATTTTCAAGTCTGGGAAACAATAATGGCAAACTTATATGAGGGAAAAAATCTGTTTTTTTTTTCTTTTTACTATATTTAACATCAGTAACAACAGTAACCCTCAGACAAAAAAAACCACACACATTGTAATTAACTTAAAGAAAATAACATGTAAAAAAGGAATCAGACAAATGCTTTCCTCACTTTTTAATGGTGCTGATTTTACTTGATGAGTTGTTAACATTTTCAGCAACTGTCAGACAGTGGATATGAAATGCAGGGTTGAAAGCTCTGGTCAGGATTTGGGGTTTACAGACTCTTGTTCTTTTTCCTCAAACTGCTAAGGCTGAAATTGCTTGTCACCCTTCAGTTTGACAATAAAACGAAGTCAATCTTGATTTCATGTTTCTCTATTGAGTTAATAAGTATACTACATTTAAAAAACAGGATGGAATCCTTCCAATAGTTTAGTTAAGTTTTTCTAAGTCATTGGGAGTACTGCATAGTGCTAAATGGTCTCTCAACTTAGTCCATAATAACTTCAGAGGTGTCTGCTCAAACCAAACTCAGATGACTTAAACCCCAGGGCTCTCATTAGAGAAAGCCCTCCAAATTTTATTACATAGCACCATGGTTTTCCAACTGCAGTCCTATGCAAGGGCTCACAGGCATGGGTGATTTTAGAAGAATCAATTTTCTTTATTTTATTTTATTTTTATTTATTTTTTT
Source organism: Hylobates moloch (assembly GCF_009828535.3). Taxonomy (NCBI): domain Eukaryota; kingdom Metazoa; phylum Chordata; class Mammalia; order Primates; family Hylobatidae; genus Hylobates; species Hylobates moloch. The sequence continues at coordinate 61,500,195 of NW_026652281.1, read as the reverse complement.
TTTTGAGACAGAGTCTCGCTCTTTTGCCCAGGCTGGACTGCAGTGACACAATCTGAGCTCACTGCAAGCTCCGCCTCCCGGGTTCACGCCATTCTCCTGCCTCAGCCTCTCAAGTAGCTAAGACTACAGGCGCCCGCCGCTGCACCCGGCTAATTTTTTTGTATTTTTAGTAGAGACGGAGTTTCACCATGTTAGCTAGGATGGTCTCAATCTCTTGACGTCGTGATCCACTCGCCTCAGCCTCCCAAAGTGCTGGGATTACAGGCGTGAGCCAGCGCGCCCGGCCTAGAAGAATCAACTTTCTGACTTCCAAGGTAGTCCTTCCTAAAACAGATCTGCCTGAGAATGAGCTTTCTTTTAGGTACTGCCCCACACAAAATATTTCCCTTAAAGGGTAACATAAAACTGTTTGGTATTTTTGCTGGTTAGGTAATTTCCGAATACATATTTAGATAAAAGAGAAGGAGGCCTGATACAGTTTTTAACGTGTAAGTTGTTAGAAATAATTTCTGATGAGAGTTCACCATATCACAAATAAATAGATCCTCATTGGTTTATTTTTCATAACATTAAAAGTACAAAACAAGAAATAATTGAATAATAATATGCATTAAAGGGAACCATGTAAAATTTCTGACTGTTACAGAAAATTTTCATGTCTTGTGATTGCTTATCTGTAAAATGGAACAGGAGAATCAGATGTAAGGTTCTGTGTTCTTTGTTCTACAAACTCAGTGCTTATTTTTCCAGCCAATAGAGACACACTGACTATCTCGTCCTTCAAATAGCCAGTTGAGTAACTGTTTTAAATATGGAAATATGGCTAATCAAACATAATTTGACAGTTATAATAGAAACTGTCTTTTTTCAAAAACTTTCTGTCAGCTTCTGTATTTGATTCTACCTCTGTTTTCATTTAATCATTAAATTAAAGATATTACCTTGAAATATTATTAAACATAATTGGTTGAGACACTAACTTGTATTTTACTCCCAGTGTATTTCTTCCTTTTACCAAGAACTTACCCCGTGCTGTTCTTGCTTCAGGGGCGTTGATGTTACAAGACTGAAAGCAGAAGTTGTCTGAACACAACCTCCTCCCCCAACATTTTGTTTTTGAAAACAGAAGTCCATTTAATGGATTAAGCCAGTTTATTTCAGGGTGATATAGGAGAGAGATTCATCTTTGGAAGGTGGTGGAAGGTACAGAGCAGGTGGGCAGAAATACACAGAGCTCATAAGAATAAAATATTCCTTATATGTATGGGAGAATGTGTGTATGTATCTGATGATGGGAATTATGTTCCTCTGCAGCAACCTAGGGAGAAGGTAGGACTTTAGAAGGGACAGCTGCAAGGTGCAATCGTGGAGACTAGACAATTGGCCAAGGCTTTTACCTTCAGCTGAGGTATTACACTACATCCAAACTGTGCCCAAGCTAAGTGTAGAAATAGCAAGAAAAGGCCAGGTGCGGTGGCTCACGCCTGTAATCCCAGCACTTTGGGAGGCCGAGGCAGGCAGATCACTTGAGGTCAAGAGATCGAGACCAGCCTAGCCAACATGGTGAAACCCCGTCTCTACTAAAAGCACAAAAATCAGCTGGGCGTGATGACGCACACCTGAGGCAGGAGAATCGCTTGAACCTGGGAGGCGGGGGTTGCAGTGAGCCGAGATAGCGCCACTACACTCCAGCCTGGAGATAGAGCGAGACTCCATCTAAAAAAAAAAAAAAAAAAAAAAGCAAGAAAAGCCCACTTTCTACCTTCTAATGGCTCACATAGGATTATACAATTTATTTTTCAGCTGTGACTATGATATATTAAAGAGTAGAAAACTTTTCTTTATTTTCAAGGCAGGCTGAAAACTCTTTGAATATTGGTGCAACCTTAAAGAATAAATGCTGCTCTCGCCACCCTGGGTATGGTGGGCCTCAGCAATAGATTTCAATTGATTTAGAAAAACAAAGTGTTATGACATTTCTTGTAAAAATGTGTGATCAAAGAAAACTCACACCTCTACATATCTACTATAATTTTCATTTTTCAGACAGTATAACTGTGAGATTCATTGACAGTTTTAGCCAGGTGTTTCTGGTTTTCCTCCTAAGTACAAGGTGGTTTGTATTTCCCCTCCCCTTGAAGTGGGCGTGGCGACGTGGTTTACTTAAATCAGTCAAATGTGTGTGGTGCCGGCCTCACTTCCAGGTGGAAGCAATAAAAGTAGGTCTGCACTCCCCCAAGTAGGGTCTTGTCTTTCTCTCTGCCTCAACGATTGGTGATGCTTTGGCTGGCTCTTCTGTCAGCCTCGGTTCTGGAGTGAGGATGACACGGGACAGAGCACCCAGTCTACCCACATGGACAGGAAGTGTGAGCAAAAGTAAGTCTTGGTCACTTAAGATGGTGCGATATTAGAATTGTTTCCAGAGAATAACCTTGAAAATCTTACCCAGTACAATCAATAATGAAGCCCAGAGAGTCAAACAAGTTGTTTAAGTTTACTTCTCAGTTAATACCTGTTGATTTCAAATACATCTTTCCCTGCTAAGCAGTTAATATTCTATAAGGATTTATTAAGTGCCTGCTAAGGACACACCCTGCTAAGGACCCTGAGGATACTGTGTTGAACGACACAGACAGGGTCCTTGCCTTCAAGAGAGCTACTCACAGACTACTTAACCTTTGTTCAATAATTTGGTTAGGGGTTAGCATTAAGTTTACAATTTCTAGAATCCATTGCCTCAACCCCTCACACACACACACCCACCTTTAAGAAATGGGAATAACATTTGCCCATCTCCAGACTTTTGGGGCCTCCTTTTCTCTTTGTGATTTCTTAGAATTTAACAACAGGAGTGCCTTGATCACATCTGCAAGTCATTTAAATATCCTAGGATATAATTTATCTGGACCCTAAGGCTTGAATTAATTTAAAGCTGTAAAGTAGTCCCTTATTATCTCTGCACCTATCTTGTACTTCAATTCTCTCCTAATGATGTTTGTTCTAGATTTGCCAGCTTGAAAATTATTTTCCTTTATGGGGAAAAGAGCAAAACAGAATACGAATAAATCTACGCTCTCTGCTTTGTTGCTTAACATATTTTTTGTAGTAAATTGTACACTTTTCCTGAGGTGTGTGGATTGTTTTGAGCAAGCATATGTACCTGCAGCATAGCCAAGAAAGTCTGCTTAATAGGGATTAAGACCAGTTAATAATGAGTGAAGCTGAAACTAAAAACTCATATGCAGGTGTTCAAACAAATTACTGAGGTGAGCTGGATGAGATTAATGTGTGTCCAGGAGAACTAATTGGAGAAGCACCTGGAATGTTTTTGGTACTATGAATACTCTAGCTCAATTCATTTTCTTTTTTTTTGTCTGAGGCAACCTAAGGTAGCACTTTCGTATTTGAACAAACATAGAATTACAGTTTAGTTAACATTTGTAAAGCACCTACTCTGTATTTGGTACTGTGTCTGTATAGTTGCTGTTACCCTAGAATGGTGATAGTCATCAAAACTGAGTATCCACTCTGTGAGTGCTGGTATTCGGTGCTCTCTCTTATGGAAAGATTGTGGGCTTAGTTTGGGTCAGGGAAATCTTCATTCCTGAGGTGTGTTTTTTTTTTTTAAATCTCATCAGATTCTTGTGCAAGTTTCCCAGTATTGGATTCTGATTCCATTTAAAGCTCTATTCTGCTTTATTTATGTAAAAGCCCTTGTTTGTCTTTAAGAGTTTTCCATTGTTTCAAGTCTTTGTAAACTGCTTCAGATTTCTCTCCATTTTTTGTATTCTTAAATCTTCTCAACCTTGAAGGTCTGATCTCATTGCCTTGTAGAGACATGAAAATTTTCTCTTTAGTATCTGATTACTAAATTCGGTCAGTAGCTCACATTACATTTATAATATGGGGATTAGTGCTTGGAGTCTCTGATTTTAATTCCTCACCATATGCCCTTTAGAACTTCTGAACAAAGGTACAATTCCATCTCTCTCAGAACTTTGGAAATGTTCTTTCAAAAAAATATAGCATTTTTCTTTTCTCTGACTCTCACTGCTTGGCTTTTATGAACTCGAAGACGACATGGTTACACTGTCTCCCATGGTTTCTGTTCCCTCCACATTCATAGTCCTGTCTTCCTAGATTATAAGAAGTCTACCCAAGAGTAACATTTATTTGCTTTTTTAACCTTCAGTCAATCATTTTGAGTTTTTAGTATCACAGTGTGGTCTGCAGACACGTGGAGTGATTGTTTAAAATGTACATTTCTCAGTGCTCTTTCTCAGAACCAGCTATACAATTAGCAGGGCATAGTGCAAAATTAAAGCCCCATGTTGAAAAGCATTAAGAATTTTTGATGATGATATCAAAATCATCAAGAATTTTAACGATGGTGACAGTAAGACGTTAAACCCAGCATGGGGCCCTTCTGAGCATGCCCAAAAAGCCAGTTCTATTTTTTCCTCAAAGATTCTGATTGAGGAAGTTTGCTGTAGAGCCAGAAAGTTGCATTTTTAGCAAGCTTACTGTATTTTCTGATGTAGGTTGTTCTGTAGGCCTGTTTGAAAACCCTGCTCTGCATGATGACCATTCCCATGCCCACAGCAAATTCAAACAGTAATATCTGAGGTTACGTGCTTTCAGAAGGTAAACATTTTATCAATACATTTTGCCTTGGTGCCTGTTTTCCAATGTATTTTAGAAAATCATTCACATACAGTCTGACGGGGTTGTTTATAATATCATTCCACAGGGATATCCCATCTTGTCTCTTTTGTATTAAATAAATGCTTTTGTTCAGGTGGTTCAATCTTTAGATTTTTAGCTATATACATGCAGATGTAGTGACATAGAGAGATGTTTGTGATATACAGTCATGCACCATGTAACGATATTTTGGTCGATGACAGACTACATATAGGGCAATGGTCCCATAAGATTATAATACTGTATTTTTACTATATATTTTTTATGTTTAGATACACAAATACTTATTGTGTTATAGTTGCCCAAAGTATTCAGTACTGTAACGTATACAGGTTTTTAGCCTAGAAGGAATAGGCTATATCATACAGCCTAGGTGTGTAATAGGCTCTAGCATCTAGATTTGTGTAAATAACTCTGTGATAGTTACACAATGATGAAATCACCTAACAATACATTTCTTAGAAGGTATCCCTGTTGTTAAGTGATCTGTAACTGTATAGTTAAAAAAAAAAACCTCTATTTGATTACTTAGCATGTACTTCTAGATTATTTGGGGGGAAAAATGTAAAGCAATATATAACAGGAAAAATTTCTTTGTAAAACAAATATGAAAATGCTAAAAAGTGGCCTCTACTGGATATAGAACTCCCAGAATGTATACCTATATATGTATATATTTTTGCTCTGCATGAGCATAAAATACTCATATTTGTATATAAAAATACATATATGTCTAGTATTATAAAAAATAAAAATTTTAAATATATGGTCCCAATACATGCATACACCTTGGCCCAGCAGACAACACATATTAAGATGATCGTCTATGAAATCACGTTTGTCAGTTGATGTTAATGGTGTAAATCCTCTTAATTTCTACATATTGTGTGTTGGTGCATAAACATTTGATTTGACGCACTTTTTCATTAACTTCATCAGAGCTTTCGGGTGCCTTCTCTAGCATGTTCTATGTTACCCAATCTTTTCTCAGGTTTAATTTTATCTATGCATTTTCAATACTTCCACTGAAATTTCTGTTCAATTCCACAGCCATATATGTATTCATTGAGCACAGGTCATATTGCATGCTACACAAAGAGACTATAAAGATAAAAACTACTAGGACACAAGCTCTTCCTTTAAAGAGTTCAAATGAAGTTTAAATTCACAAATGGACATTTATAGTGATAATACAGAATAACCTAATATATGTATATATGTTTTCTTCCATGGCTTTGGGCTCATAACTCCCATACATCTTGTTACAGTAAACAGAATCTTCCTCTCTGGTCTTTTCCTGCTCTCATTTTACCTGCCCATGGCAGGACTCGAAGCTGGTTGTGGGTTACAAGAACGTCATTCTAGAAAGGGTCCTGACTTGTGCCTCGGAGGAAGGAATATTGCACAGAAAGGCCTAAAAGAATCTGAACAGACAGGCCTTATTGTGTTTAGATCATACCCTTTTGTCCAATCACATTTCAACATGGTTGTCCATGCTTCAATCTTGCCTGTCCAGTGAAGTCTCCCTAAAAAGCCCGAGAAGACAGGGTTCAGGAGCTTCTGGGTAGCTGAACACAGAGAGGTTCCTGGAGGGTGGCACACTCAGGGAAGGCATAGAAGCTCTGTGCTTCTTCCTCATTCCTCACCCAGTGAATCTGTTTATCTGTATCCTTTGTAATACCCTTTATAATAAACTAGTAAATGTGTTTCCTCGAATTCTGTGAGCTGCTCTAACTAATCAAACCCAAAGAAGGGGTTGTGAGAACCCCAACTTGAAGCAAGTTGGTCAGACGTTCTAGAGGCCTAGACATGCAACTGGTGGGAAGCGAGGAGGAGGTTTTGTGGAATTGAGCGCTCAACCTGTGGGATCTAATCCTATCTCCAGGTCAACAGTGTCAATTGAATTGGAGGACACCCAGCTGGTGTCTGCTGCAGAATTGCTTGCTTGCTGGTAGGGAGGAATCACCACATATTTTGGGGTCACATATTTTGAAGTTTTATGTGTTGATTGTTGTTGTATTGGTGTGAGAGTAGAAGAAAAACATAGCTTGCTTTTCCAAGCAGTAATGCATGCTGAACCCAACAATTAAGTTAAACTCAAGATGCTACTGGAGCTCCATAAAGAAATGCCTACTGAACCCAGAATAGGTTGTGAGAAAGTGGTTCAGAGAATGTTTCCTGAAATAGGTACAAACTGAATGAGGCTAGAACAATGAGTCAATTGGGCAGAGTGGGGTAAAGGTTGTGCATCAATCAGGGTTCTCTAGAGGGACAGAACTAATAGGATAGATGTATATATGAAAGGGAGTTTATTAAGGAGTATTGACTCACACAATCTCAAGGTGAAGTCCCACAATAGGCTGTCTTCAAGGAGCAAGGAAGCCAGATGGATGTGTTTGCTTCCCCTTCTGCCAGGATTGTCAGTTTCCTGAGGCCTTCCCAGCCATGCTAAACTGTGAGCCAATTAAACCTCTTTCCTTTATAAATTACCCAGTCTCGGGTATGTCTTTATAAGCAGCATGAGAATGGACTAATACATACAGTTTGCAATTAATGGGCTGGCCACAAAAATATAAGGGGCAGAGTTTTGAAAAATGCTTTAAGTTAGGGGCTAAGACAGAGAATATATATTTGTTTATATTTACCTAGGTGAAGAATTTTAAACTTTATTCTAAAGGAAGGGGAATATTGATACATTTTAACCAAGAAGGTGATCAGCTTTTCATCTATAGTAAACAAGCCCCCTGAATTACCCATTCTTCTCAGTTCTAAAGAATATTTTACCCTTGTCAAAATAACAGCTTAAGTCATGATCCAAAAGAAAGATTCTCCTCTTTGACCCTATATAGTAGTACCAGCTTTTGTCTATATTCTCTTTAAAGACGTAACGGCACAATAAAAGAGAATTGAAATTTCCATCTGCATCATAAACCCTTTTTTTAAAATTTCTAATTAGTACTTTAAGGGACCTGGAGGCACTTTAGAGTTTCTTCAGAAGGTGTCATACAGTCTATAAGGGCATCAACAATTTGGTCATGAATGGGAAAAAATGGGTCTGATACCATCTGGTATGCTCTTGTCAGCCCTGCATCTAAAATCCTTAAAGATCATGCATCTTCCCGTTTGCCACATCACATTCCCATATGCTTGCTCAATTTTTTACTACTACACATTCTATTCTTGTCTAGAAAAGAAAAAAGTTTCTGTTGAGCCTCGTTGTAAATAAGAGTATGTTATTCCTTAAGTAGAAGTAATATAAATTGTAAGAGACAACATTGATTGCTGTTGGTCATAACACCTTTCACACTTGACCATTTTCCCTAAATATGTTTTAAAAAAACAAAAGCTTCCCCTTAAGACCTCATTATTGAGTATGAAATTTAGAAAAAAATTGTGTGGAGGGACAGATAATTGGCTCATACCTACTTGCTTTACAGCATTACAAAAATCAATTTATCAGCAATGACCACTATACGTGATATTACCTATTCAAACTTAAGACATTTGAACTCTGGGAATCTCACTGCTTATGAAGTTGTTATTGTCAATTTTCACTAATATATATACTGAAGAATTCACTATAATGGTCATTATATTTCTACAAAATCTATAGCATTACAGATCTAAAAGACATCAAGGACAGTGTTGCTATCTAAATTTTAATTCCTGCTGATCACTGGCATTCACTTAGAAGTTATTTTTCAAAGTCTAAATTTCTCTTACATTCCTATTATTTTGAGTAAATAATTAGCATTTCCCGGACCTGCTTCATAAATCTAACTCTGTATTCTTTTAAAATTTACTTTTCACGTAAAATAATTGGTTCACTATTTTTCAGAGGCATAAAGTTTTTCTTTCTAAATATAAAAATGTGTTCCCCAGTAAAAAATTCTTTCTTTACATTGTATTTCCTTTATTGCTTCCATTTTAAGGTGACATTATGGGAGGAACAATAATTGCCTTGTTCATTTTGATTTATTTGGCTATATGCCTCCTTACCTTGCTAATGAAAAATATACTGTCCTACATGGATCATTTATGATGTGATTCCATAAGATGCTTTTTGCATTTCCAGCCAGCAGGATAATATGTTAGCTTCAAACTACCTAATAGGAAAGAATTTGTTGGCATTTTGTTGTTGTTTTTGTTCTGTCTTCCTACTTAATAGGTAACTTAAAGCAAATCTATATTTTTAATTGTAAGGACTAAGAGGCAAAGGACAAGTGGCAACTGTTGTCAAAATGAGAGGTTTTGCTAAGACTTGTTCCTTTTCCTAATTTCTTATGAGTCCCGCTATGTAAGTGGAATCTTATTCTTGCTTCCTTTCTCAAACTGTCAGTACTTTCTGTTGTGTGATTACTTACCAACAGGTCAGAGAAATACTTTTGTTTCATCAGAAATAAGTAAATGTGGCCACTTTCTTACTAAAGGAGCAGCTGACCATGAAAATATTTGTAAGTCACCATGGAATTTGTACAAAGGCAACTTCATTTGTTTTATTGCCAGGGAAGAGGATAGCATCACATAGAATATAATTTCAAATCCAGAAAGAAATCCATACATTTATAGTGAATTTATTTTCAACAAAAGTGCCACGAACATACATTGCGAAGAGACAGTCTCTTCAGCAAATGGTGTTGGGAAAACTGGATATCCATATGCAGAAGAATGAAACAAGACCCCTCTCACTTGCCAAATATGAAAATCGAATTAAAATAGATTAAAGTCTCAAATCTAGGACTTCAAACTATGAAACCACTAAAAAAAAACTTTGGAGAAACTATCCAGGACATCAGCCTGGTTAAAGATTTCTTACTGTTCCACAAGCATTGGCAACCAAAGCAAAAATGGACAAATAGAATCACATCAGGTTAAAAAGCTTCTGCACAGTAAAGAAAACAGTCAACAAAGTGAAGAGACAACCACAGAATGGGAGAAAATATTTCCAAACTATCATCTGACAAGGGATTGATCACCAGAATATACAAGGAGTTCAAACAACTCAATAGGAAAAAATCTAATAATCCAATTAAAAATGGGCAAAAGGTCTAAACAGACATTTCTCAAAAGGCATTCAAATGGCAAACAGGCATATGAAAAAATGCATCAGAAAATTGCAAATCAAAACTACAATGATATATCATCTCCCCCCAGTTAAAATGGCTTTTATTCAAAAATAGGCAATAACAAATGCTGGCAAGGATGTGGGGAAAAGGGAACCCTCATACACTGTTGGTGGGAATGTAAATATTCTTTAGTCACTGTAAAGAGCAGTATAGAAGTTCCCCAAAAACCTAAAAATAGAACTACCATATGATCCAGCAATCCCACTGCTAGGTATAATCAAAACAAAGGAAATCAGTATATTCAAGAGATATCTGCTCTCTTGTGTTTACTGTAGCACTATTTGCAAGAGTGAAGATTTGGAAGCAACTTGTATCCAAGTAACAGATGAATAAATAAAGAAAATGTGGTACATGTACACAGTGGAGTACTATTCAGACATAGTAAAGAATGAGATTCTGTCATCTGCAACAACATGGATGGAGCTTGAGGACATTATGTTAAGTGAAGTAAGCCAGGCAGAGAAAGACACACTTTGCATATTCTCACTCATCTGTGAGAGCTAAAAATTAAAACATTTGAACTTATGGAGACAGGGAGTAGAATAATGGTTACGAGAGCCTGGGAAGGGTAGTTGGTGGAGGCAGGTGGTTAATGGGTACAAAAACAGAATGAATAAGATCTAGTATCTGATAACAGGGTGACTACAGTCAACAATAAATTATTGTACATCTTAAAATAACTAAAAGAGTATACTTGGAATGTTTGCAACCCAAAGAAATGATAAATGTTTGAGGTGATGAATACCCAATTTACCCTGATGTGCTTACTACACACTGTATGCCTGTATCAAAATATCTCCGGTACCCCATAAATATATATACCTACTATGTTCTCATACAAATTTAAAATTAAAATAATATGTAATATTTTCCAGGAAAATTAAACTCGCATGTTAGCAGAATAAGAGGATCATTTTCTGCCATAGTTTATTATTATCAATATGGTTGAGTTCAGAAAATGTTTTCTCTTAATAAAAAGTTTATATTAAATGAAAAAAGATACATCAGTTGTTTAGTGGCAAGACTTTACACTTCATATTTTCTGACGCTCTTACAAAGCTTGTTTTCATATGAATACCTTAGTCTTTAAGCTTTAAATGAGTTGATTTTAGTCCCATATTGAATAACGTATTATTATTTTGTTATTGTTGTTCATATGTGATCCAATACAGCTAGATGGGAAGACAGAGTTGAAACAGGTTAATACTTAACATGAAGCCATATGTTCCTTGAGAACAGGCTGTCTCAGAGCCAGCTTGGGACTGAAGACTGCATAGGGAAAGGAGATGTCAGGGTATCTGTCTTTCAGACTATTGCCAAGAGGAATGGTCTACAGACTCACCCAGAATCCCGAGTCCATGTGAACGTTTGAGAAGTTCATAAACTTGGTCCTGGATATTATTAGATTTCTCCAGCAAATCTGACATAATTCAAAAATTGACTATGCCAATTCTTATATGTGTAGAAATGTCATAAATACAGAATATGTTCTTGTACCAATTGACATGAAATGATATAATGAGAAAAACCCGGAATCATATTAAAAGACTTCTAAACTAGGAGGGAGCCAAGAGACCAAAGAATGACTCAGACAAGTCTAGCTTAGCAAGTAGGTGAGTTTATTAGGATTTACATATGAGGCACTCCTGGACGACAGCAGAACAGCTTGAGAGATTTGTGTGGCCTCCCATCCGTAAGCTGCTGTTAAGCTGGTTTTCTGGCACTTCGTCTACCGTTTGTGTGGTGGGACTGCTTTTCTTGGTAGTTCTCAGATACTCTCCAGGATTCTCGGCTTCTCAGGGACACCTGCTTTTCAGCCGGGCACCATAGCCTTGACTCATCAACTTGCATTCAAAACATGTCACACTGTAGGTCTTTTAATTGATAGTGCTTAGTTTTGTCTTTTTTAATTTTCTTTATGTACACTCTCATAAGTACCTATTTTTGAGAGACATCCACAGGGCCAAGACATTTATATATTTTATTATTTTAAATGTCTTGGTTGGTTATAAACAACCAAGCAAGACTTTCATACATTTTCACTAAAGACTATCGTGTTTGTTTCTACAACTTCCTATTAGGCACATTTGTAGAAATGTTTTTCAACATTAATAATTCAAAACTTAGTTTTAAGCAGCTAACCCACTATAGTCAGATTACAGTAAAGACATTAATTCTTTTTTTCAAAGGCCTTCCAATATGAACTTCATTTAAAATTCATTGGTTCTTTTTTCAGATCATCCTCTCTCCCTAGATTTTCATAGTTGCTGTTAACCTTAAAGGTGTTTCACACAAATGCATAGAGACAGATACAAGACAAATGAATACAGAAAATTCTATGAAAAGAAAAAGATATACTTGAATTGCTTATGAACTTTATAATGTTGAGAACCATTATTTGTCAGGGAGTGATAAAAATTCCCACATGAATGCATGTACTATAATTATAATAATTTGTAATGATTCAACACTCTTGTAGTCAGAGCAAAGTGCTCTTCTGCCTGCGTTGTGTTTTGATGTATTTGTAGGTGTTATGAATCCAAAGACTCATAGATGGTCATTTTAACCTAACATGCTCTGTTGTAGGAGAGCTTCTTCAATTCATTAACCTCATTTAAATAGACACAAAATGCTAAATCAAGAAAATTCCTTCTGATCATTTTAGAAATCAGTAATGACTTCATCACAGCGATATCGCCTTTGGGTGTTTGACAAACAGTATCTTTTCTGGTAAGGAGGAGTAATAGAGAATTTAATAATCATGGATATGAATACGGGAAAAACTGAAAATCTGCTCATTATAATTATAATAGGTAGTACAATTAGAGATGCCTGGACAACCAGAGCAATGGAAAGAGCAAAGAATGTGTAAAGAATGAAGGGGAGGCTGGGGAAAGCTTCAACTGTAGTGCCATTTCAGAGTTAGAGTTGTAAAAATCAATGGAAGCAGTAAACAAGAGAACTGACTCCACTAATGCATAGTGTGCATAGTGGGAATGATATACAAATTATATAGAAATACATTCTAACCACATATGAATGCAAATAGTAGTATCATATTTGGAAAAGGACATCAGTTCTTTGCAACACTGTATACTTTCCTAGACATAGTCTTCTTTTTTTGTCAGATAAAAAAAGATTGCCCCCAAGCCTAAAGCAACACATATCCATAGTTTTGAATTGAATCCAGGATTGATACTTTACCGACGTCTTTGAAATCAACATGGTTGATGACAGAAGACATATAAATCATCCTAAGAAATCTTGTAACCTTGATCTTTGCTACTTTATTCAACCAAGTTGGTTCTTCTTAGGACTTTAAAGGTAAGAGCATTGAATTGAGTAAAACAGTGTGTCCTAGGGGCAGAATAAGATCTTTATGACTATGATTTATTGGAAAAAGGTACTGAGAAGAAGAGGTATGTCTTAGACTTGGGACCCCTTAGGTGGTGAGTTGATAGTTTATCTGCTATGTTATTTTATAAATAATTGCTAAAAAGTGTCTCAGGAACATTGTGTAATCCTTTAAATTTGTAGTTGTAGGGGGCTCTTAATTTTAAGGTAAATTATTTTGCTATACAATAAAATAATTAAAAATGTTCAATTCAGGCCCAACTCAGGACTATACCAATTCTTATACTGTTTTCTAATTAAGAAAAAAATAAAGTGAAATTAGTAGGAGCACATTTTTAATATCTCATAATTAAACTAAACAATAAAAATAAACAGATGTTTGGCTGAAAGGGAACAAAGAGAGAAAACAAAGGGAGAAAGGAAATCATAGGTTCTCAGAATAGTCTACCCAATGAGGGAAGGCAGAAGGAAAATGAGTTACCAGCAACCCAGAAAATTGCTTGCTTTTTTGTTTTTGCTTTCCTTAAGCATGCACAGATCCAGCTCCCTGTACCATCTTCTCCACATTTATGCCTGCCCCTTGTCCTTTGTGGAAAGGAATCATTGTCTTTCTCTTATGCATCGTTCCTTCACTCCCTTCTTTGCCTTGCTTTTCCTTCATTCCTCCTTGACTGGTGGAGGACATTTCATTACATGTGTGCGTGGAAACTTCAATGCCCTTACTCTGGTTCAGTAAATATCTCTGTACGTACCTTGTTATCAACGTGACACTTGACCACTGGGCTTGACTGACAGCAGCATTCATTCTAGGAACGATACGGTATTTTTCTGGTGGAGGAAGCATGGACTAGGCTTTTGGAAACCTGGGTTCTAGGCCTGACTCTGGCTCTCTTGAGCAGTTTGACCTTGGATAATCAAGTCCTTACTTCTGGTGTCAATTCCAGGTCTCTGAAGTGATTGTATTCATTTTTTATATTCCTTCCTTGGCTAATTTAGTCCAACCTTCTCATTTTAGGGGTAGAGAAATTAAGCTATGGAGAGAATTATCTACAAACATCTCATTTATCTTGTATTAATATTAGTTTGCATTTATATTATTTCATTTATATAGAATTGTCTTTATGTAGAATTTTATGTGTGTATAAAATACAACTATTGAGGATCCCCACTCCCCACTCAAAACTACAAAATTCACCTCCCTAAATTATCTGTTCTTCAAACAATACTTCATCCAGGTATACTACTAACTATAATCCTCCAAGGGTTTTGATTGAGAATGGGGAATAAAATGAACAGTTCAGTAGTAGAAGTGAGAGACTAAAGATTTTTGTTGCAAATAAAGTTATCCAGGGAAAGGGGAATGGTCAAGAATAACACATTTTCTGGAACAGGGAAATTAGAGTGGTCTGACTGCTATTATAAAATGAGCAGGTATACGTTTATATAATATGGTTGTTTTTATTTTTCAGTAAAAATCTAAGTTGTAAAGATGTGTTATTCTATTTTATTAGAAGCCATATTACATGCAGAAAGTTACACATACACATTTATTCACATACAAATATTCCTAAGTGAAAAACTATGTTTGATATATTTGGCATTATTTAAACATAAACTTGTGACAACTTGTGGCACAGGTTTATTTTTGAGATGAGGGTCTTGTTCTGTCACCCAGGCTGGTGTGCAATGGTGCAGTCACTGCTTACTGAAGCCTCTATCTCTCAAGTTCAAGCAATCCTCCTACCTCAGCCTCCCGAGAAGCTGAGACCACAAGCATGTGCCCCCACACCCAGCTTTTTTTTTTTTTTTTTTTTTTTTTTTTTGTGTAGAGACAAGGTCTCCCTGTGTTTCCCAGGCTGGTCTCAAATTCCTCAGCTCAAGTTATCCTCTCACCTCGGCTTCCCAAAGTGTTGGGATTATAGGCGGGAGCCACCATGCCTGGTGTGTAGCACAAGTTTAAAGATTTTATTACAAGAATATCTGCTTTCCTCAATAAAGCCTAGAGGAAATCGAACAGGAAAAGTGCTCTTGGAAGGAGAGGTACCTCCTTCTGATTTATCTACTCTTATCTATCTACATTAAGCTAATTGAAAGAAGAAATCATGTTTGGTGTGAAACAACCAAAATCTATTATGTGAGGGACTTCACGCAGAGTGAGTTAGATAGAAAGACTAATAATACAGTTTGCTAAACTTGTGCCAAATCTATTAAAATGTGCCTTTTAAAGTATACTTTACAGACAAAAACAAACTTGGCTGTTATTATAATCTATGAATATAATTCATAATACAATCCATGATATTTGAAACTTTGAGCCCTTCAGTAATTCTTTATCGTGCATTGTGTATGTGTATTTGTGTGTAATGGTAGTAGCAGCTGGCAAACAAAAATGATTTTTATCTTAAATAATGTTACAGTGTTCCCAAGTTTATTTCCTGAAGGACTGCCCTGCTGAATTTTCTTAGTCAATATTGCCCCCTTCAGTTCATTCTAAGGATGTGCATGATAATAAATGGAGCACATAATTTTTCCCTGGGCTGTGTTTAACTTGGCACCAGGAGATTAACAGACAAGGCAGCCAAACCCACTCAAGGCTGATATAACCTCATTGGTCACATGGACATTCTAGTTCTTTCCCAGGCATTATTTCCACATGAGAAAAGATGTTGTTTTTGAAGGAGTCAGCAACCAAAACCAATATCCACATTAAGAAATCATTGCCAATTAGATTGCCTTTAGTGGCAATGAATGATTTGAAACTGGTGTAAATTTCTCTTAAAATCATATGGGCCCACTTTAATTACTACAAATACAAATGAAAAGATATTGTGAATGTCCTTTTGCCTTAGGGTCAGAGAAGGAAACATAAGCTGGAGGGCATTTAATTCAGCTAACCTTCATTATTCGTTTGAAACCTTTAGTAACAGTTATTTTCATAGCATTCTGTCAATTGAGCAAGCCAAGATATTATATAAAGGCCCCCTTGTTTGTAGAAGAGCTTAGGAGAACTGAGAAAATTTGGTGGAAAATATGACTACTTTTGTGAAGATGATATAATTTGACATTTTATTTAAAAGCAAACTATTATTAATCATTGTACCAACCACAAAATACAAATGTAGACATTTTAAAATAATGTAGGTCTAGAAAACCATTAGTGATTTCACAAAACATTCCACAGCCTTATACCAACCTTGAAAATAGTTTCCAAGAAAGCAAAAGGCTCAGACACATAATTTATCAGTAGGCAACCTTACATATTGCATGAATGTTAATTCCACCCTATACTCTGCTGGCCTCTTCCTGCTGTGTTCAGTTGCAATGGACTAATCAAACTTAAACCTTGCTCTACATTTAATTCTGAAATTTCCCACAAGCATAGATTTTCAAAGAAACAACAACCAATATTGTAGACAAAGGATCTTTATCCCATTGAAGATAAAAAAAAAAAAATAGGTAACTTGAACTTTTCACAATAGACACTGATAGATGGAAGAAGCATGTTAAATTTCTTTGGCATTTAATCCTCCATTTAAATGTTGATAACTTATTAATCTTCGGTTCTGTAATCAAAGATAAATATTTTAACCACTATTGCTGTGTTTCTATTATATACTGTCATGGTGGTATTTGTTTGGATTTTTTTTTAATAATGGAAAACTACAAAAAACCAAAATACTGTATTATTAATATCTATACTTTAACTTGGGATAGCCTCCAAAACAAATGTGACTTAAATTTAATGTCAGTGGCAATTTGGTTTTTAAAAAAAATTCAATTGTAAATGAATTACTTTATAAATCCACTGAGCAGAGTTCACATTTTACTTTGAATTTTTCTTCTCTTTTTTCTCTTTATGTTTGTATGTATGTTCATGCCTGTGATTTTCTTCCCCTAACTAATACTAAGATATTCTAACACTAACTATTTGGAAATGTAGGAAAGTAGAGAGCAGAGAGGAAAAAAAGAGGAAATATGATTCACTTTTTCTGTTTATATTCCAAATTTTGCTTTGTGCTTTAACTTTTTGTTTTATGATTATACATTTTAAAAACCTGTATCTTCTCATCTTTCTTGAGCTGTTGTTCATAGAACCTAAGACACTCTTGTTCCCGCAAATCTATTCTCAGAAGCCAAAATGACCATTAAAAAAAATTAGATAATTGTGTTGCTCCCTTTCAGTGACTTCCAATGCAGTTAGAATGTACACTAAACCCCTATTCATGGTCTGCAAGGCCCAGCATAATCTCAGCCCCACCTCACTATTCACTTTCCTCTCACGAAACCCTTCTCCCTCAGTGGGCTCCACTTACAGGTATTCCTTTCAGTCCCTCAAATGCTCTTTCCTGCTGCAGGATATTTGCATGTGCTGTAACTTGCTTCTGGGAAGCTTTTACCCCTGTTCCTCACGTGGCAAACACCTCATTCTGCATATTTTGGTTTGATACCACTTTATTTAGATAGGTCAACCATTTAAGTTGGATCATCCTGTACTCTGTTTCTTCCCTTCAAAGCATTTATCATTTAAAATGTTCACTTATTTGTTTGTATTCCCACATATTAAGTGCTATTTATCAATGTGTCCCTAAAGTAGTTGAGTGAATAAATAGTTATGTACCTAATCAAATTTTAAACAACATCGATTAATTTACTGAGCTAAAGGTAGATCTCAGCATGAATGTGAAATAATCTCATTAATTTATTCATTGCTTTTGCTATCTAATATTTATTTGCCAACCATTGTGTACCAAGAACCCTTCTAGGTTCTGAGAATATACCAATTTTTACAAAATGCCTGCTCTCATTTAGCTTATATTCTAAGCATGGGTGAAGGGGGAAGATAGGCAATTGACTCTAGTCAATTAAAAGGTCAAAAGTGCTACAGAAACAAAACAAGAAAGGGAGATTAGTGGTGTGTGTTGAGTGAGGAATTTTAAGTAAAATGACCATGGAAGCCTCACTAAGGAGAGATTTGGTATCAGTGAAGGAGCAGGACAACCTTATACTAGGGGAAAAATTATTCTGAGCTAGCAAACGAAGCAAAGATAATCACCAGAAGTGAAGTGTCATGGGCTGGGAGTGTCTCAAGGAGGAGTTAGGGGAGTAGAAAGAGAAGAAGCCAGAGAGAGATAAGATCTTTTAGGCTATTGGAAGGACCTCCGCTTTCACTCTGTCAAATATAAAGCCATTGCAAGTTTTACAGTTTTAAGCTGGGAAGTGACATATATTTTAAAAGGATTTTCTGGCTGTAGGGTTGGGAGTATTCTGTAGGGGATCGGGGTGCAAGTGGGAGATCATTTAGAATGCTATGGGGATAATCCAGTTGGGAAACAATGGTGACCGGGACAGATAGTCACAGTGGAAGGGGAGAAAAGTGGCTGGATTCAGGATATGTTACAAATGTTTGGTCAGTTTTATCAAAGCTTTTCGTGAGATATGACAGCAGAGAAAATAACCTTAGCAATCGATAGGGTGATGAATCATCTTAATCAAGGAGGAAATTACACTTTCCAGATTTACCTTTAGGGAGTATTCTGTATTTGGAAGTTCCTTAAGAGGCTTATTTTGGAAAGAAAGGCAAGGACTAGGGGCTGAATTTAGGAGAAAAAAAAGTTATCCTTGAGAAAATGTAAAAAAAGGTGTGAGTTATTCTGAAAAACAGCCAAGTGCTGAGAGAAAATGAGAGGCCAGGGGTTTGGAGCTGGTGAGATAATGGGAGACAGTGTGTTTCATGATATGACCACTTCCTTAATGGTCCAACTTTTTAGCAAAGGTCCTAAAATCATGAAATACTTGAAATATATATACATTCTATATATATAGAATATATATATGGAAATAGTCCATATTGGAATGAATGGGACAGGAAATCAGGCAGATAAACAGAAACAGGAATTTAGTCATGGAAACATTCTCATAAGACCATAAAATTGGAGGCTAAAGGCAGGCTGTTTAGATCTTGACAGGTTAAGATTGCAGCCAACCTCTATAATAAGCCTAATGACTTTTTAATCTAAAACCTTTGATGTGGGGTTCTGTCCCAGGTAACAGGGACCAACCAAGTTGAGATGGATACAGAATATGTCAAGTTATGAGTGAGATAAAATTTGTCTACCATTGTTATTTAAAACAAAATCAAACAGCAAAGCACCCTGAGATGATTAGAGTTCACACAATCAAATCTGGCTTACCTATTAAGCCACCAGAAGTAGAACACTTGGCATCAGACAGGTGACAACTACCGTATTTCAAAAAGCCAATAGTGTAACTAATTGTTTGACGTAGCAATGGTGTTAAATAATTATTTTATAAAATTCCATGGAAATTTAAAAAATTTGATAGAAGAATTGTTTTCCCTAGGACTCACGCTCCAGGACAATTGATAATTATATTAAAATAGCTTAAAACTTTCTTTTAAACTCAACAAACAGAGTATGATATCAATATTTTTAATAACTAAGATAATAGCTAACAATGTGTGGATGATAAACACTTTTCTGTATTACATGTAATTTGTAGTTTTTATGATTTAAAACGAGTACATCATTCAACAACCATTAAAGATGATATACATAAGCAGACACGTATACTTAGCACAATGGGACTGATGGACCACCTAAGCCAGCTCCTCCCGGAGGTAGGATATAATATGTGTTCATCTTGGGCATCATGTTGTCCTTATATGACACCACTTCTTTTCCATTCCAAATCTAACTTTTACAATCATAGTAAATGAACTTTGTATTAAAATGAGCATAAGAAGAGAGGACCTGAATGTGGAATTTATAATATGATATTCCTCAAGTGTCTCACCTTCCCATCAAAAAGGCTTTATAGAGATATACTTTTAATAAGTGAATAGTTTGCCAGACTGAAGTGGAGAAGCAGATTAGGCAGTTGTAAGCCAAATTTTTCATCATAGAGCTGGCAGCTTTGGAATGGAAATCTATTAGCAGTGATATTTTACTTATTCACTCCATATTAGGCCAAATGACTAGGATGGAGATATAGACAAATACACAAATGTGTATGTACACACAATTATATTGTATTATATTATATTATATTATATTATATTATATTATATTATATTATATTTATTATATTATTTGTAAATCCTGATGGCTGCTTTCAACCTTCAGCCTCAAGAGACCAGCTGCAGCAACAGAATGAGACAATGCAATCATGAGGATCTTAGATGACTCATGATTCTCCCCAGGACATTACTAGACGACTGACCTGTTCTACAACCCAAGTGATGGAACAAGCTAGGGGAAAGGCAAAGCCTTTGACATTAAGTGTATTTGGATGCTGTTATGATCTGAATGTTTATATCTCCCTAAAATCTGTATGTTAAAATTCTGCCTACAAGGTAATGGTATTAGGATGTGAGGCCTTTGGGAGGTGATTAGGTCATAAGAATGGACCCCTCATGAATGGGATTGTGCCCTTACTAAAGAGACCCCAGAGGCCCTTTTTGCCCCTTCTGCCATATGACAGCCCAGTAAGGAGACAGCTGTTTAGGAACCAGGAAGCAGGCCATCACAGGACACTGAATCTGTCAGCAACTTGATCTTGAAATTCCCAGCCTCAGAACTATGAGAGTAAATTTCTGTTGTTTATAAACCTTCTATGGTATTTTGTCATAGCAGCCCAAAGATACTAAGGCAGATGTAAACACTAACTCTACCACTCACTAGCTAAGTAAACTTGGACAGATTAACCCTTCTGAACTATACGTTGAATATCACAATACCTATTTTATTGGGTTTTCAGATAAATATACTAACCTGAAATAATTTATGTAGAGAGTTTGGTACATAGTATTGCTTCTGAATATCATTACTGGAGATTACAGAATGTTATAGGAGCTTGTGGAGTCTACTGGTTTGAAGTATGAGCTTCACAGTTACATAGACTTAGGTTTGAACCTCAGTTCTGCAACTTTATGGCTGCATGAAATTAGTCAAATTATTTACCTGGGTTGAGCTTCAGTTTTTTAACTTATAAGATACAGATGATATTATCTCATAGTGTTATTATAGAAATGAGATTCTTATAAATAAAATCTTCCTGGGCATACAGTAATGCTGTATAAGTGGTAATTACTATAACATTCTTTTTTTTTTTTTTCTACTAGTGACCAGGCTACCATAGTACAGACTATCAGTTAAAGAATATGTATTTGAAGGATATGTTGGAAAGCTAAAATTATTGGTAATAAGTGAATGTGAATAATATCCTTTTATTATATTCACCTATTGTAAATATGTGTAATATATAAAAATGTAAATATTAAGTACAATAAAAAGATGTATTAATTCTATCTTGATAAAGTTGTTTTTAAAAATGTAATTTGCAACAACATGAATGAACCTGGAGGACATTATGTTAAGTGAAATAATTCAGATACAAAAAGATTTCACTTATATGTGGAATCTCAAAAAGTAAAACTCGTAAAAGCAGTGAGTAGAATCGTGGTTACTGGAGACTGGAACAAGTGAGGGGGACATATGGGAAATACTAGTCAAAGCACATAAAATGGCAATTAGACAAAAGAAATAAGTTCAAGAGGTACAACATGGTACCTATAGTAATAACAATATATGGTAAGAGTAAGTAGATTTTTAAGTGTTTTCACAAAAAATTATGTCAGATAATACCTATGGTAATTTGCTTGGTTTAGTCATTTCGCAGTCTATACATACTTGAAAACATCATGTCATCACCATAAATATATACAATTTTTATTTTTCAATTAAATTCAAAAAGTAAAAAAAATGAGATTTAGATAAAAGAAGTGTATAAAAAAGGAGATATTTAATTCTACAGTAAGTCCAATAAGAGGTACTTTTCAACCCTTATGAAATTTTGGCTTGTTTAAAGATGTGATGAGTTCCACAGGCCATAATGAGTTTCCTTTCACTGGAAGCATTCAACCATGGACTGATATCTACCCTGCAGGGGCATCAGCAGGGGATTTGAGCATAGGATGACTGTTTGATTTAGATGACCTTTGAGGTTATACTCAATCCCAAGATTCTGATTCAGCAATTCTGTAATCAGAGTGGCAAAACTGCCAGAAAAGCTAATGGAATCCAGCCGCCTTCAGTAAAAGCAAAGTATTAGATCAAAGGAGGTAAAATTTCTATTGTAATATTTTGATTCAGACAGCACTTATTTCGGAGAGCAGGGAAGATCCAGGTTTTGTGGAGCCTATAGGTTACAGTTTGTGTGTGTGTGGGGGGGAGTTCTTTAAAAATTAAAAAATTACAAATGCAAATCTAAGTATAAGCATTAATATTTAGATAAGAAAAGCTGACAAATGCCACAAACTTTGCAACATTCAAAAATATCATTATAATGAACTGCCTGACACATCTCTAAGAAACATATGTTGACTGCAGAACTTTAGGTGACTTCATCATATAATGGCAGTTTCACAATTTTTTGTAGAAGGAAGAGAAAGGTATCTCAATCTTTTTGCGTAGTTGGTTGAAATTAGTTTTAATTATTGATTGCTTAAAAACACAGTTTTCAGTTTCAAAACTCATTAGTAATGTCATATCAATATTTAGGATTATTACCAACTTAAGGAAAAGTGCTCTTTAGTTTCATATATGAGCTGTAAGATTTCAGATCATATCAGTGCATTTTTTATGCACTAATTGTAAATACCTTTTTAGCTGATGATACACACTAACCAGATTGTCTTCAATTTCCTGAAGTCAGGATGCTTGAAGTGTTGGCACAAAAGACATAGAAAGATTCCTGGAAGGCATCCCTATACTGGGACAGCTAGCAATAGCTTAACAGTCACAGAAGTAACTAAAAACCACAGTTATATCCCACTAAACCACTAAAAGATATCCCAAACTAGCCAAATCCAAAAATGTCTGTGGCTAACACAAAGCCATCTGGCATTATCACCTAAAAGAGGAGTCTTAACCCACTGATACCTCAATATTTTCATTTTGCAAGTCTTACCAAACATATTCCTATGTAAACATGTTGCTCCGTCCCCTCCTAAGACTGTGGAAGGGGCCCATGTTAAGTGAAGTCCTGGAGCTCTTAGCTTCATGGTAAATCGATGCTTGTCAAAGGATGATTTTTAAGGACAAACTGGCCACTAGAATGCTAAAACCATGCAGCATGAAAAATATCTGAGGGAATTGGGGATTTTTAGCCTGGAGCACCAAAAACCTAGAGGGATATGATTACTGCCTTCAAATATTTGAAGAACGGTCATGTAGACATTTGTCCAGCCAGTCACTCTGAGTAGCTCTCAAGGACAAAACTAAGAACAATGGGAAGAAGTTGCAAGGAAGGAGATTTCAACTAACTATAAGATAGAACTTTCTATACAATTAGAGTTCAAAAATGGAGTGGCTTGCCATATGTAATACTGGGCTCCCTGTCACTTGAAATGTTCTACAGAGACCATACATCAAGAAGAGTGCTATAGATAAGATTTCAACAATGAATAGAAGTTCCGGAAAAATGACTTCCAAGTTATAATTCAGTAGCTTTTTGATGTACCCAAGAGGTTAGATTATCAGGGGAAAAAATCCTTCAATGTGTCTGTGGTCAGAGTAACCTACTAAGCACATAATCAAATTAAATGTTATGAAATTTTCCATGTCATATTAAATCATACCTCTGGAAAATATGCCATAAAATTATCTAATAATGTTGAGGTCTATCCTCTAAAATCAGCTGTATGCTTGGTATCACCATACAATCCTACTCATAACTTTTATTTGTTTGTAAATAATTTTTCTGTTGCCTTCTATGTGACAAACATGGTTATACTTGTTAGGTACTAGTAAATTATTAGTAAAACAGGTCATGATCTCTTCCTTCATGTGTCTTACAGTCAAATTATATTTCTATGTATGCAAAGTTTATATGTTCAGGAAAGCATATAGAGTCTATATAATTTTATTAAGCAGCATCATAAAAGGCATGAGCTCTCAAATCTGAGTTCAAATCCCAGCTATTCCCCTATGAAAGCTACTTAGCCTCTTTTTATTTCAGTTTCCTCATGTATAAAATTATACATGCCCCTACAAGATTGCCATCAACACAAATTAGATAATGCCTATAAAATGTTTGGCACATATAAATGCCCTGTAAACATTGGTTGTTGGTACTTTTAAATGTGTTGTTCATAAATCTTCTCAATGTTGTGTATTGTTAAGAAAAGAAAAAGGCTTTAAAGTAACAGGCTGTAACATTGAAGGGGCCAAAAGAGAAGCTTACATAGTCCTAAAGCTATCTACTCTTCCCTGAAAATACAGTGTATTTGGAATAATTTAAACGAATAAAAATGTTGTAAAATAATATAATCCTTAGTAACAAATGATATAAAACCCTCTTCAGTTGAAAGCACATTTCAAGAGAAAGAAAACACTTTGAATGACTTTGTGTTAACGGTTAACTCAGTGGTTACGAAAGATGGTACTGTGATTCTAGCTAGTGAAAATGCCTAATGAAGACCCTTGAATACTCCTGAAGGACTTGAAATGCTTCCTGGTGAGCATCACTGACACCAGATTTTTCAGAAACTTTTATTAGCTGCTACTATCTAAAGGACTCATATTTTTGAGATTTGTATCTGTTGTTTCAACAGTTATATGGTAACCACCTGACACAGGTTAAATTGTTTTTTTATCAAATAATTAAAACCATAGGCTTCTGAATGCAGAGGCTACCACGATTGTGCAATTGGACTGCAATTGCATCTGATGTACCAAAAGTGTCAACTATTTTTATTGATTATATTTTGTTTATAGATTCCCACAGGCAACATGACACAGAAATAATATCCCTACTGCAAACAAAAATAATTTGTGATTATTAAAAAGAGAAACCACATTTTTCATTAGGCCAGGGTTCTGCTCTCCTGGCATTGCATCTCTCACAGCAAACACAGGAATATTCTTAAAGTTTTGTGGGATGTTAGTGTGTATGTGTTAAGATTCTTAAGCTTTATGGGAAGGCACAACAGTAATTGTCTTCCCTCTTCTGGCCCTTTGAGCCAATCTGACCCACACAAACTCTAAGAATCTAAGTGCTTACTTAATCAAACTGCAACTGAAGTCCCAAGACCTCCCTTCATTATCCCAGTTTCGGATTCTGCATCTGCTCAGCCCTAACCCTTAACACTTTGGCTACACTGAAATCTTTTAACAGCTTGTCTTTTGTGTTTCAGTCCTTGCAGCCTGCTTTCCCTAATGGATGCTGTTTGTATTGGTCAAACTTCTAATTGCAAGTTACAGAAACCCAACTCAGACTTGGTTAATAAAACTTGTATTAGCTGATGTAACTGAAAGTGCAGGTTTCAGACACAGCTTAGATCAGGGGCTCAGACTATGTCTCTGGCCTCTCTTCATCACTGGCCTTTGTTTTCCTATGGGTTGACCTTTATTTTCATCCCCATTACTGATAACAGTTCCTGCTTTTTGCTGTGTTAAGACTTAGGATTTAGCCTCTTTGGCCGTACTGGCTTAGATGCCCACCCTAAGATTAAGGATGAGGTGGGATCACCACATTCAGAAGACCTAGACTAAGTTTGCAAGAAGGATGGTTCACTACAGGAAAATAAGCTAGCATATATTGAAGGAATAGGATGATGATTTTCAAATTTTTTCATGCATTAGAATCACACTTGTTAACACACAGATTGCTGGGCCCTACCCACAGAGTTTCTGATGTAGTAGATTTGGAATGGGGCCTAATAATTTGCATTTTTAGTAAGTGTCTGAGTGATTTCTCCTGTTGCTGGCCCAATGACTAAACCTAGCTAGCCACTGGAATAGGAAATAAAAAGCTAGTTGTATAAAACATCAGATGTCCACTATATTTATTGACCATATTCCTATGGTATATGGCCTGCTCCACTGCCCCAGTTAAGAGCTTGTGTCTTTGCCCTTAATCCCATAGAAATTCTCTTCAATTTCACACATAGGCCACTTGGCCAGTGTCCCAGCCAAACTGTTGAGCTTGTAAAAACCTATGGAATCATTCATCAAAATTATGATCATATCTTCCAATATTCCATTTTACAGATCTATATCGGGCCCTTGTGACTCGTTGTACTCTTTACTAAATATTGCAGGAATTTGCTTTTCAAACTGTGGACTTTATACTGTCCTTGATACCTCCTGTATTAGAACCACAGGGGCCATTAGTTAAAGATACTGATTATTTGGTGACATTTGAGACCTGTTTATCAAGAATGTTTGTGGCTATGATCTGAGAATCTAGAATTTTAACCAAAAGTGTATTAGATTTTTTATCTATTACAATTTGAAAATTTAAAAGGTATATGGTTTTTGCCTTCACCAGATTTCTAAACACCACTGATACCAGATTTCTCAACCTTGATTGCAGAATAGATTCACCTGGGGAAGAAAAAAGCAATATCTGGATCCTAACCCAAAACCAATTAATTATGAATCTTGGGAGATGGGGCCTGGAAATCTGTAATAAACTAACTTCTCTAAGAATAGAAGTTTCCACATGAGAAATAACTTGATTCCATTTGGGGTAGTTAAAGAGAAGTCCAAGTTTTAAATTTATAAGCATTGTGGTTCGAATGAACGTTCCAGAAGTCCTGGAATCGCTGGGATTTCAGGGTTACAAGTTTTATGCTATTAAAAAAATACTATTTTACATAGCAGATCTTAAATAATATGACAAGTTTCAACAGGTGAGGTTGTTTTTTTGTTGTTATTTTGTTTGTTTACAAAAAAAGTTACTTAATGTAGGAAAAATAAATAGTAATTTTTAGGTAATTTTGTCAAATTTATCTGTTACATGTTTATAACTTTCTTGAAAACACTTCAGTGTATACAACGGGATTTTTTGTGTGTGATATTTAGAGTTAGCTTAATATGAAATGGTTTATTAGAATTCTAATTAGGAAGCTCTTACTCTAGAGGTACCTACAAGTACTTTTGTTTTCAGAATCATAATTGACAATTAAGGCTTTGGTAATTGGTAATTGGTAGACTGTCAGAAATGGGTTTATATTGGATATCATAGTGACTAGCATAAAACTAGCATAAAATATTAAAATAAGATTTTTTGTTAAAATTAAAGGTATTCAAGATATAGGGCTTAAAATATTTTTTAGAGATTTTCTCAAACTCATACATAGACAAGGTATTAAGAATCCAAAGACTCCTGTACTTTTTTTAATCTTAAATTCAAAGTCCTAGGTTACATCTCTAAATTGTCTTGTACTACACAATGAACACTGAAGAGCTTATGTTGCCTGAGGCTAGCTATAAGAATAAGAGAATTCTGTATCTAGAGTCTTGGAGTTTCCCTCAAGTCAGTTTTTCATGCAAGGTATTGAATGAAACACCTGAAAATCAAGATCTAGGCATTCCTAGACATTTCAAAACAGATTATATTTAAGCTCATTTATTAGCAGACTTCAGTTGATGAAGATCTGGACACTTGGAAGACTACTTTGAGACAAAGCAGGGAGATAAGTTAATTCTCATTCAATACTTCTTTGGGACAAAGCTACCACACAGAGCCTAACAATTGTATATGACCAAATCATCTTAGTTCTCAATCCTACCTCTGGTCACTTGAGCTCAGCCAGTCTTCCCATGCACCTTACCAAAAGTAACACAGGACACAGTCTTGGTATTAACCCTGAACCACTTTGCCTCTGACCAGCTCCCCTGCTTCTCCCTGGTATGCTGACTCTCAGGCTCTGCATGCCACCACCCTCCTTTGCTCCTTGGAGAGATCTTTTCTCAAGCTTCCCTCTTGACTTCTGTACCACGACCGGGCTCTATGTTCCTTTCTATTGGGCACACATTCTGGTTTACAGAGGAATAAGAAATGTTTTGACTGAGTCACTTTCTTGGCCCTGATAGGATTAGCATATTATTTCAGCTAATTGTTCAACTGGTGAAAATTTGTCAGCATTATACAGATTAAGCATCTTTTATCTGAAACGCTTCGGACCAGAAATGCTTCAGATTTCAGATTTTTTGGGTTTTGGAATATTTGCATACATATAATAAGCTATCTTGGGATGGGACCCAAGCCTCAACATGAAATGCACTTACATTTCGCATATATCTTATACATATAACCTGAAAGTAACTTAATACAATTTTTAAATAATTCTGTGCATGAAACTAGTTTGTGTACACTGAACCTCAGAAAGCAAAAGTGTTCATTATCTCAGTCATCCATGTAGCTAGTCTGTGATTGTTTGACAACACCATCATTTGTGACTGAAAATATATGCTACTGCTAAGCAACTATTTCCTTATACTTATTCACACATAAGTATTTAATAGGAAAAAGGATGACATACCATTGATACAGTGAAAAGATCATGCATTCATGGTAACTAAGCAGCACAGTAACATCACCAGAATACCTGGATCAGCTGTTAAACTTCAGCAAAAAACACACAACAGCAGGCTTTCAGTCTCCAGCTGTGATGCTGTGTTCTATTAAAAAGTTATGTAAGCTATTTTTTTTCTTTTTTTGAGATGGAGTCTCGCTCTGTCGCCCAGGCTGGAGTGATCTCAGCTCACAGCAAGCTCCGCCTCCCGGGTTCAAGCCATTCTCCTGCCTCAGCCTCCCCATATTGTATTTTTTTTTTTCTGAGATGGAGTCTCACTCGGTTGCCCAGGCTGGAGTGCAGTGGCATGATCTTGGCTCACTGCAAGCTCCGCCTCCTGGTTTCACGCCATTCTCCTGCCGCAGCCTCCCCAGCAACTGGGACTATAGGCACCCGCCACCACGTGCAGCTGAATTTTTGTATTTTTAGTAGAGACAGGGTTTCACTGTGTTAGCCAGGATGGTCTGGATCTCCTGATCTCGTGATCCGCCCGCCTCCGCTTCCCAAAGTGCTGGGATTACAGGCGTGAGCCACCGTGCCCAGCCTGTACACTGTATTTTTTTTTTAGGTGAGAAGAAACATGAGAGGCCATTGAGAGACCAGGAATCAGGTCCTTTAAGATAAGGAGGAATTCTGCTGGGTGGCTCTTTAAAATGTTTTTTGAGTCATCTGCCTCATTAATGATGGGCAGTCTCATTAACATTTTGTCTCGGAATTCTCTCTTCAATTTTATAAATGGATATGATTTCATGATACTGCTCTAGTCCTTCAATAAGCCAATCACATATTTTTGGGATGTCATCTATAGTCACTTTTTCTGCAGTGTTAACATCACTATTATCACAATCAACTTGATTCAGAACTATCTCAGCTATTTTATGTTTATATGATCCTTTTTGAAAACCTTCCTCACCCATGCCTCTGTTCACTGCTGCTAGCATGCTGTTCAAGAAAGTATTTTTATATTTATTCCTCACTAACCTAAGGATACCCTAGTCAAATGGCTGAATTTATGAAGTTACATTTGGAGGAAATTACATAGCATAAACATATTTTTGATGAGAATTTCAGCTGAAAGATGAGCAGAACAGTTGTCAAGGAATAACAAAATATTGCACTGGTCATTCCATCCTGCTTCCCTGCAATGAGCACAAGCTGCTCACAAACGTTTGTGAAACCAGTCAGAAAAGATGTTTCTGGGGATCCATTCCTTTTCATTATCATAATAATGGACTGGTAAGAAATTCATGCCTTGAAAACAGTTAAGTCACAAGCTTTTGGTTATCGCAGCAAGTTTACACTTGTGTGCCTGCTGCATTAGCACATCCCAGCACAGTTATCCTGTCTTTGGCATCCTTAATTCCTGTAGGGGCTGTTTCATCTGCTGTAGTGAATGTATTTCTGGGGCAGTAATGCCAAAACAGTGATGTTTTATCAGCAGTATAGACTTGTTCTGACATCAGATTTTCATATGCAATTACCTTGGTAAACCACTTAATGAACTTCACGGTTGCTTTGTGGTCAGCAGATGCTTTCTCACCACAAATCTTTAAAAATTTAAGGCCCCGTCTTTTCTAAAATTTTTGTAACCAGCCTGCTGACTACTCACAGTTCCCTTCAATTTTTAGTTCATCATGATAAATCTTTGCTTGTTTTATGATCAGCATATCATTAGTGACATGTGTTCCCTTAGGCTGACAGATACATTCTTTCAGTACATGGTCAAGATCTTCATTTTTAGCTCTATACAGTATTTTTCTGTTCTTCAATAACTTCTATGCATCACTTTCGGCATAGAACTTCAACAGTTTGTCCTTCCATTTCTTCACGTCACACATGGTGGTCATTCTAACACCATACTCTCCTGTAATACGTTTCACACTTACACTGCAGTCTACTTTCTCCAACAGCTTAGCTTTCTGTGCTGTAGATGAACATAAATGCTTCCTTTTCTTATCACTGTTACCCATAGAGGTATCTGCAGGCCTCTTTGGCATTTTCAACATCTTTACACCACAGAACAGAATGAGCAAAAATCATCATGGGTAATCCACATAGGTCTTGGCCCCATGTGGGGCATCAGGAACCCGCTGTTGGCACATTCGGCCTACACACTTGCCATCTTATTACCCTTTATGGATGTGCTTGCATGGAAGAATCTGGGTGTGCTTAGGGAAGATATATTGTAACTGAAAAGGTTTACCAAGGATCTTTTCCCCCAGGAACACTGAATAAACTGTATGTTGTGCACCTGCATGTTGATGGCAACCCATCATAAGAGGTCAGTTATGGAATTTTCTACTTGCAGCATCATGTCAACACAAAATGTTTTGGATTTTAGCACATTTAAGATTTCAGATTTTCAGATTAGGAGTGCTTAACTCTTATAGAAAATGTACTGCTAAAAAATTCCATTTTACTGACTGAGGGCTTTTATCTGATTTTCATGTTTTCATAAAGAAGTTATGATAAGACTATTCATCATTATGTTTCTGAAACATGAAGTTCAAATACAAGACAGATCAGTTCAGTATGGGACATTGGGCAAATGTATGGGCTTGAACCAGACTGGTAGCTCTGCAATCCCCACTCCCTCCCAAACATCTCTACCTGTTCTAGAGAAGATGACAAAATAGATTATATTGACTTTTCCAGATCTAAATATGTACATATTTACAGATTGCAATGACCAGAAGTGTGGCCTTTTGTCTCAGATAAGCACATGTCCTTGACATATCTGAATAGGTCTTACATATTTGATTCAATTATAAGAGTATTCTCAAGTCCTTCTTTTTTCCCCCTTTAATCAAGAGAGATGGGAAATAAGAATACATGTAAAATCAAGAGTGCTAAAAGCATGTGCACACACAACCTACTGGTGTCTTCTCTTCAGATATATATGGCTCAAGTATTTCCACAAAAATAATGAACCATAAGATGACAACTTTGTGTCATGAAGCTCTGTTCAGGAGTTGATGATAAAGTCATTTTAGTGTAGAATAAAGGGTATATTTGAAAGTGATTTACAAATGAGTCAATGACAAAGGCAGAAGAATAACTGCTGAAAATTTCCATGCACATATAAATGCCATTCTGTGAGGTGTTTTTGTTCACACATGGGACATCAAAACAAATGACAGTATCCCTGAGGGCATGCAGATACAAAGTTAAAGTGACTTCAGACAAGTGCTTGTACCTCTGTACGCAGTTTATTAGAGCATAAAACATTCCTAGATCATCAGTGCTACATTACAGACTAAACCAATGAATCTAAATAAAAAAAAGGAAAGATCGTTATGAATAAATAAGTAAAGTCAGAGAAGAAAAAATTAATTTGCGAAATGAAACCCCAAATTTATGAGTTTGTATCTTGCTGCATTTTTCCATATTCCTCAGTTTTAACCACTTTAATGTAAAATAAAATTTAAAAGCTTAGGTGGGGGAATTAAGAATGAAACTGGCTCCTGACTCCTAACTGGCTCCTAACTGACTCCTAACCTTCCAAATTTCAACTTAAATGAAGGTATCTCTTCTCATCACTTTTTAATCATTTTTTAATATGCATGATTCATGTGCAATAGACTTATTAACAATTTCTCCAAAAAATAAGACCCTAGATATACTCATGATGTTTGCAAACATGGTTAAGATAAAAAATTTTAATTGTATTAAGTGCTTTCAATTACTTCATTTTTCTCTATTTTTAAGGAGCTTTCTGACTCTGTTCTAGCCATTGTTTCCTAACTTTCTACAAGCATTCATAGTTTACTGGAGTAGACAAGCATGAAATTAATGTTCTGTAGTAGTAATTCACTAATGCCAAGAAAGTTTGTTGCTTGATTACTATGTAACACTGCTAGCACTTCAGTTTCTGATTTTCCTTCCATGAAATGATAGCTGCTTGTGGTCAGGAGTTTGTAATTCTTTGAACCAAGTAATTTCAATTTTGTAAACCAATAAATGAACTTGTTTGTTTTTTTTTTCTTAATACTGGAGGGGGACAATTATGTAATTGCTTAAGCAAAACAACAACAACAAAACAAAACACTTTCATTTAGTTTCAATTAACTCTTTTGAATGAACGTTTGAAATTTTTATTTCTTTAACTGCTCTCTGATTTCAGCCCAGTTGTAGGTAAAAATGGCTTGCAGTATTTGTGTGTATCACCAACGAAATGGTCATTTGGAGGATTTAGATGCAGCTTTTTTTTTCTTGTTTGAAGGGAGTAAGGAGGGATCTTGTCAAATACTCTCTGTATAATGATTTTAGTCACGCAAGTGACTCATCTGTTGATAAGGCTGAAATTATCAGAGTAAACATTTCTGAATCTACTATGGAAAAATCATAACGTTTTTGGAAGATAGTCCTCTTCATGATGTCTGAAACTCTCTAAGTAAATGTCACTTTGTAGTAAGACTGACTTTCTTTGGTCTCCTGACCAGCCCTAAAGAATTGACAGTCAGAAATCCTTATATACAAAGCTTGCTGGTACAATTTGATTATAATATTGCAATTTTAATTTTGGTGTAAATGCTACACTTGAAACTTACGAGTGTTACGTGCTTTTGGTGTTGTCTGTTAAAAAGGATTAATGAGTTATAGGTACCTAGGCTGCCTGCTATTGAATGTCAGACCACTTGTGACAAAAATTAAGATTACACCTTGCAGGATCCCATAAGCAGAGGGCTAGGTACCCACAGGATAACGGAAATATTTCACCCCACCAAGTTTCAAACTTGATCTGGAGTTACAGAATCTATAAATCCTAGTTTTACTCTTCACTGGGGAGCCTACCATTTCTTCTGAGTTGCAGAAGACACACATCAGCCAAGAAAAAAGTAAAAATAATGATAATAATACAGAAAGGCCTTCAGTTTTTTTTTGCTTTCTCTGTTGTCAGTGTGTAAAGGCCCATATTTTTAAAGAAAAAAAATGAAAAATGAAACCACATCTTACTCTATTTTTGGACCTTAAAAGTTAATCTTCAGCCATACTAATTAACACACACAGAGCCTATTTCTCCTAATATAGTAGTATTGTTAAATTTTGATCTTTTTTGTTATATTCACAATCTTAGAAAACTAATTATTTCTAAGAACATCACAGTGTCACAGATTTTGGCTCATAATTACCCTTGCATATTTACTAAATCCCATAATTAGATTATATGACTGAGAAATGGAACTTTATGCTATAAGGCAAAATAAACACAACTGAGCAAAGAAATACTAAACTTTATGACTCTGTGTAGGAATTACAGGATAAGGAGACGGATCAAGATTCAGAATGCCACAGAAGTGAATGGAATTGTCATAGGAGAAATGGAATAGTTGGAATGAAGAGTATGTCTCAGAAGAAATGTGTTAAGTTTAATACAAAACATGATATTTTAAAGATTTGAAATAGCCTTAAGGATTGTGAAGCCAAATATCACTTTACAGATGAAGAGACTGAAATCCAAAGATTTTAAGTGGCATTTTCAAGCCCTGATAATTAATAACAAATCTAGAATAAGGATCTACAATCTCTGACTCTGTATCTAGCTCTATTTACTGTGGCTTAATATGTCCTAATTGCATTTCAGGTGACAAAGAGGCCATTAGAGATGTTAAAAAGGCAGCTGAAAATAAGGAGCTGGGGTAATGTACTGCCTAAGACAAGCAGAGAAAGCAAAACAAATTAGTAAATTATGGAGGACATAATAAAGTGATAGAAATATCATAAGACAGAACAATAGCTTTAGGGGAAAAGTCCAAAATCCAAAGTGCTATTAAGAGAGGTTATAGAAAAAGTAATCAAGAAATTGACCTCTGGAATCAGAAAGACCTACATTAAGCCGTACTTGAATAATACTAGTTTTTAAACTGAGTTGCAGTGTCTTCATCTGTTAAATAGTATGGTCATAACACCTACCATAAATACTGTTGTGAAAAACACATGGCTAATAAATGTACAGTAGTACATTGTCTGGCCCATAAAAAGTTCTTAATAAATGCTAGTTATAATTATTGCAATTATAGGCTAATTTGGAAACCAGAAGAGTAGCAATTTTCAAGTAGTACAGCACTATAGAATGTGGAAGTTTAAGAAGTGAGAAATAATCCCACCACAAATTTGTTAGTTATGACAAGTTTGGAGCATTGCTATCAGAGCTCTAAAGTGACCAGGTGCATTGTCAATGTGCAGAAATATTAATTATAACTAGCATTTATTAAGAACTTTCTATGGGCTAGACAATGTACTACTGTACGTTGATCTTATCCTTACAGGATAAGAAGTACTGTACAGGATAAGATTAATGCCTTCCAGCAACATCCGTTTTGCAACCCATAAATCAAGGGGTAATTTCAACTTTATCTTATTTAAGAAATATATTTTGGTAAGGCTATAGCTGCCAGAGACAGTGATTCCTCTGACAGATCTGAGCAATGTCAATTGAAAACCTTTAGAAAGAATTCACCATTTGAAATGCAATTAACAACATTCACTGGAGGAGGTCAAAATAGCAGCATTACCAGGTCTTTGGAAGAAGGTGATTTCAACCTTCATGGATGACTTTAAGGGATTCAAGACTTCAGAGGAGGCAGTCACTGCAGACATGGTGGAAACAGAAAAAAAAAAACACGCTAGAATTAGAAGTCAAGGCTGAAGATGTGACTGAATTGCTGCAATCTTGTGATAAAACTTAAGTGGATGAAGAGTTGCTTCTTATGGGTAAGCAAAGAAAGTGGTTTCTTGAGGTGAAATCTACTGATAAAGATGCTGTGAACATTGTTTAAATTACAACTGAGAACTTAGAATAGCACATCAGCTTGATTAATAAAGCAGTGGCAGGGTTGGAAAAGATTGACTCCAGATTTGAAAGAAGTTCTATGTGGGTCAAGTGTTGTCAAACAGCATCACATGTTATGGAAAACAATCTTTTATGAAAGGAACAATCAATGAATGTGAAAAACTTCATTGCTGTTTTATTTTAAGAAATTGCCACAACCACCTCAACCTTAACCACCATCCTGTTTGGTTAGCAGCCATCAATATGAAGACAAGACCCTCTACCAGCAAAAAGATCCTGACTCATTGAAAGCTCAGATGATTACTAGTTAGCATATTTTAGCAAAAGAATATTTTTAGTTAAGGTATGTATATTGGATTTTTAGACATAATGCTGTCACATACTTAATAGACTAATGTATAATGTAAATACAACTCACGTACTGGGAAACAAAAAATGTGTGACTTGCGTTATTGTGATATTTGCTTTATTGAAGTGGTCTAGAAACCAAACCTGCAATATCTCTGAGGTATGCCTATATTCATATTTCATCTACAATGTTTAATTTTAAAAATTAGGCATCTTAGAACCTGCTTTGAAACTATCTACACTTGTTATTTCCTTATAAATACATTTATATGATTAGCATATATGGGTCACTGTGTTTGATCACAGATTCAGAGGCAGTTAAGTGAGAGTTAGTGAAGGCAGAAAGCTAGTAACTCTGTTCTCTGTGTAGAGAAGAGTGACTAACATTCTATTGTTATTTTTTGACTTGTGTCATTCAGATCTCTTCCAACAAGATTTTAAAATCCTCAAGATCAGAGAATGTGCTTTTGCTTCTAAGTTCTCAGTAGTCCCCAGTTCAAACAAGTTCTTCAAAAACATTAATTAATTGAAATAGTCTTTATTCCTTATATGCAGCTTTTAGGACATAGAGTGAGGCCAGCTTTGGGAAAGCTAAAGGCACTAGGAAAAATATTTATCATTTGCTGTTTTTAAGCCTGTTTGTGCCACTTAAATGTTACATTCAATCTCTCTCTTCTATATCTCCTCCCTGTTTTATGTGATCAGTATTCCACTTTAAGCACTCATTACCCTCATGTTCTCTCTGTTTCAAAAACTATCTGGAAAGATGCTCCTTTATTCAGTTTTACCAATGCATTTGCTCTGCCAGAGGTGTCTGTTTTCCACATCTCTAATGATGGTACTAAAGAGTTGTACCTTCTGGCAAAGGTTTGTCTTGATATTGAAGTGCAAAATAAGAGTAAGGTGAGAACAAGTCCTGGCTCCTTAAAATTATAGCATGAGTAGACATGGAGACATCTAGAAAGTTGATCTTGGTTTTAAAACATTTTAATATCAATAAAAAGGCTCACCAACTTAGATGTCAAAAGTTTAAAAGACGCTTTTGGTTATTGAAATGTAACTCGGGGGGAAATATGCACTTATTAGCTCTTCGAAGAGCCGATACAAAAGCACGATTCAAACGTCTATGAAAGTAGAGCATTGATCATTTTATTAGAGGTTATCGACTCACTTTTCCCTTATACCATAACCTCACTGAACACCTCCTGTGACTTCCTTACCCTACACAATCACACTGGGCAATCCAATGTGTCTGCCCATACTGATGGCTTTCTCTAATCTCCCATTGAGAAGAAAATCAAATCTGCTTTCTATCTGGTGTTTAAGTTTTAAATTGGACATCTTGGTCACAAAGCTCAGAAGGATGTTCTGTAAAGAAGAGCATGTTGATATGTAGGGATGTTAAAAAGTTCTGGGATGTGGGATTACTTTACGGGAAAATAGGCTTATAATGAGGTCTCCAATATATTTTAGTAACTGAGGCCCCTCTTGGGTACGATTCAATTTAGCACTGCCTTCTATTGAATATTGTGCATTATCAAAAGTTATACAGTGAGGTCCCACTAAAATGCATGTGTTCTAATTTTGACATGAACCTGTGTAATACAAAATACTGGCTAATTATTTCTAATTAAATTTAGAATATTGTAAAAAAAAAAGACTAATCTAAAAGGGCAAAAATGAAACCCCCCAAAAATAACAAAAGACTACAAGTAGTACATTGTATGTAATGCAAATACAGATTATTACAAGATTCATTTAATTTTGGGTACTTCTCCCAAGTATTTTTTATTTAACACTTTCATTCATATATTCTAATTTGGAATAAATTAGATCAAGATGAAACCCTTTCTGAGTTCAATAATAATACCGAAAATTCTGTTATATTTATAAATTTTTGCTTAAATTATTTTTTCTACTGTTACCATATTTAGTAATCAGTAAAAATGCTCTCAGGAAGGATTTTATGAAGACAGTATATAGACTCATCCATTATTTGCTTTGTGTGGACATCTAAGTAATAAAGGTATAAGGATTAGAATCTGTTTTTAATAACGGTCATATTTTTAACTAAGGGGAAGATCCAAAGAGTGGACAAGTTCATTTAGACCTTTGGAAAAGTACTATTAAAAATGATTCATGTACCTTAATTATGCCAGTGGAGAGAAAAATTTACTCCTTCGTAAATGACACTTAGAATTTAATTTTAGGTGTTCTGCTTGGTGGGTATTTGAAAATAAAGTTTGACAAAACTTACAGCTTCAAAGTTGATCTCATCTTCTTGTGACCTATATCTTAAAAATAAGAGTGAAGGATGAAAGTTACTGTGCTCTTTAAGCACTGAAGGAATGAATGATGCAATTTCTAAGCAATAAGAAATACGAAGATTGAATCTACTCAGTAAATAGATTGACTATGTTATCAGTAATGACTTCTGACTGATAAAAGTGATATTTATATTATCACAAACTCTAGAACAGAATGGATGACTTTTATTTTTAGACAGTCCTGGAAAAATCTTTCATAGTGTTTCAATGTCACTAACATAAACAAGTTTTCTTCAGAACACTAACATCCTAAGTGTACAAGATACTCTACTCAAATTTTAGACCACCAAGTATTGTCATGCAGCATAAAGCAGTATCTTTAATGTTCAGATTATGAGTAAATATTTTCTCAAGATGATATGTTGTTCCAGCCCCAACTTAGAGAAGCTGGTTATCAGAAGTTCGCCAGACAAATAGCTAGAAGCGCAAGGTGAGTTACCAAAGGTGGTAACTGTATTCTCCATGCATTCTTTGATTCTCTTTTGGATGAAGCACGTAAGGGTGCAGAGGGAATTTAACAAGAGTCTCGAAATAAAACTTGTCAACTTAAAAGCTTATGTATATATCTGCTTTTCAGACTCCTTTAAGATGCAAGTCAGACACTAATTCTCTTCTTCCCATGCTAGTAGCTCACTATGGTCTTTGAAATTTTGAAAGCAAGTCAGACATTAACTATTCAGCCAGAATCAAACTGGGGTTAAAGTGAGGTTGTGCGAGTGTTATGGGAGAAACAGTCAGTGATTTAAACATCTGAGAATATTGAAAGCAGGATAAAAAATGTACCAAATTACCAATTTCATTTTAATCCAAGCTTTTCTGTAGGCCTTTGGTAGAGTAATAATTTTTTGAAGGAATTGCAGCGGTTTCCCTTTTTTGTGTGTGGAACAGAGCAGGTGGTGAAACATCTTCTTTGATACAAAGAGAAAATGAAGATCAGACAATAGCCGTGGAACAGC
This sequence comes from Hylobates moloch, assembly GCF_009828535.3. NCBI lineage: Eukaryota > Metazoa > Chordata > Mammalia > Primates > Hylobatidae > Hylobates > Hylobates moloch. The sequence continues at coordinate 61,461,205 of NW_026652281.1, read as the reverse complement.
CCCAATATGCTCTAATGGACTCAAGTCAAGATAGAGCCAGGTGTCTCCTGGTTACAGCTTACTGTAGGACCCTAGAGCCCATTTATTTGATAAACATAACAAAATGTGACATATGAGAACTACTTCAGTCTGACTGTTTGCTCTCTAGGAAGTAGAGAGGTAAAGCCATCCCCAAGGAAACTGTGTCCAGATTCATCTAAACGTTTCCACTTAATCTAATGTCTCTTTAAAATTGAGTCACTACGTTTTTTTTATTTAGAATAGAAAATATTAAATTTTTGTGGGAAACAAAAGAGGAAAGTACTAGCAGTTAACAAACTACAAACCAGAGGAACTAGCATAGTATTTTAAGTATCATCTTAATGTTCTGTCTCAATGTTTCTGAGCAAGGATAACTATTGCCAAAGACCTCTCCACTGAACTCTTTGTGACATCAGTTGAGGAACTGTGATAATGTTAACCTAGTTCCTTAACTCTGAAAGTGTTATTGTTGCTTTGGTATATTTTAGACAAATTGATTACATCATGTCTACTATGCAAATATGAACAATTATTGCAGCCCCCAAAACCAGAGTCTACAGGCATGTATCAGATAGTTTTAAAAGCCATTTCAGATCTCTCCCAGCAAAAGTTAGGTATAAATACAAGATGTTTTCTTTTAAGTAATGTCTTAAAAATAAATTTTCTTCCAGAATCCTAGCCATAGCATCAGCTTAACCAGCATTTGTTAAGTGCATATTGTATACCAGGCATTGGTATAATCACTGAGAGAGAGCCCATAGAATTTTAAAAATGAATGTATCTACTGCTCATTCAGGACCTGCCTCCAGAGCCAGGCCTTCTGCAATATGCTTCAAGCATGGTGGCACCTCTAATAGCCTTGCATGATGGAAGCCACAAACAGATACAGGGACCACACAGTTTCTCTAGGCTAAGGGGTAAGAGAGAACGCTTATGGTTGTATAACCCACAGCTATTTATGCCCTCTATTCTGTTATCTTTCTAGGTAAAGTGGAGAAAGTTGGAAGAAAAGGAGGTGATAGAAATTTGTGTGAGTTAGCACTCCTTCACTTCACATTTTCCACATAGCACAGACTTGTGGATCTTGTGCATAGTGCGTGAGAGAGCAGATGGAAGAAACAGTGATTGGGTTGAAAGAAAAAGAAGTACTGGGCTTAAAGCTTCCAGTAGTCATATGATATTTAAATGAAGTAAATTTAAAACGTCAACAGTCTTGCCAACAGATCAGAAATATTTGTCCATGAGTTTGTGCCCATTATAAAATCTAGGCTATACCTGAGGTAGTGACTCACTGGAGTTTCTTCCATTGGGCTTTTCTAGAGGTAGATATTTAACTGCAAATGCTCTGCTAGTTCTTCAAAGTTCCAGGCTGACATTAACTTTGTTGCTTATTGGAATCTTTTTTGAAGTGATATATTCACCAAATGTATTCAAGAGGACAGTAAAAACAAAAACAAACAAACAAAAAAACAAACAAAAAACAAGGCTTCTACCCATGATATATTTACATTTTTTAAAAAGCTTTTTTGTTTCTTTCTTTACTCGAGGTTCCCAAACCTAAGAAATTGTAATGTGTGTCTTAGATATAATCATCAAGAACTTTGCAGTGATTGTACAAATAGCTGGAGTAATACTACAAATATTCAGAGAATTGCTCTTATTGAGAATAAATTCCAGAATGTTCTAAAGAGCTCATCACATGCACCTATAAGTTTCTTTAAATTAGATGGGAAAGGCTTATAGAAAAATGCCTCCCTGACCCTGATGCATTTAAGGTATGAGATGGGATTGGCTGAAGGGTGATTTTTCTGTTATGTTTTGCTCCACAATGTCTCAGATATATCTCATGCTTAAACAGCTCAACTATTTGCATAGTTGGTATTTATTGAGAACAAGTGATCTAGCATTTTGTTTGCTTCTTACTTGCTATTTCCTTGGGAAGACAAGACACAAACAATTTGGAAAATAATGAAAAATAGCATAGCTGCCAAGGACTTCTTCAGAAGCAGAAAAGGAGGTCAGAATAGTCTGTAAGTGTTGGAAAAGGCTTCGAAAAGGATTGGGAGTTAGAGTTGGCCCCAAAAGTTGAGTAGAATGTGAATAAGCTATGAACTGGGAACTGAAGGAGAATAAATAGGAAAAGTAGCATGAATTTTGACTATACAAATAAACACGCCTTGGATCATGGAAAGAAATGAAGAAACTGGCCTGAGTGGAGAGTCCAAACAGGTTGGATGAATAGAGTGGCACCAAGCTGCAGGTCTTGAGACTTGGGATAATTCTAGAATTTAGAACTGACATTGTAAGAGATAGGAAGGATTGTTGGTCCTTGAGCTACAAATTAACAGGCTATAGTTATCTGCCTTATTGTACTTTCGTCCTCTTTCTGAGTCCCAAGTAGTGAACACTCAACCTTGAGTTGGAGAAAATTGGTTTTACCTTGTAGATGGAAGTGATATGCAGTGAAGTAAAACACAAAAGGGAGGCAAACACATAAAAGATATAGAGTTTTGGAGTAAGACAGGCATTGGTTCCTATTCCACCTTTAGTATTTTCTAGTTGTGTCTCAGAGAAAAAGAAGTTAAACTTTCCTATATCTCAATTCTCTTTAAAATGGAAATGGAAAACTTTTAGATTTTGGTGAGAGTTTTAAAGATTATGTAAGATACTCAATGTTTACAAGATGATAAAAGGAAGAAAAAAGTTATTTAAAAATAAGGTACCCAATGTAATCCCTGGAACCAAGCACATAATAAATGGTGACTATTAGAAAGACTGATCTCTTTTCCAAACATATCTCTCTCATTCTTGACTGGGGAGGTCTTCAAGATCTAGTAGAATGACAGTATCCTTGTGTAGACTAATATTATACTACTATTTAGAGTAACAACACACAGAGCACTATGCAACACAGAGTCCTATAAATAGCATTGAAGGAGTAGATTAAGAGACCCCCCCAAAAATTTGTTTGAGTTGGCCTAGGATGGACCTTAAAAAAATATGATTATGAAAAGAGGTATTGTCAGTTTCTTATCTCAAGATCTTCCTCAATGTAAATCAGAAATTTATTTTTTAATTGAATTCTCTGCTAGAAGTTGTCATATTGAGAAAATTAAAGACAACTTTAAGTTAAACGTTTTAAATTAAAAGAAAACTAAAGCTTTCTTTAATTTTCTCATCCAATTGGAGTACAGTCTCTCACTGTGTCTTACCCCAGCGTGGGAAAAGATTAGAATCCATTCCTCATCCTCTTTTAAAGGATTTTGTCATCAAAGTTCCTCAGGACTGGAAAGAATCTGCAGGTAGCAGATTAACAGAATTACCTCTCACCTGATTTTCCCCACACTCTATCCCACAGGAATAAATTAAAATCTCTTTACTGTTTTTAGCAGCATGGCGTCTGAACTGAGTCATTTCTCATCTGTAAAGATCTTGTTTTTGAAATGATAATCTGAAGAATTAGTTTTTCTTGGATTTTAGCACCTCTTTCTTTGTTTCAAAGGTTTCCAAATTGTGTTTAGGAATTGGAGGGTAGAAGATGCTTTGTATGCTCACAATGACCTTGCGTTGATCATTGTGGATTCTCTCAGGTTTTCACTTAAGCATTTCCTTGCTTCAAAACCTTGACTGGGATGCAGCATAGGAATGCTAACTTATCATTGTAAAGTAATATAGTAAAATCTGTAAAGCCTGTGTTTGGAATATAATCAAAACTAGAAGTCTTTAAATATTTCTTTTTGTGAGCTGCAGAGCTGTTTGCCCTTCAAGATTAAAATTAATTGGCGGGTCCATTTGTTTAATAAGTGTATTGAATTGTGGGCAATATCAAATTATATTTAGAAGAAACAAAGATTGGATTACAGTCAGATTTCATTCTTAAAGTTCCTATTAATACATTAACGACCCCCTCTGGGTTCTTTTCTTTAGAACTCAATTGACAAATTATAAACATATTCAATAAAATCATGTATTTTTTCCTTTTTTTTTCTTCAACTTCTCTTAACTTCTGGGGCACATGTACAGGATGTTCAGGTCTGTTACATAGGTAAACATGTGCCATGGTGGTTTGCTGCACAGATCATCCTATCACCTAAGTATTAAACCCAGCATGCATTAGCTACTCTTCCTCATGCGTTCCCTCCTCCTACTCCCATTCTCCAACAGGCCCCAGTGTGTGTTGTTTCCCTCCATGTGTCCTTGTGTTCTCATCATTCAGCTCCCCCTTATAAGTGAGAACATGCAGTGTTTGGTTTTCTGTTCCTGTGTTAGTTTGCTGAGGATAATGGCTTCCAGCTCCATCCATGTGCCTGCAAAAGACATAGTCTTATTCCTTTTATGGCTGCATATTAATCCATAATGTATATGTACTACATTTTCTTTATTCAGTCTATCATTGTTGTGCATTTCAGTTGATTCCACATCTTTGCTATTGTGAATAGTGCTGCAATGAACATATGCATGCATGTATCTTTATAATAGAATGATATATATTCCTTTAGGTATATAACCAGGAATGGGTCAAGTGGTATTTCTGCTTCTTCTCGATCTTTGAGGAATCGCTATACTGTCTTCCACAATGGTTGAACTAATTTACATTCCCACCAACAGTGTAAAAGCCTGCCTTTTACTCGGAAACCTCACCAGCATCTGTTGCTTCTGGACTTAATAGTTGCCATTCTGACTGGCATGAGATGGTATCTCATTGTGGTTTTGATTTTCATTTCACTAATGATCAGTTATGTTGAGCTTTTTTTTCCATGTTTCTTGGCCACAGGTGTGTCTTCTTTTGAGAAGTGTCTGTTCATGTCCTTTGCCCACTTTTTTTTTTCTTTTATTTTATTATTATACTTTAGGTTTTAGGGTACATGTGCACAATGTGCAGGTTTGTTACATATGTATACATGTGCCATGTTGATTTCCTGCACCCATTAACTCATCATTTAGCATTAGGTATATCTCCTAATGCTGTCCCTCCCCCCTCCCCCAACTCCACAACAGTCCCCGGAGTGTGATGTTCCCCTTCCTGTGTCCATGAGTTCTCATTGTTCAATTCCCACCTATGAGTGAGAACATGCGGTGTTTGGTTTTTTGTCCTTGCGATAGTTTACTAAGAATGATGTTTTCCAGTTTCATCCATGTCCCTACAAAGGACATGAACTCATCATTTTTTATGGCTGCATAGTATTCCATGGTGTATTTGTGCCACATTTTCTTAATCCAGTCTATCGTTGTTGGACATTTGGGTTGGTTCCAAGTCTTTGCTATTGTGAATAGTGCCACAATAAACATACGTGTGCATGTGTCTTTATAGCAGCATGATTTATAGTCCTTTGGGTATATACCCAGTAATGGGATGGCTGGGCCAAATGGTATTTCTGGTTCTAGTTCCCTGAGGAATCGCCACACTGACTTCCACAATGGTTGAACTAGTTTACAGTCCCACCAAAAAAGAGCCCGCATCGCCAAGACAATCCTTTGCCCACTTTTTAATGGTGTTGTTTTTCTCTTGTAAATTTAAATATCTTTAGACTCTGGATATTAAACCTTTGTCAGATGGATAGATTGCAAAAATTTTCTCCCATTCTGTAGGTTGTCTGTTCACTCTTTTGATAGTTTCTTTTGCTATGCAGAAGCTCTTTAGTTTAATTAGATCCCATTTGTCAATTTTGCTTTTGTTGCAATTGCTTTTGGTGTTTTTGTCACTAAATCTTTGCCCATGCCTATGTCCTAAAAGGTATTGCCTAGATTTTCTTCTAGGATTTTTATAGTTTGGGGTTTCATTTAAGTCTTTAATCCATCTTGAGTTAATTTTTGTATAAGGTGCAAGGGAAGGGTCCAGTTTCAATTTTCTACATATGGCTAGCCAGTTCTCCCAGCATCGTTTATGAAATAGAGAATCCTTTTCCCATTGCTTGTTTTTGTTAGGTTTGTCAAAGATCTAATGACTTAGATGTGTAGATATGCAGTCTTATTTCTGAGTTCTCTATTCTGTTCTATTGGTCTACATGTCTGTTTTTGTACCAGTACTAAACTCGTGTACTCTGTTAAAGTACATATATTTTGATTTATCTTACATTTGTGAAAGCTTAATTCTCATTTTTTATAAAAATTTCTCTCCTAATCTGTATTTTTTCCTCTATGCCTGTATTAGTCTGTTATTCCACTGCTAATAAAGACATACCCAGGACTGGGTAATTTATAAAGGAAAGAGGTTTAATGCACTCACAGTTCCACATGGCTGGGGAGGCCTCACAATCATGGCAGAAGGCAAATAAGGAGCAAAGTCATGTCTTACATGGTGACAGGCAAGAGAGCATGTGCAGGGGGAACTCCCCTTTATATAACCATCAGATCTTATGAGACTTATTCACTATCACCTGAACAGCCTCTATGATTCAATTACTTCCCACTGGTTCCCTCCTATGACATGTGGAAATTATGGGAGCTACAATTCAGGATGAGATTTGGGTGGGGACACAGCCAAACTGTATCAATGCCGTTGTTTCACAATACAAATATCAGATAAACTAAGTTCTAAGAATATAATAATATAGAATCATACATTTAGTGTCAAAAAATTTAATTTATATATGGAAAAGTTGAGATTAAAACAGTTTAAGAGATATGCTGGAAATGTTATTCATTGCAAAACTGAATAGAAATGCCAATACTTTTGAATACCATGAGGTCCAGTAGATTTTCCCATTTCACTGTATTATCTTCCCTAGGAAACTGAGAAAAGATATATTGTCAGTCTATCGAAAAAGTATTTTAATGTATGTCCTTGGAGGATATTATAGGATGTGAGGATCCCTTTCCTCCCAAATATTTGCTTTATAATGTATTTATTTGCCTAAATGTATGCTATTAATGATTAGCTCCTTGAAATATTGTGTAGCATGTGAAAGCTGCTTTAAAAAATGCCAATATTCCCTTAAATCCTTAGCACCTTAGAAGAATTATCACATTTTATTTGGTTGCTGACCTGAGAAATACTGTAAGGAAGTGAACATTTGTGTTAGAGGGAGAAAATATGCAAGAGGTCATTTCTTATCAAAGAGGCACAATCTCCGATAGGAAGGCTGGAGTATTGTGAATGTGCATGTTTGTAATTGTAGTAGTGGTAATGGTACACTATGGTGAATGCTGGGAAAGTATTGGGGTATAGGAAAAACATAGAGAGGAGGGCTGGAGTTCACCTAAATGTAGTGTATTTGTTGGACACCTAGGTTAGATTAAAGCTATAGGGAAAGAGAGTATGAAATAGTTTTTATAATTGTTAGAGAGAATGGGCAGAACAGTATTTTAAATAGCTAGCAATATATAGTTTAATTGTTGCCAATGTAAAACAAATATTCTGAATTCTATCTAACAATTTTTCCAGTTTAAAAATGTACCTCAAAGCCTGAATTCTGTGACATATGTAAAAACTCGCAACTGTGTAAATTTGAACACAAACATAATAGAGGGCAGAGAGTTTCTGAGAACATTCCCACATCAATACCAGTGACTGTATCTCCCATTAGATAACATGACTCTGGCACCAGATGACATAAGGTGATATGACGAGAGTAAGGTGATATAATAGTAAGTAAGAAAGAACTGGAAAAAAAATTTATTCAAGAACTTCAAGGAATTTCATATGCCTGTACAAACCTGGATTTTGCAGCCAATGGAGTCTCTTTTCCAAGAGAGCTGTGGCAGACTTAACTAACAAACACTGAGAATTTACCTTGGCCTTCAAGTCCCCAGGGACATTAATTCACAGTTGTTGTGTGGGGTCCAAGTGCTACACTGTGGAAGATTTTTGTTCTTGACCCTGAGATGAGATGAAATTTGCATTTCATTGAATGGAATGAGAGGGACTTATAATCGGGGGAAAAAGGGTGGGGGAAGGGTATAAAAGAGAGTAAAAGTAAACTAAATATATCGGAAATGGAAGGAACATGGTGACAGTGTATTAATATTTATTATACACAATGTATGTTTATTAATATAAAGAAATGGAAAGAAAATGCATGATGAGATTCTATTAAATGTATTTGAACAATTTTGAAGGTCTCAGATTTGGGCACGTTTTTATAGCTATTATTAACTAAGAGTGAAGTAATATAATGAATATCTGCTGCAGTTAATCTGTTTCTTTTTATTTTTAAGTTTCCTCAGGCCCCTCTACCTCACTTATCAACACAAAAAGTTTTCTTTAAGTAGAATAAGAACTATTGACTTAATATATTTTCTGTGAAAATAAATGATTGTTTAGAAGAGCAACACCATTTTGAGCTAGTACATTTCTAAAGTTGAATAAACTTTCATTATCTCATCCCACTCACATTCCTTGCAAGACTGACATTTAAAATTTTCTTCCATATGCACCATTAATTTCAAATGTACCTTCTTAGATATTTCAAGTTCTGTAATATATGGAACTATAGACAACACCTTTACTGGATTCTATCTTATTTACCTCATTTATTTTGTATGACTAAGTTGGAATTTGCTATTGAGACCTCAATCTCAGAAAACAATATTTTATTACTTGCAAGTACATAAACTTTCTTAATAATTTCACTGTTGCTAGACTCGATTGAGTCACAGTAATTGAAATTCTCTGTGCTTAGTGCCTCAGCATGTGCAAGTAACTTTATCAGCATAAATACTGTATTTCACTGCCTACTCATCCTAAATAAATAGATACACTTTTGATAAAGTTATTGCTAGAATTTGAATAGTGACTCAAACTTTGGCTGGTCAGTGCAACTTTATTATCTACAGACTGTCATTTCAAAGGCAATTAGATTTCTGTGTTCTGAAGAACTGTGTATTTGATAGAGCAAATCTACATACTTTCTGCCTCCCGATAAAGCCCAGAAGCAAAGACATTTGTAAAAGCCCCAAGTTCTACAGAAATCAAGGGCTTCCAAAGGGACCATTCCCTCTTCAGCCTTTGAGTGACCTTGAGTGAGGTGCTTGAACTCCCTTGCTGAGTTAATTCATTGGCAAGAAGGTTTAATAACACCTACCTTGCAGCACTGATGTGGTATTAGAATATAAAGCCATAGAAAAATGCCTTACATATACCTAGTTCAAACTCAATAAAAAAAATAGCAATTGTGATTTGTAAGGACATAAAGTCAGAGCTCTAGATTTCAAGTAGAAATACTTTGGAATGACCCATAGCGGATAAGAGCAATGCCATGTATACTGCTGATTAAGAGTTTGGGGAAGGACATTATATAAGGTCCTCAAACTAACTGTCTTTCCCACTTATTCCTACCCCACTTTTACCCTCTTGACTATACAGAATATTTGCTCAATATCTTTTATCTAATAGCTCTATATTACTGAATTATATCAGCTTTTTTATATTTACAAAAAGTAATTTTAATTTGATATTTTCTTCTTTATCTGATTTTTTAATTTTAAATTTTTCTTTCTCATTTTTTTCCTTAAATCTACATTCTCCTTAGTTTGTGGATTAATATCTGGACATAGTCTTTAGGTAAAGGTCTAATAAGTGCTAATTATAACAGAATACTTTCTTTTGGTTCCTCTGTATTATACCTTATTTATACAAATGATGTGTTTATTCATTTTTTCAAAGAGCTCAATATTGCATATATAATAAATACAGTGATTTTATGCTGAATGTATATAAATGAGACAATCCTCATTTAACATTTCTGTGATAGGATTTTTGCTAAATATAAAAGTGGCCTTAGCCAGTGTCTAGATAATGTCTTAAAGTATCCAACAACTCAGCACAACTAAATGGTGTCCTAAGGAAGTCCTCAGTAAGTAATCTGATGCTCTGCACCATATATACACTTGTTGGAATCCACAGCAACCAAGTAAAACAGCCATGAGGGGCACACGTAGAAAATTTCTCTATGTTATCATCCTTTGGTCTAACTGAGTGTAAAACAGCCACTGTACATTTCTGAAATACCAAAATCAGGTTTAGGAAGAACTGTAATAGATGCTCAGTAAATATTTGTTCAATAAATAAATGATTGAATGAACAGTCAACAATTCAGTGAACAAAAAATGATTCAATGTTTTGAATGAAGTATTCTTTGTCTTTCTCTTATAAATCAGTGTGAAAAAGTTATTGCTGTGAGAGACTAAAAAGTATTACTTTATTAACTAGGAAACTGGGACAGGGATTTATTTGAAAGAAAAAAATATATCATGAAGCATTTTTTACATATTATTGCTCAGAATTTGGCCATGTCTTATTTTTTTTGCCCTGAAGCTCTGTCTGACATCATTGACCTATTATACTATTCCTCACTTATTGATCCGAAGTGTGTAAAATAGTGGGCCCTGTAGCAAAACTAAAGTATTAAGTTGATCATTAAATTTTCTTACTCCTTTTTCTATATTCTAATCTTAGCATCATTTTAATACATATCTTTGAGTGTTAATTGTTCATTAAAAGAGTGTTGACCTCTGCAACATCCTCTACAAAGCTATTAAATATTACCTACATTTGTTTGTAGATCTACCTTATGTGTCAAAAGTAATTATGTGACTCCTTAGCTTGCATGTTCCTTGTTAGAGAGTTCAAATTCATTACAAGTACGGTGTTTTTTCTGTAAACTAGGCCACAGATTTCAAACGGTGTCTGCCTGATGCCAAATTAAGTGACTTTGTATTCATTTTACTTTACTTATTGGCTTTTTCCTTCATAGCATTAACAATTTCCATAATTGTGATTTTCATCTATTTGTTTATTCTATTTATACCTCACTAGAAAACAAACTACAAGGAAGCAGGGCTGTTTCTCCACGGGGATTCAATCATTCACTAAAAAAATAGTTTTTAGTGAATAGTTAGAGCTATTCTAATAGAGCTTAGAACTATTCTAATAGAGCTTAAAAGCTATTTAATAGGTAAATCAATAAAGGTATCCAAACTGGACAATTCACATTCCAAATAATGCACTTTGATTTGGCTACCATATCCTTATTGTTGCAAGCATTTTAGTATTGAAATCTCATTAATTTTGTAACTAAGAACAAAGACATAGACTACATCTACCTTATATATGATACAGTACTTAAAGGAGTGCTTGACATATTCTGAACTAAATATGTGTTATACCCAATGTCCAAACACCCTGTTGAAATTAGGTGTCCTCAAAGTATTTGTCTGCTGTATCAGGGCCAAAGAAGTTGATTTACTACTGTCAACAGTTGTTTAGGATAATACAGATCAATTAGTAACTAGTTATTTTAATTCACTTACTTTTATTCAGTGTAGTCAGAAGTCACATTCAGTTTTGTGTACGTATTTTGATTACTTACTTATAAATCTAAGCAAATTAAAGGAAGGACAGAGATCTTTTAGTCCTGCTCCATCATGGGCTCTCTTCTCCATCAATGATTAGTAAATTAAAATTTTCCAATGTGATCTTTTTTCTTGATCTGCCAAAAATATACCAAGATGGATTATAAAAGACACTTACAAATTCAAATGCCTGTCACCTCTTTACTCACCTCACCTCTTTTCACCTTGATTACCACCATCTCATCCACCATATTGTAACTTGGCCAAATTATGTTACTGATACACAGTGCATCATCCAGCACTTCAAAATAGCTCCATCAACTATTTGGGAAAACTAGTTAATTGGTTAATGAACTTTTTAAAAAATTTTATTATGTTGAACTTCTGAATCTCTTTTTATTTCCTGTCTGATATGGTTTTTCTGTGTCCCCACCCAAATATCATCCTGAATCGTAATGCCCATAATCCCCATGTGTCAAGGGAGGGCCTCAGTGGGAGGTGATTAGATCATAGGGGCAGTTTCCCCCATGCCGTTCTCATGATAGTGGATTTTCATGAGATCTGATGGTTTTATAAGGCAGTTTTCCCTGCTCTTGCTAGCTCTTCTCTCTCTTGCTGCTATGTAAAGAAGATCCTTGCTTCCTCTTCACCTTCTACCATGATTGTAAGTTTCCTAAGGCCTCCCCAGCCATGTGGAACTGTGAATCAATCAAACCTCTTTTCTTTATAAATTACCCAGTCTCGGGTATTTCTTCATAGCAGTGTGAAACAGACTAATACACTTTTTTATCTAATACTTAACATTTTCTGCCTAAATATCTAATAATTACTAGTGATTCCTCAAATGATACAGTGAATTCTTCCATATTATAGAGAAAGTTACAGAGTTGGTTAATACAAAGTTTCAGAAACCTGGAAATGGAAACACTTTACTCTCTCAGAATTCACTCCTCAGATCCTAGTCACTTCCAAAATCTATCCTGTATCTTAAACCATGAAACTCTAAATGACCATTTGGAAGAAAAAGTTAAATCTGGAAAGGATCACAAGACTTATGCTGATGTTTAAGTTGTAAATGCACTGCTTATTTTTTTTTTTTTTTTTTTTTTGAGACGGAGTCTCGCTCTGTCGCCCAGGCTGGAGTGCAGTGGCGCAACCTCGGCTCACTGCAAGCTCCGCCTCCCGGGTTCACGCCATTCTCCTGCCTCAGCCTCTCCAAGTAGCTGGGACTACAGGCGCCCGCCACCACGCCCGGCTAATATTTTTTGTATTTTTAGTAGAGACGGGGTTTCACCGTGGTCTCGATCTCCTGACCTCGTGATCCGCCCGCCTCGGCCTCCCAAAGTGTGCACTGCTTATTTGACCAAAGGAATCTATAAATTCATTAATAAAACAATTTTGACTGGGTAGTTTTTTGAAACAAGAGATAGCTTGGTGAAAACACACATCACCTAAAACATTTGCTGTAATATACTCTTTGTTTTAGGCCATTTTCAAGACCAGGATTTGTAGGAGTCTGTAAGAGTTTAGGACTGTTAATTAGAAGAGTCAATAAAGTTAGGCTCTGATATTTCTAACCATGTTTTAAATGAATGTCAAGAAATTGTTGATCTTGGGAAAATGAATCATACATAAAAATGCACTAAACAAAATCTTTAGATGCTTAAATACATCAACTACTTTTAGTGATAAAATATGTTTGGATCAATATCCCTGGATGTCAGTATATAATAAAGGTTGAAGAAATCTATTGAACTGGTAAAAGTACACACAAATCAAAGGCTTTTTAAAGTTACTGAGGACAGTGTTTTAAATGTGTCGTAGATGTTGTATACTGCAGCTGCTCTAATCTACATTTTCTTCTGTCACCAATCACCATCTTTCTTAAAGGTGGCTATAAGACAAATTATCACTCCTAGATGAAATATACACACACACACACACACATATATATACACACACACATATATGTATATATAGTTTCCTGTATAAAGTTTTAATATAATCCATAATGCGTTTGTTTTACATATTATCCTTCATCTTATTGCATTAAAATTGACTAAATTGTATGAAAACTTAAAAATGAAAACTCATGCCTCAGTTCACAAGTCTGGACCTATTATAAGCTACTTCGGGTCAAACGAAGACTGGGTCATATACATTTTAGTGTGGTCATCTATACCTAGTACATTGCTTGACACTAAATAGATAATAGATGCTCAGTGGTTAGCGGAGATTTCATTTGTGCAGCAAAAGAAGGCACACATACACTTCATGTTTTCTTCTTCTCTAGAGTAGTTTTATCCACATTTTCAATAACGAAATCTAGTTTTTTGTTTTTAACAATGATAAATTTCTTTTTATGAGAGACAAATATCCAATAGCTTAGATTAAAAACATAATGATAAGTTAATTTAAGAATACTTTTAAGTGTATTATTCTATTAATCACAACTATATCTACATATATTTAAAGATAAAGAACCACACATATACACATATATGAGAAATTATTCAATATACAGGCAATAATTGACGAAATACTCATCTTGGTGGGGTAGGGACTTTCAAAAGATTAAATTGCACTCGGATCGTGAGTGTCCTTTGATAAAAAATGTTTAGATTTTACCCACCATTAATAAGGGTGCTTAAAACCAGCTAGAGATGGAATCAGTGGGTTTTGGAATGAGGAGTTGAGGGAAGGGGAAAAATACTTCATCTGAACACTCTTAGGTCAGCTGTGCATTACTCATATACACAACTATGAGTGCATATACGAGGCTAAACCAACATGGGAATAGCAGTGAACAAACTGAGCAAAATTCTATTTATGTTACGAAAAATGACCTTTTGTATTTTAATATCTTGTGTTTTGAATAAAAGAGTGATCTAACATATGGACTTGTAGACAGGGACATTTCCTTGAAATACAAAGAATGTGAACTCGATTTTGAGGAAATTCAAATACATTTTTATTGCACATAAAGGCAGATAGCTTTATTTAGGGCATACTACTTACAGACATGTAAAGTAAAGCCTGTTGTATTAAAAAAAAAATCTTATGTATAGAAGGTAAGCCCTTGTGTCTTTTTCATCTTTTAAACTTCTTTATAGTACAGAATCCTTCCATGGTTTAACCTAGAACAAAATATCATCTTCAGATAGAAGTTTCAGGGAACATACAGACATGTATGTGTGTTGAGGGAAGATATTCCCTGGCTCTGTAAGTATGAAATGATTTCCTAAGCTAATTCTTAAGGCTTATATGCTACAAGAGTTTTCTTGAGAGGACATATTAGAACTGTAATATTTGAAAATGCAGAATGCAGTGGTCGATTCAAATACAATTGATTTTCTGCTGAGTCTGTGGGAGACATTCAGCATCACACCAAAACCCAAAAAATCTCACAAATCTACATATGTAATTTGACACTTCTGATTCACAGGAGGCAGGGATAATGGTGGAGTAGAGGTAATGGAAGTCAGAATAACAGCACCTAAGTGAAGTATTTGCACAATGAGTTTGGAATTGACCCTACATTTTCTACATGTAGTAGGAGTGAATTAAATGAATTGTTGAGGTAACAGCAATAGAACACATTCCACTGTATGCTGCAAACATTAAGCAATTTGAAAGGTTAATGAACAAAGCAATGGTTGTCTATAAGGGCCTCCAGAAAATATTAGCAAACAACAAAATGAAACTGCCTAGAGCATGAGAAAAGATCTATAGAGCATTGTTTCTTTCTTTCTTTTCCCAGTGCTCTGTGAATGAAACAATAGCAACTTCAACATAAGGCGTGTGTTAAGAATTACTAACTTGATGGATTAATTGCTTTCAGGCTTGTCTCAAGCCAGCCATTCCTTCTAACTTTTCATTAATCCTCAAGAAATGCCTTTTACTTGTTTTTGCCAAAATCATGCTAAAGTAACAATATAATAAATCTTTTTAGGACTTAATTATTATTAAACAGATAAGATACAGGACCAAAACACTGTTTCCAAGGATAAAGCTGTTAATTAATGTAATTATAGGTTGGACATATTTTTATCACTCTTCCCCAAAGAGGTCAGCCATCTTCTATTTCTTTCCTAAACTATAATTTACTCCCTTTCCATTACATCTTTACAAAAAGTAAAGTTTGTCCAATGTGTGTTTGATATGGACCCTAGACCAGTGCCTCTCAAACTTTAATGTGCATAGGAATCATCCTGGGATCTTGTTAAATGTGGATTCTGATTCAATAGGTCTGGGGTGTCCAGATACTCCACATTTCTAACAAGCTCCCAGTTGATGCTGATGCTGCTGAGATGGGGAATGTACTTGGAGTAGTTACCCAGAAGGCTTCAAAAGGATCTGGTAAACATACGTGTGTACTAGTGCTCCAGGGAAGGGTAAGGGTGGAGAGAGGGAGGTTTAAGGTGGTTGCTGGGATGTTTACCAAGAAAAACTGGGAAGAAGACAGAGGGTAATCTGATACACATTCCACATGTACCCTTGGTTTAATGGGGTGAGAGGAAATGCTTCCTCACCTGTGAAGCACTCCAGGCACTGTGCTCCCTGCTGAGATACAGTGATGAGCTTAAGATATTCAACCCCATGCTCCTTGTGAAGCTTGAAGTCTGTGGAAGACCCTTTGTCTTTTCTGTCAGCAGCTGAAGGATGGGATTAATAATGATAAGATGGAAATAACATATTCTTAGAATTAGATAGAGGTTCTAGTTCTCTTTCTCTTATGACTAGTTCTGAATGAATGAATGTGGGAAACTGAGCTTGTCTGGGTCCAGTTTTCCCATGAATTTTTGAGAGAATTATCAGGGTTCCTAAGACCTTCAAAATTACATGCTTATAACTATGAAGCATATGACTATAAAGTAATACTTTTTTTTTCTAATACCAAACTTTTTTTAAATTCTGCAATTTAAATTAGTCACCTTGGAAATTCACTACTCCAAATATATCAGGGACTGTGCTTTTGGAATTTCCTGCAGAGCCAGTTTCAGAGTCACCAAAAAATAAAGTGACATTATTTTATAGTTCCTATTTAACTGACATAAAGCAAATTAACCCTTCAAACAGAGGAAAATCAGAAAAGTTTGAGAAGTTGTAAAGTCTTCGAGACTAGGTCCCATATCTACTTTATCTTTG
This sequence comes from Hylobates moloch, assembly GCF_009828535.3. Taxonomy (NCBI): domain Eukaryota; kingdom Metazoa; phylum Chordata; class Mammalia; order Primates; family Hylobatidae; genus Hylobates; species Hylobates moloch. The sequence goes on along the minus strand of NW_026652281.1, from coordinate 61,444,744 downwards.
TATTTTCCATAGCAGGATTTCTTAAACTTTTTTGTTTATAAGCATCTGCTGAAGTGCATGCTGAACATACATACTTCTGGGATCAACTCTAATTCTTATTTCTGTACGAAATAAGAATCTCCAAGAGAATTCTGTGGGGTTTTGTTTTGTTTTTACAAAGGCAAATCTAATGGTCAAGGAAATTTAGGTAAATTATTCTACATATAGCATTCCATACAGTGTTTGGTACAGAGAAGTTGTTCAGTTGTTAACTGAACAACAGAATGAAGAATGAATAACCAAAACATGTCACTGTCACCTAAGTGGTAAACTGCCATTTCTACACCTGTAAACAGAATGCATTAGTTACCTTTAGAACTTAAGACTTGTGTTTTCTTTCTCTTTTAAATAATGATTTATTGATTGAGATAAGATCTCACTCTGTCTCCCAGGCTGGAGTGTAGTGGCAGTTAAGGCTCTCTGCAGCCTTGACCTCCTGGGCTTAAGTGATCCTCCAACCTCAGCCTCCCAAGTAGCTGGGAACACAAGCATGTGCCATCATGTCCAGCTATTTTTTTAAATATTTTTTTTGTAGCAATAGTGTTTGCCATGTTGTCCAGGCTGGTCTTGAAATCTTGGGCCCAGGTGATCTGCTTTCCTCAGCCTCCCAAAATGCTGAGATTAAAGACTTGAGCTATTGCTTCTGGCCATATGAGTTGTATTTTCTGTGCTCCCATCTCAAATCTTTTCTATTCAGTTCAAGGGTCATAAATGAATCCTTCTCTACCACCAAACTTTAGGTTCCATGAAGAGAAAGACTGTTATACACTCTTCTATCTCTAGTACCCCAAATAGCAACTGTACATAAATATTTATTGACTTGAACTCAACTGCAGTGCATAGCTTAGATGACAGTCTGGTTAGTTTAACTGTAAATAGTTCTGTGGTCATCACTTAAAATGCCTCCACTTAAGAATTTTTTTTCAGCCCAGAACAACTGAGTGTAATGTTCTGATCCCCAGAAATTAACTGTACTTTTCTCTCGAAGAGCAAACCTGAACCCAGAGCTGAGCTATGAAATTCTTTGACCTCACACCTCTGTAACTTATCAATCATGTGGTCACTGTCATATGTGCCTAATGTGAGTTTGTGTGCTGCAGTATTCCTGTCTAGTGGGTTATGAAAATCCACCTGTCAGAACACTCCACAGTGTGCTAGCATTCCTGCTCCCACAGAGAGATTGATTCTGTTTCCCTTGAAGCTCTGCTCTGGTCTGCTTTCCAAGCAAATTTTGCGTTGTTTATCTGTTCTTTTCCCCCCTTCCGTCCTCCTCCCTCTTCCCCATTCCTCCATTTTTTTCTCTCTCTCCCTTCTCCCATCATTCTCCTCCCTAGATCTTATCTCTTCATTTTTACTCCTTCCAAAGCCATGGGCAGGGGAAAGGGTACATAGTAGGTAAGAGGAGAGCATCCTGCTTTGGCTTATCCACCTGCTTAATCCTCAGACATGAGCATCAAAGGCATTGCAGGATCAGCTGGACTATGCACGTGAGGCTGTGCCCACATGCTGTACCTTTGTCTGCAAATTTTGCTTGAAAGAAAAATGCTCAAAGTTGGAACGGCCACAGTGAACAGTAGAAACTCACCCAAAACGGGCTGGAACACTGGCGAGCAACTTGAGTCAAGGACACTATCAGTAAAGAGAGATAGAAGAAAATTCACATCAATGCTGAGAAGAAAAAAATCTGGCGTAAAGTAAGCTGCTTTTTAAAAAGCCTCAAAGTTGAGCAAAATATGATCTATAGATAAAACACTAAATGCAAAAGAAGCAACATCAGCTAACAGATTTGATAACCAACAGCATTGATTTGGATCTGATTGAAATAAAAAACTGTAAAATCTGTATACTGTAAAAAAGGTGCTTAGTGGCCAAATATGAAAATAAATTTGGATGTTTTCTTCCTACTAAATGAGTACAGAATCATTTAAGAAAACTATTACTTTCATGAGAAGTTAGGAGAAAAGTTTTTTGATTAAAGATTTGGTTAAGCCCTGGGAGCAGATCTGGATCCAATTCCAACTCTGTTTATTTACTAACTTAAAACAACCAAGCCTCAGTTCCCAGAAGAGAAAAAATTATTGTACCTATATTTGTAGGGCTACTTTGAACGGTAAATGAGTTAATATTTGTACATCTGGGATAACATTTTGGTGTATTAGCTGATATATTTCCAGGGAGAATTTAGCACAATGTCAAACTACAAATGTAAATTCTTATTCTTGGAGTACCTAATAGATGTGAATGAATATCTACTGAGTCAGATCTTTATGTCACAGAGGCTGAAGCATACTCTGGGATAGGAGAAAAGATGGGCAAGGTGGAAAGGAGAGTACTGATGTTAATGAGACAGAAAACCTGAGAAAATGTAGGAAGGAGGGCACACCCTTCCTTGACCTTCATAGAGAAATATAGTTCCCCCAGATATGCTTGGTAATCTCAGATTATGGAGAACAGCAACATGTTGTAAGAGTAGCAGAGTAGGAGCACTGAATGTTATGTTAGAGGATTATGAGGCTGACAACTTCCCACCCATGCATGGTACAGGAGCAGCTGACTGTTTCCCAGTGTAATCAGCACTGGAGCAGAGGGGACATTGAGAGTTCTAGATCTGGAGGGCTATTGCAGTGCAGGTGGAGAATGCAACAGTAGGTGCCAGGGAATCAAGTAAGACCAAAAAATGCTAGTGAAAAATGACAGTCTCAATCAAACGAGACAATGAATACCCCAGGAGAGGTTAACCTAGATAGAACACAGCTGAGGACAAAATACTTTCTTTGCCCAAAAACTGGATACTGCGTAAGTATCTCCAGGTGCCCTCCAGTGCCTACCACAATATCAGTAAAACTGAAGGGAGAGTAGAAAAAACCCTGAAGAGACTTAGTTCATCCAGAGATTAGGATTCCATCTCTGCCACCAGTGGAATCAATTTTGAAATAAAAGTTCAGTCATAGAAAAAATATAGTTACATTTCCAGTTCACTAAATTTATAGTCAGTAAAACTTGGACTTCATATACTTACAAAGGGCTAAGCCCTGTGACTGGCACAGAAAATTAGATCTATAAAAGATAGCTTGTATTACTATCAAGAAGGAGAATTCGTGAGGTGGAAAAATTGGAGGTTTAAGAAAATTGAAAAGCTTGTGCTTGGTAACAAGAAGGGTCTCAATCAATATTTGTTAAAAAAATCATAGATTAAAGCTGGAGGCAAGGTGGTTGGATCATAACCTTATTGTGGCAGGAGCACACCTTAATCTTCTTTCATTCCTCATAACACCTAGCACAGTGTTGGATCTATTGTTTTTGCTTCCTACATATTTGTTAAAATAATGAAAATTGAAGAACACTATTGGTGATACTGGAGTAGGAGAATAGGGAAATACATGGACTAGAGCCTTCAGAGGGAGACTTACATTTATGAAGGTCAAGTCAGCCAACAAGGCTTCAGAAGTCATGATTCAAAGAAAGGTGGAGGGTGAGCATGTTCATATTAAGCAGATTATATTTGTAGTAAATTGAGAGGAATGGAGATATCAAATATGGTAGAAGAAAACCCTTGAAAAAGATAAATTTGCATTTGAAGAGATAATCTATATCATGGTACCATAATATTTCTCCAGAAAAATGAGAGGTTTTTCCAGCTATATCAGACATAAGATGTGTGAGAGGTAACACCTTTTCAATATTTTTAAAATTTTATTTCCAATTGACAGATAATAATTGTATATATTGGATATCTGTAGGGTACAATGTAATATTTTGGTATGTTTACATCATTGAATGATTAAATCAAGCTGAAATCAATCCCCTCCGAGATTGTATAGCATGAGTACTTAGGTGCCAGGCAGTGAATGAGGGTTTTTAGTTATCCTAGTATGTTCTGTTACATTGGAATTCTTTTGTTGTTGTTCCTTAACTTTTTGTGTCATGATTCCTAAAATATTTGAATTAGTAATTACTCCTAGTTCAGAAGTCACAAAATATAATAATAAATATAGTGAAAAGTCTTCCACCCACTCCCTATCCTCTGTATCTTCAGTTTCAAGCAATCCCCCAACACATAGGTAATAATTATTAGGTTCTTGATACTTTGGATGCATCTATGGCAATTATAACTATATTGTCTTAACTTCACTCCTTTTTTCCCAAGACAGCTTCATATACACACTGTTCAATATCTTTGTTTCTTTCTTTAATTTAACAATACGTTTTGAAGATATTATAAATAAAATTTGGGGGGTGTCATAATTTACCTACTCCACTATGCCGGACATTTGTGTGAATTTCTATCTTTACAATTATTAATGCAGAAGTGAATAACGCGTGTGTCATTTTCACACATGCTAGTATTTATAGCATAAGTTCTCAATTTTCTTACCCAGGAATTATTGGGCAAAGAGTTATACACTTATTTTGATAATGCAGTCTTTCCTTGGTATTCATGGTTTCAGGACCCCTACAGATACCAAAATCTGTGGGGATGCTCAAGTCTCTTATATAAAATGGTGTGGTATGTATTTGCATATAATGTACTCACATTCTCCGTTTACATACTTTAAATCCTCTCTAGAGTACTTATAATATCTAATACAATGTAAATGCTATGTAAATAGTTGTTATACTGTATTTCTTTTTAAATTTATATTACTTTTATTGTTATATTATTTGTTCCAAGTATTTTCAATTGGTAGTTGGTTGAATCCGCAGGCACAGAACCCACAGATGCTGAGGACTGACTGTATCCCCAAAGTACCCTTCAAAAGATTTGTTTCTTTGGATTCATTTTAAATCTCATCACCTAAAGTAGATTTTCTTTGAGAAAATCCTCAATGACATCTGTGTTAGGCCATCCTTGCACTGCTATAATAAAATAGTTAAGACTGGGTGATTTAAAAAGAAAAGTTTAATTGGCCCACAGTTCTACAGACTTTACAGAAAGCAGGCTGTTGGTATCTGCTCCTGCGGAGGCCCCAGGAAGCTTACAATCATGGCGAAAAGTGAAGCAGGAGCAGGCACATCACATAGTGAAAGCAGGAGCGAGAGAGAAAGAGTAACAGGGAGGTACTCACATTTTTAAACAACCGGGTCTCTTGAGAACTCACTCACCATCACAAGAACAGTATCAAGCAATAAGACATCCTCCTCCATGACCCAAACACCTCCCACCAGCCCCACCTCCAACATTGGGGATTACATTTCAACATGAGATTTGGAGAGGGTATGGATTCAAACTATAACGACATCTAAATGTGACAAGACTAGAAAGTCCAAATAAGAGAGTCATTTATTAAAATTTTTCTAAGACTTTAAATGTTAAAAATAATGAAAGGTTACTACTGATCTTTATAATTAAGCATCACGACTGCTCCAAATTACTCAGAAAGATAATCACAGAGTCAGTTGGTTTATGTTGTAACTCCACAGAGGGCCTGAAAGTCGATTTAATCTTAGGGATTGGTAAAGGGCTTGCATTTATTTGACAGGATACTTTAAGTTTACTGGGCACTTGAGAGTTATCCGTCTCTAAGACTCAGACATATGCTTCTCACGCTTTGTAAAATGGTTCAACCAAAATGTCACTGAAGAGAGAAGTTGGCATCAATGTTAATAATTTAAAATCCTGATATTCACCTGCAGTGGAGAGAAACCCTAAGGATCATCATATGTGGATATTTGAAGATATTTTAGTAGACTACAATTTTAACTTAAAGGCTTAAATTTATGCAAAAATATTCATGTGTTTTTGTTTTGTTTTGTTGTTTATTTGTTTGTTTTTGTGACAGAGTTTTGCTCTTGTTGCCCAGACTGGAGTGCAATGGTGCGATCTTGGCTCACCACAAACTCCGCCTCCTGGATTCAAGCAATTCTCCTGCCTCAGCCTCCCGAGTAGCTGGGATTACAAGCATGCGTCACCACATCTGGCTGATTTTGTATTTTTAGTAGAGACAGGGTTTCTCCATGTTGGTCAGGCTGGTCTTGAACTCTGCCCAAAGGTGATCTGCCCACCTCAGCCTCCCAAAGTGTTGGGATTACAGGCATGACCTACGGTGCCCAGCCATTTCATGTGTTTTTGTATATATATTTATACATCAAATAATTAATCTGTAGGGCTTAGCAGTCACACAATAATCCTTAGAATATCAGCTCTAATGGGCTAATTGGGGAGTGCTTTAACATTTGTAGAAATCTTTGTTCAAAGTACAGGATGCCAAGAGGGGCTTGGTGCAGCTGTAGAATCCTGAAGCAAGAAAAGAGGTATAGACTGAAGAAAAGAACAAGGTCATACCATGGAGGTAGAGAGGATAAAACTCTTATTGGGCATCTGTCTGGGCACTGACACTCCAACCAAAACAGATGCATGGATAAATAAATAATGGTTATAATTTTTTTAAATCAATAGTTATTATGGAATATTGAAGATATTCCACTGTATCTAGTTTTCATTGTTGCTGCTGGGATATCAATTAGTTATGGTCTTTATTCAGAAGGCACTTATCTTCTTCTAACTCTTTTTAAATTTCATTTTTAATTGATAACATGATATTTGTACATATTTGTGGGGTACATGTGAATTTTGTCACATTCATAGATTGTATAATGATCTAGTCATCACTTCAAATACTTACTATTTCTATGTGTTGGGTACACTTCAACACTTCAAGTCCTCTTTTCTAGCTATTTTGAAATATACAATACATTATTGTTAACTGTAGTCACCCTACTTATAGTAGGACATTAGAACTTATTTCTTCTATCTCTATCTAACTGTGTGTGTGGTGGTTTGTTTTTTTTTTTTTTTTTTTTGAGACGGAGTCTCGCTTTGTCACCCCGGCTGGAGTGCAGTGGCTCGATCTCGGCTCGCTGCATGCTCCACCTCCTGGGCTGATGCCATTCTCCTGCCTCAGCCTCTGGAGTAGCTGGGACTACAGGTGCCCGCCACCACGCCTGGAGAATTTTTTGTATTTTTAGTGGAGACGGGGTTTCACTGTGTTAGCCAGGATGGTCTCGATCTCCTGACCTCGTGATCCACCCGCCTCGGCCTCCCAAAGTGCTGGGATTACAGGCGTGAGCCACCGTGCCCAGCCTAACTGCGTGTTTATACCCATTAATCAACCTCTCTTCATCTCCCTTACCACACCAGCCAATATAGAAACTATTCCAAGCCTCTGGTATCTATCATTCTACTCTTTACCTCCTTGAGATTAACTTGTTTAGCTCCCACATATGAGTGAGAACATTTGCTGTCTCCCTTTCTGTGCCTGGCTTATTTCAGTTAAAATAATGACCTCCAAAGGCTGGGCGCGGTGGCTCATGCCTGTAATCCCAGCACTTTGGGAGGCCAAGGCAGGCGGATCACGAGGTCAGGAGATCAAGACCATCCTGGCTAACATGGTGAAACCCCATCTCTACTAAAATACAAAACAATTAGCCGGGTGTCGTGGCAGGCGCCTGTAGTCTCAGCTCCCTGGGAGGCTGAGGCAGGAGAATGGCGTGAACCTGGGAGGCAGAGCTTGCAGTCAACCGAGATCATGCCACTGCACTCCAGCCTGGGTGACAGAGTGAGACTCCATCTCAAAAAAAAAAAAAAAATAATAATAATAATAATAATAATAATGACCTCCAGTTCCATCCCTGTTGCTGCAAATACATTATTTCATTTTCTTTTATAGCCAAGTAGTATTCCATTGTGTGTATACATCATATTTTTCTTTAAGCATTTTTCCATTGATGGACACAGGTTGATTCCCTAATAAACATGAGGACGCAGATATTCTTTCATATGCTGATTTCCTTTTCTTTGGATAAATATCTAATAGTGGATTGCTGGTTTGTTTTGTAGTTCTATTTTTAGTTGTTGTTTTTTTGAGAAATTTCCATACTGTTCTCGGCAGTGGCTCTACTAATTTACATTGCTGGCAACAATGTATAAGAGTTCCTGTTTCTCTCCTCACCAGCATCTGCTACTTTTTGTCTTTTTAAAAATAGCCATTCTAAATGGGGTAAGAGGATCTCTTATTATGGTTTTGATTTGTGTTTCCTCATGATTAGTGATATTGAGCATTTTTTTGTGCACCTGTTAGCTATGGATATGTCTGCTTTTGAGAAATGTCTATTCATGTCCTTGGCCCATTTTCTAAATGGCATTATTTGGGTCTTCCCTGTTGGGTTCCTTGTATTTTTTTTTTTTTTTTGGTCTATTCAGGGATTCAATTTCTTTTTCTTTTTTTTTTTTTTTAATTATACTGTAAGTTCTAGGGTACATGTGCACAACATGCAGGTTTGTTACATATGTATACATGTGCCATGTTGGTTGCTGCACCCATTAACTTGTCATTTACATTAGATATATCTCCTAATGCTATCACTCCCCCCTCCCCCAACCCGTGACAGGCCCTGGTGTGTGATGTTCCCCTTTCTGTGTCCAAGCGTTCTCATTGTTCAATTCCCACCTATGAGTGAGAACATGCAGTGTTTGGTTTTCTGTCCTTGTGATAGTTTGCTAAGAATGATGATTTCCAGCTTCATCCATGTCCCTACAAAGGACATGAACTCATCCTTTTTTATGGCTGCATAGTATTCCATGGTGTAGATGTGCCACATTTTCTTAATCCAGTCTATCATAGATGGTCATTTGGGTTGGTTCCAAGTCTTTGCTATCGTGAATGATGCCATAATAAACATACATGTGCATATGTCTTTATAGCAGCATGATTTATAATCCTTTGGGTATATACCAAGAAATGGGATGGCTGGGTCAAATGGTATTTCTAGTTTGAGATCCCTGAGGAATTGCCACACTGACTTCCACAATGGTTGCAGTAGTTTACAGTCCCACCAATAGTGTAAAGGTGTTCCTATTCCTCCACATCCTCTCCAGCACCTGTTGTTTCCTGCCTTTTTAATGATTGCCATTCTAACTGGTGTGAGATGGTATCTCATTGTGGTTTTGATTTGCATTTCTCTGATGGCCAGTGATGATGAGCATTTTTTCATGTGCCTGTTGGTTGCATAAATATCTTCGTTTGAGAAGTATCTGCTCATATCCTTCACCTGCTTTTTGATGGGATTGTTTGTTTTTGGGTTTTTTTTTGTAAATTTGTTTGAGTTCTTTGTAGATTCTGGATATTAGCCCTTTGTCAAATGAGTAGATTGCAAAAATTTTCTCCAATTCTGTTGGTTGCCTATTCACTCTGATGGTAGTTTCTTTTGCTATGCAGAAGCTCTTTAGTTTAATTAGATCCCATTTGTCAATTTTGGCTTCTGTTGCCATTGCTTTTGGTGTTTTAGACATGAAGTCCTTGCACATGCCTATGTCCTGAATGGTATTGCCTAGATTTTCTTCTAGGGTTTTTATGGCTTTAGGTCTAACATTTAAGTCTTTAATCCATCTTGAATTAATTTTTGTATAAGGTGTAAGGAAGGGATCCAGTTTCAGCTTTCTACACATGGCTATCCAGTTTTTCCAGCACCATTTATTAAATAGGGAATTCTTTCCCCATTTCCTGTTTTTGTCAGGTTTGTCAAAGATCAGATGGTTGTAGATGTATGGCATTATTTCTGAGAGCACTGTTCTGTTCCACTGGTCTATATCTCTGTTTTGGTACCAGTACCATGCTGTTTTGGTTACTGTAGCCTTGTAGTATAGTTTGAAGTCAGGTAGCGTGATGCCTCCAGCTTTGTTCTTTTGGCTTAGGATTGTCTTGGCGATGCGGGCTCTTTTTTGGTTCCATATGAACTTTAAAGTAGTTTTTTTCCAATTCTGTGAAGAAAGTCATTGGTAGCTTGATGGGGATGGCATTGAATCTATAAATTACCTTAGGCAGTATGGCCATTTTCATGATATTGATTCTTCCTATCCATGAGCATGGAATGTTCTTCCATTTGTTTGTATCATCTTTTATTTCATTGAGCAGTGGTTTGTAGTTCTCCTTGAAGAGGTCCTTCACATCCCTTGTAAGTTGGATTCCTAGGTATTTTATTCTCTTTGAAGCAATTATGAATAGGAGTTCACTCATGATTTGGCTGTTTGTCTGTTATTGGTGTATAAGAATGCTTATGATTTTTGCACATTGATTTTGTATTCTGAGACTTTGATGAAGTTGCTTATAAGCGTAAGGATATTTTGGGCTGAGATGATGGGGTTTTCTAAATATACAATCATGTCATCTGCAAACAAGGACAATTTGACTTCCTCTTTTCCTAATTGAATACCCTTTATTTCTTTCTCCTGCCTGATTGCCCTGGCCAGAACTTCCAACACTATGTTGAATAGGAGTGGTGAGAGAGGGCATCCCTGTCTTGTGCCAGTTTTCAGAGGGAATGCTTCCAGTTTTTGCCCATTCAGTATGATATTGGCTGTGCATTTGCCATAAATAGCTCTTATTATTATTATTATTATTATTTTTTTGAGAAGGAGTCTCGCTCTGTCACCCAGGCTGGAGTGCAGTGGCACGATCTCGGCTCACTGCAAGCTCCGCCTCCCGGGTTCACGCCATTCTCCTGCCTCAGCCTCTCCGAGTAGCTGGGACTACAGGCGCCCGCCACCACGCCCGGCTAATTTTTTTGTATTTTTAGTAGAGACGGGGTTTCACTGTGGTCTCGATCTCCTGACCTCGTGATCCGCCCACCTCGGCCTCCCAAAGTGCTGGGATTACAAGCGTGAGCCACCGCGCCCGGCCAATAGCTCTTATTATTTTGAGATACCTCCCATCAATACCAAATTTATTGAGGGTTTTTAGCATTAAGGGCTGCTGAATTTTGTCAAAGGCCTTTTCTACATCTATTGAGATAATAATGTGGTTTTTGTCTTTAGTTGTGTTTATATGCTGTATTATGTTTATTGATTTGTGTATGTTGAACCAGCCTTGCATCCCAGGGATGAAGCCCACTTGATCATGGTGGATAAGCTTTTTGATGTGCTGCTGGATTTGGTTTGCCAGTATTACATTGAGGATTTTTGCATCGATGTTCATCAAGGATATTGGTCTAAAATTCTCTTTTTTTGTTGTGTCTCTGCCAGGCTTTGGTATCAGGATGATGCTGGCCTCATAAAATGAGTTAGGGAGGATTCCCTCTTTTTCTATCAATTGGAATAGCTTCAGAAGGAATGGTACCAGCTCCTCCTTGTACCACTGGTAGAATTCGGCTGTGGATCCGTCTGGTCCTGGAGTTTTTTTGGTTGATAGGCTATTAATTATTGCCTCAATTTCAGAGCCTGTTATTGGTCTATTCAGAGATTCAACTTCTTCCTGATTTAGTCTTGGGAGGGTGTATGTGTCGAGGAATTTATCCATATCTTCTACATTTTCAGGTTATTTGCATAGAGGTGTTTATAGTATTCTCTGATGATATTTTGCATTTCTGTGGGATCAGTGGTGATATCCCCTTTATCATTTTTTATTGTGTCTATTTGATTCTTCTCTCTTTTCTTCTTTATTAGTCTTGCTAGCAGTCTATCAATTTTGTTGATCTTTTCAAAAAACCAGCTCCTGGATTCATTGATTTTTTTGAAGGGTTTTTTGTGTCTCTATCTCTTTCAGTTCTGCTCTGATCTTAGTTATTTCTTGCCTTCTGCTAGCTTTTGCATGTGCTTGCTCTTGCTTCTCTAGTTCTTTTAATTGTGATATTAGGGTGTCAATTTTAGATCTTTCCTGCTTTCTCTTGTGGGCATTTAGTGCTATAAATTTCCCTCTACACACTGCTTTAAATGTGTCCCAGAGATTCTGGTATGTTGTGTCTTTGTTCTCGTTGGTTTCAAAGAACATCTTTATTTCTGCCTTCATTTTGTACCCAGTAGTCATTCAGGAGCAGGTTGTTCAGTTTCCACGTAGTTGAGTGGTTTTGAGTGAGTTTCTTAATCCTGAGTTCTAGTTTGATTGCACTGTGGTCTGAGAGACAGTTTGTTATAATTTCTGTTCTTTTACATTTGCTGAGGAGTGCTTTACTTCCAACTATGTGGTCAGTTTTGGAATAAGTATAATGTGGTGCTGAGAAGAATGTATATTCTATTGATTTGTGTTGGAGTGTTCTGTAGATGTCTATTAGGTCTGCTTGGTGCAGAGCTGAGTTCAATTCCCAGATATCCTTGTTAACTTACTGTCTCGTTGATCTGTCTAATGTTGACAGTGGGGTGTTAAAGTCTCCCATTATTGTGTGGGAGTGTAAGTCTCTCTGTAGGTCTCTAAGGACTTGCTTTATGAATCTGGGTGCTCCTGTATTGGGTGCATATATATTTAGGATAGTTAGCTCTTCTTGTTTGACTTGATCCCTTTGCCATTATGTAATAGCCTTCTTTGTCTCTCTTGATCTTTGTTGGTTTGAAGTCTGTTTTATCAGAGACTGGGATTGCAACCCCTGCCTTTTTGTTTTCCACGTGCTTGGTAGATCTTCCTCCATCCCTTTATTTTGAGTCTATGTGTGTCTCTGCACTTGAGATGGGTTTCCTGAATACAGCACACTGATGGGTCTTGACTCTTTATCCAATTTGCCAGTCTGTGTCTTTTAATTGGAGCATTTAGCCCATTTACATTTAAGGTTAATATTGTTATGTGTGAATTTGATCCTGTCATTATGATGTTAGCTGGTTATTTTGCTCATTAGTTGATGCAGTTTCTTCCTAGCATCGATGATCTTTACATTTTGGCATCTTTTTGCAGTGGCTGGTACTGGTTTTTCCTTTCCATGCTTAGTGCTTCCTTCAGGAGCTCTTTCAGGACAGGCCTGATGGTGACAAAATCTCTCAGCATTTGCTTGTCTGTAAAGGATTTTATTTCTCCTTCACTTACGAAGCTTAGTTTGGCTTATATGAAATTCTGGGTTGAAAATTCTTTTCTTTAAGAATGTTGAATAATAGCCCTCACTCTCTTCTGGCTTGTAGAGTTTCTGCTGAGAGATCCGCTGTTAGTCTGATGGGCTTCCCTTTGTGGGTAACCTGACCTTTCTCTCTGGCTGCCCTTAACATTTTTTCCTTCAATTCAGCTTTGGTGAATCTGACAATTATTTGTCTTGGAGTTAGTTGAGGAGTATCTTTGTGGCTTTCTCTGTATTTCCTGAATTGTAATATTGGCCTGTCTTGCTAGGTTGGGGAAGTCCTCCTGGATAATATCCTGCAGAGTGTTTTCCAGCTTGGTTCCATTCTCCCCGTCACTTTCAGCTATACCAATCAGACGTAGATTTGGTCTTTTCATACAGTCCCATATTTCTTGGAGGCTTTGTTCATTTTTTACTCTTTTTTCTCTAAACTTCTCTTTTCACTTCATTTCATTCATTGGATCTTCAATCACTGATAACCTTTCTTCCAGTTGATCAAATCAGCTACTGATGCTTGTGCATTCATCACGTAATTCTTGTGCCATGGTTTTCAGCTCCATCCGGTCATTTAAGGACTTCTGTACACTGGTTATTCTAGTTAGCCATTCGTCTAATCTTTTTTCAAGGTTTTTAGCTTCTTTGTGATGAGTTCTAACTTCCTCCTTTAGCTTGGAGAAGTTTGATTGTCTGAAGCCTTCTTCTCTCAACTCATCAAAGTCATTCTCCATCCAGCTTTGTTCTGTTGCTGGTGAGGAGCTGCGTTCCTTTGGAGGGGGAGAGGTGCTCTGATTTTTAGAATTTTCAGCTTTTCTGCTCTGATTTTTCTCCATCTTTGTGGTTTTATCTACCTTTGGTCTTTCATGATGAGGTTTTGGTGTGGATGTCCTTTCTGTTTGTTAGTTTTCCTTCTAACAGTCGGGACCCTCAGCTGCAAGTCTGTTGGAGTTTGCTGGAGGTCCACTCCAGACCCTGTTTGCCTGGGTACCAGCAGCGGAGGCTGCAGAACAGTGAATATTGCTGAACAGCAAATGTTCCTGCCTGATCGTTCCTCTGGAAGCTTCGTCTCAGAGGGGTACCCGGCTGTGTGAGGTGTCAGTCTGCCCCTACTGGGGGGTGCCTCCCAGTTAGGCTACTCAGGGGTCAGGGAGCCACTTGAGGAGGCAGTCTGTCCGTTCTCAGATATTAAACTCCATGCTGGGAGAACCACTACTCTCTTCAAAGCTGTCAGACAGGGACATTTAAATCTGCAGAGGTTTCTGCTGCCTTTTGTTTGGCTATGCCCTGCCCCCAGAGGTGGAGTCTACAGAGGCAGGCAGGCCTCCTTGAGCTGCGGTGGGCTCCACCCAGTTCGAGCTTCCTGACTGCTTTGTTTACCTACTTAAGCCTCAGCACTGGCGGGCGCCCCTCTCCCAGCCTTGCTGCCACCTTGCAGTTAGATCTCAGACTGCTGTGCTAGCAATGAGTGAGGCTTCATTGGCGTGGGACCCTCCAACCCAGGCATGGGATATAATCTCCTGGTGTGCCATTTGCTAAGACCCTTGGAAAAGCTCAGTATTAGGGTGGATGTGACCCGATTTTCCAGGTGCTGTCTGTCACGGCTTTACTTGGCTAGGAAAGGGAATTCCCTGACCTCTTGTGCTTCCTGAGTGAGGCGATGTCTTGCCCTGCTTTGGCTCTCGCTCGGTGGGCTGCCCCCACTGTCCTGCACCCACTGTCCGACAAGCCCCAGTGAGATGAAACTGGTACCTCAGTTGGAAATGCAGAAATCACACATCTTCTGCATTGCTTACGCTGGGAGCTGTAGACTGGTGCTGTTCCTATTTGGCCATCTTGGAACCGACCCCTGGGTTCCTTGTATTAATATACTCTAGATGTTAGATCCTTGTCTGATGAATAGTTTGCCAATATCTTCTCCCATTCAAACAGGCTGTTTACTCTGTTTTTCCTTTTGCTATGCAGAGGCTTTAATCCAGCTTGTCTATTTTTGTTCTTGTTGCCTAAGCTTTTGAGGTCTTAGCCATAAAGTATTTTCCTAGACCGTCGTCCTGAAGTATTTCACCTATTATTTCTCCTAGCATTTTTTTGCTTTCTGAGTTTTATGTGTAAGTCTTTCATCTGTCTTGAGTTGATTTTCTTAATATGATGAGAGGTATGGGTTTAGTTTCATTCCTCTGCATGTGGGTATCTAATTTTTTTCAGTACTATGTATTGAAGAGACTTATTTACCCCAACATATATCCTTGGTGCTTTTATGAAAAATCACTTGGCTGTAAATATGTGGATTTGTTTATGTTTCTGTTACTTTGTTCCCTTGGTGTGTCTGTTTTTATACCAATATCATGCTGTTTTGGTTACTATAGCCTTGCAATATATTTTGAAATCAGGTAATGTGATGTCTCCACCTTTGTTCTTTTGGCTCAGGATTGCTTTGGCTATTTGGGCTCTTTTTTTGTTTCTTTTTAGGTTCCATATAAATTTTAGAATTGTTTTATCTATTTCAGTGAAAAATAACATTAGTATTTTGATGGGGATTGCATTTAATCTGATGATTCCTTTTAATAGTGTGGTAATTTAAAATTATTAATTCAGTTGATCCTTGGGGTGATGGGTTGTCTTTCTGTCTGAGTCCTCTTCAATTTATTTCAACTGTAGTTTCTGGTTTTCCTTATAGAGATCTTTCACCTGTTAGGTTAAATTCATTTCTGTTTGTTGTTGTTGTTGTTGTTGTTGTTGTTTTGTTTCGTTTTTTGGGTTTTTTTAGCTGTTGTAAGAATTTGCTTCTTCATTTCTTTTGTGGCTATGTCATTTTTAGTGTATAGAAACACTACTGATTGTTGTGTGTTGATTTTGTATCTTGCAACTTTACTGTATTTATAAGATCTAAGAGTTTTTGGTAGAGTCTACAGATTTTTTAAAATGTAAGATCATGTCATCTGGAAAGATGGACAGTTTGACTTCCTCTTTTCCAATTCGGATGCCTTTTATTTCTTTTTCTTGCCTGATTGCTCTAAGACTTCCAGTACGATGTTTAATTGGAATGGTAAAACTGGACATTCTTCTCATATTCTAGTTCTTAGAGGAAACACTTTCAGCTTTACTCAGTCGAATGTGAGCTTTGGGTTTATCCATATGTGGCATCTATTATATTGAGATGTGTTCTTTCTACACCTTGTTTGTTGACAGTTTTTTTCATGAAGGAATGTTGGATTTTATTAAATGCATTTTCTTTATTGGGATGATCGTGTTGTTTTTGTCCTTCATTCTGTTGATATGATGTATCATGTTTACTGGTTTGCATATGTTAAACTATCCTTGTAAACTTGGGATAAATCCCATTTGATTGTAATATATTAATTATCTTTTTGATGTGCTGTTGAATGTGGTTTGCTAGTATTTTGTTGAGGATTTTTGTGTCTATGTCCATCAAGGATATTGTCCTGCAGTTTTCTTTTTTTGTTGCATCCTTGCCTGTTTTTGGTATTAGTGTAATGCTGGCCTCATAGAATGAATTAGGGAGAAATCTTTCTTCTTCAATATTTTAAAATAGTTTAAAGAGAATTGATGCTAACTCCACGTCATATGTTTGGTAGAGTTTGACAGTGAAGCCATCCAGTCCTGGGTTTTTCTTTGTTGGGAGGCTTTTCATTACTGATTCAGTCTCTTTACTTGTTATTGGTCTGTTCAGATTTTCTGTTTCCTTCTGATTCAATCTTGGTAGGTTGTATGTTTCCGGAAACTTACTTACTTCTTCTAGGTTTTCAAGTTTGTTAGTGTATAGTTGTTCATAAGCCTATGCTGATTTTTTTCTTTTGTATTTCTGTGGTATCACTTATAATATCTCCTTTTCCATTTTTGGTTTATTTATTTGGGTCTTTTCTCATTTTTCCTTGATTAGTCTAGCTAGTGGTTTCTCAATGTTTTTATTTAAAAAAAAACTCTTTCTTAATCCTTCGTAATTTTACTTATCTCTTTCATTTACTTCTACTCTGATATTTGTTATATCTTTTTTTTCTGCTAATTTTGGGTTTGCTTTGTTCTTTTCTAATGTCCTCGGTATGACATTAGGTTGTCAATTTATAATCTTTCTACTTTATGATGTATACATTTAGCATTATAAACTTCTTTTTTAGCACTGCTTTTGTTGTATCCCTCAGGTTTTGATATGTTGTATTTCCATTTTCATGTTTAAAAACTTTAAAATTTTCATCTTAATTTCCTCATTGACCCAATGATTGTTTAGAACTATGTTGTTTAATTTTCATATATTTATACAGTTTTCAAAATTTGTCTTCATATTGATTTCTAGTTTTATTCCATTGTAGTCTGAGATGATACTTGATAATATATTTTTTTTAAATCTTATAGAATAGAAAGCTCAGAAATAATGCACACACCTGCAACCATTTGATCATCAACAAAGCTGACAAAAACAACCAATGGAGAAAGGACTCCCTATTCAATAAAAGGTGCTGGGATAACTGGCTAGCCATATGCAGAAGATTGCAACTGAACCACCTCCTTACACTATATACAAAAATCAACTCAAGATAGATTAAAGACTTAAATGTAAAACCTAAAACTACAAAAAATCCTGGAAAATAACCTAGTTGGTTAATAGATGGAAATAATAGATGGAAAATAACCTAAAATGCCAAAAGCAAATGCAACAAAAACAAAAACTCACAAATGGGGCCTCATTAAATATAAGAGCTTTGGTACAGCAAAAGAAACTATCAACAGGGTAAACAGACATCTTACAGAATAGGAGAAAATAGTTGCAAGCTATGCATCTGACAAAGGTCTAATATCCAGAATCTATAAGGAACTTAAACAAATTTACACAGAGAGGCCAAACAAATCCATGAAAAAGTGAGCAGAGGACACGAACAGGCACATTTCAGAAGGAGATATACATGTGGCAAATGGTCATACAAAAAAGTGCTCAACCTCACTATTCATTAGAGAAATTCGAATCAAAACCACAATGAGATACTATCTCATGCCAGTCAGAATGACTACTATTACAAAGTCAAAAAAATAAAAGATGCTAGTGAGGCTGCAGAGAAAAGAGAATGATTATATGGTGCTGACGGGTGTGTAAATTAGATCAGCTGCTGTGGAAAGCAGTGTGGCAATTCCTCAAAGAACTTAAAACAGAATTACCATATGGCCCAGAAATTTCAGTATCAGGTATATACACCAAAGAATATAAATCATTCTACTGTAAAGATGCATGCATATATATGTTCATCATAGCACTGTTCACAACAGCAAAGACAAGGAATCAACCTAAATGCCCATCAAAGATAGAATGGGTAGAGAAAATGTGGCACACATACACCACGGAATACACAGCCGTAAACAAAGAATGAGATCACATCATTTGTAGCAACAGGATGGAGCTGGAGGCCATTATCATAAGCAAATTAATGCGGGAGTAGAAACCCAAATACCACTTATAAGTGGGAGCTAAACAATGAGAATACATGGACACGGTGAGGGGAACAATAGACATTGGTGCTACTTGAGGGTGGAAGTTGGGAGGAGGGAGAAAGTCAGAAAAAATTACCTATTGGGTACTAGGCTTATTACCTAAATGTCAAAATAATCTTTACACCAAGC
Source organism: Hylobates moloch (assembly GCF_009828535.3). Taxonomy (NCBI): domain Eukaryota; kingdom Metazoa; phylum Chordata; class Mammalia; order Primates; family Hylobatidae; genus Hylobates; species Hylobates moloch. The sequence goes on along the minus strand of NW_026652281.1, from coordinate 61,426,276 downwards.
CCCCGTGACATGCAGTTTACCTGTATAACAAACCTGCACTAGTACCCCTGAACCTAAAATAAAAGTTAAAAAAAATTTTTTTTGGAGATGGGATCTTGCTCTGTTGCCTAGACTGGAGTACAATGGTGCAATCATAGCTCACTAGAGCCTCTAACTCCTGAGTTTGAGCCATTCTCCTGCCTCAGCCTTCTGAGTTGCTGGGACTACAGGCATGTGCTGCTATGCCCAGTTAATTTTCAAATTTTTTTTCTTTTTTTTTCTTTCTTTCTTGCCCAGTTAATTTTCAAATTTTTTTTCTTTTTTTTCTTTCTTTCTTTTTTTTTTTTTTTTTAGAGATAGTCTCACTATTTTGCCCAGGTTGGTCTTGAACTCCTGACCTCAAGTGATCCTCTCACCTCAGCCTCCCAAAGCTCTGGGATTACAAGCATGACCCATTATGCCTGGCCTGATACTTGATATGATTTTGACTTTTAAAAATTTATTGAGACTTGTGTCCTAACATATGGTTTATGCTAATGAATATTCCATATGTTGATGAGAGGAATGTGTATTCTATAGGCTGTTGGATGAAATGTTTTGTAAATGTCCGTTAGGTCCATTTGCTCTAAAGTGCAGTTTAAATCCAATGATTCTTTTTTATTTTTTTATCTAGATCTGTCTAATGCTAAGAGTGGGATTTTAAGTCCACCACTATTATTGTATTAAAGCCTATTCCTTCCTTATATATAATACTATTTGCTTTAGGTATCTGGGTGTTATTTTTGGGTACAAATATATTTAGAATTGTTACATCCTCCTGCTAAATTGATCCACATATCATTATATAATTACTTTCTTTGTCTTTTTCTTAGTGTTTTTTATTTAAAGTCTGTTTTATCTGATACATGAATAGCTAGTCCTGCTAGTTTTGGGTTTCTATTTGCATGGAATATTTTGATTTATCCTTTTACTTCCATCCTATATGTGTGTTTATAGATGAGATGAGTTTCTTGTAGGTAGCATAGAGTTGGGTCTTTTTATATATTTGTTCAGCCAGTCTATGTCTTGTAAGTGGAAAGTTTAATCTTTACATTACACTAATCTTTACATTCAAGGTTATTATTGATATGTGAGGACTTATTCCTGTCATTTTATTAATTGATTTCTGGTTGTTTTCTATATCTCGTATCTTGTTTTGTATATGTTCATTTCTTTGTCTCTGCAATTGTTTATCATTTTGCTTACAAAGTTCTTTGTAGTAGTAACATTTGAATCCTCTCTCTTCCTTGTGTGTTTACTCTACCAGTGAATTTTATACTTTCCTGCATTTTCATGATGGCTAATATTGTCTTTTTACTTCCAGGTGTAGGGCTTTCTTAAGCATTTCTTGTAGTTCAGGTTTAGTGGTGAATTCCCTTGGCATTTGCTTGCTGGAGAAACACTTTATTTCTCTGTGATTTATAAAAGATAACTTTGCTGGGTATCATATCCTGGGATGGCAGATTTGTTGTTTTGTTTTTTTCTTTCAGCACTTTGGAGATATCATCCCTTTCTCTGCTGGACTATATGATTTCTGCTGAAAAAAATTTACTGTTAGTCTAATGGAGTTTCCTTTGTAAGTAACTAGATGGTTTTCTCTTGCTGTTTTTAGAATTCTCTGTTTGTCTTTGACTTTTGACAGTTTGACTAAGTTGCTGTAGAGAAGACCTTTTTGAATTGTACTTATTGTGAATCCTTGAGCTTCCTGTATCTGGATCTCTAAATCTCTTACTAGACATGGGAAGCTTACAGCTATTATTTTATTAAATAGGTTTTTATCCCTTTGGTGTTCTGTAGGCCTCCTGGGGACCCTGATAATTTTAATATTTGGTTACTTTAGCATGTTGCACAGGTTACGTAGACTTTGTACATTTCCTTTTTATTCTTTCTCCTTTGTTTTTCTCTAACTGGGTTATTTCAAAATGCCCAACTTCAAGTTTTGAAATTCCTTCTACTCTTAGATCTAGTCTATTGTTGAAGCATTTGAATGTACTTTATATTTTATTCAATAAATTTTTCACTTCCAGAATTTCTGTTTGGTTCTCTTTATGACAGTGGCACCCAACCTTTTTGGCACCAGGAACTGGTTTTGTGAAAACAGTTTTTCCGTGGACCAGTTGTGGGGTGATAGTTTTGGGATGATTCAAGTGTATTACATTTATTGTGCATTTTATTTCTATTATTATTACATTGTGACATATAATGATATAATTATAAAACTCGCCATAATATAGAATCAGTGGGAGCCCTGAGATTGTTTTCCTGCAACTAGATGGTCCCATCTAGGGTGACAGAAGACAGTGACAGATCATCAGGCATTAGATTTTCATAAAGAGTATACCACCTAGATCCCTCACATGTGCAGTTCACGATAGGGTTTGTGCTTCTATGAGAATCTAATGCCACTGCTGATCTGACAAAAGGCAGAGATCAGGCAGTAATGAGAGTGATAGGGAGTAGCTGTAAATACAGATGAAGCTTTGCTTGCTCACCCACTTTCACCTCCTGCTGTGTGGCCTGTTCCTAACAGGCTGGTCTGTGGCCCAGGGGTTGGGGACCCTTGTTTTATAATACCTACTTGGCAAATTTCTCATTCATATCCTGAATTGCTTTCAGTGGCAGTAGCCACAGACAGGAAGCCGGGAAGTGTGCATTTTGCCCCCAGGTGTTGGCTGTAGGCAATAGCTTGTCCTCAGGGCATTTGTAAATGTGCAGTGACTCCACTGCTGGAGGCTGTGGGATTGCTGTCCCTGGCTTATACTTCAGCCCCAGAAGCAGCACTCAGCAGTAGCAGCAGAAGTTGTGGGTGGGGAAGTCTGTCCTCAGGGCATGTGAAAATATAGGGCAGCTCCACTGCTGGGGCCAATGTGGTTGCTGTTAATGGATCACATTTTGGCTATGATGGCAGCAGCCAACAGCAGTGGCAGCTTCAGGAAGGGGATGTCAATGGTTTTCTAGGGACATGGAGATGCAAAGGCTATTAGGCCCCAGTGCAGAATGCAGTCTAGTGGCAGTTTGACACTTAAAATGGTGCTATGCTGTAGTTTCTTAGTACTCAGGGAATGTATGAGACCCAATGTGAGCTCCCTTTCTGGAGCAATGCCACCATGCAGTCTTTAGGCAGCTGCATATGTTAATCTTAGGGCTCACAAGGGTCTAGGGGATTCTCCTATGGCTAGGATTGCAGGTGTCCCTGGTGGGGATGCAGACTGCTGGGAATTTCAAACTTACCCTTTCCCTGAATTGGTGAGTTTTTCTACATTCCAGGCTAAGTCCTGCTGAGCAGGCTGCCTCACTTCCCTCTCTTCCTTTCCTTAGGTGTTTTCTGTCACTCCTGTGTTCAATTCTTGTGTTCTCTCTTAGATGATATTTTCTTTTTTATTATACTTTAGGTTTTAGGGTACATGTGCACAATGTGCAGGTTTGCTACATATGTATCCATGTGCCACGTTGATTTCCTGCACCCATTAACTCGTCATTTAGCATTAGGCATATCTCCTAATGCTGTCCCTTCCCCCTCCCCCCACCCGACAACAGTCCCCGGAGTGTGATGTTCCCCTTCCTGTGTCTAAGTGTTCTCATTGTTCAGTTCCCACCTATGAGTGAGAACATGCGGTGTTTGGCTTTTTGTCCTTGCGATAGTTTACTGAGAATGATGTTTTCCAGTTTCATCCATGTCCCTACAAAGGACACGAACTCATCCTTTTTTATGGCTGCATAGTATTCCATGGTGTATATGTGCCACATTTTCTTAATCTAGTCTATCGTTGTTGGACATTTGGGTTGGTTCCAACTCTTTGCTATTGTGAATAGTGCCGCAATAAACATACGTGTGCATGTGTCTTTATAGCAGCATGATTTATAGTCCTTTGGGTATATACCCAGTAATGGGATGGCTGAGTCAAATGGTATTTCTAGTTCTAGATCCCTGAGGAATCGCCACACTGACTTCCACAATGGTTGAACTAGTTTACAGTCCCACCATCAACCCCATCAAAAAGTGGGCAAAGGACATGAACAGACACTTCTCAAAAGAAGACATTTATGCAGCCAAAAAACACATGAAGAAATGCTCGTCATCACTGGCCATCAGAGAAATGCAAATCAAAACCACAGTGAGATACCATCTCACACCAGTTAGAATGGCCATCATTAAAATATCAGGAAACAACAGGTGCTGGAGAGGATGTGGAGAAATAGGGACACTTTTACACTGTTAGATGATATTTTCAAAGTGTGATTATCTACCCACTATTTTGATTTGTCTTTGTGGAGGAGGTGAGTACCAAATGCCTCTGGTCAGTTGTCTTGATGTTCTTCCCTAGCTGAATGTTCTGTATTTGAACAGATGTAGTGAAATCTGTTTTTGTTACTGTAACATTTCAATAATGATATTTTTCCCTTTTTAAATTACTTGTATTTTTCCCCTGAATATGTGAGTGCTCTCTAAGATAATTCTAAGATGTATCTTTTCTAGTTTTATGTGTGATAATGGGTTTGGAAGACTAAGACAAAATTTATGTCATAAGCCTGAAAGCACATGATTGGATTACAGAAATTTGAGAGAGAGAGAGAGACAGAGAGAGAGAGAGAGAGAGATGATAGATGGGTACATCTGTATTTCAATTTTCCTTCACTAAGATTCTTACACACTTTTCCTATAGGGATGAAATTTATTCAAAGTTCAGTAGAAGAAATCTGGCCTTGGCAACTGTGCATTTTATTTGCTGCCTGAATTGGAATAGAAATTATGGTACCCTAGTCTTTTCATTCAAAGTTATTTTTTAGTACTCCCAAGTTTCTGCTTTTAGCACAGTGGTAGAAGACATTTAAGTAATTCAATTATAATTTTAAAGTAGTATTAGGTCAGCATAAAACCTAGGCTGTGTTTATGCCCCAATGACTGAGTCAAGAGTGGTAGGATTCAATATCTCTTAGGAGCCATACAATTATATAATTTCAGTGCATTGGAGAAATTTCTCTTTTCTAACAATGCCAGGTAGTTTATTTGGCTGAAGTGTTTTCTCTCAACTGTGTTAAACTATTATTGTATTTCTGGGTTGTTTGGGCCAAAGTTACTTCTAATCATGCTTCCATTTCATAAGCCTGTCAGTTATAATTTCTCAGAAATAATCTTCTTATTTCTGAGATTGCCTACTGGGTCAAAGGGCAGGGCTGGTAAAACTCATCTTATTCTATTGCTGACCCAATCCATTATATCCTGGCTTACTACATTAATAATTCAAGATCTTCTTTTCTCTGTATTTTATTTTTATCTTTGAGTAACACAAAAGTATTGTTAATGTTTCTTTGGGGTTCCCAAGAGGGAAAAACACTATTCAATAGTTCCCGCAACATTTCTGTCATATCAGGCCATGTGCTATACACAATAGATATGACTATGTAAAGAACTATCCTCACAGAATTTGCTGGTTTATACATAAGAAAATTATGTAATTAATTAAAGGGCTATGCACCTATTGTCAAAGCACTTGCAAGGAAGAATGGAAATCTAGAAGTGAAATTCATAACATTTGCCAGTAGGGTACAAGGGTCAGAAAAGGATCTATTCTGAAGAATTTAGATTAATGATTTCTTAGCTAAAGGAAATCTCAAATATTCCCACTGACAATGTGTAATAAGACCCCTTGGGGGAAATTCTCAGGAGGCTGACTTCTGATTATGAAATTGCTCTCTTTTAGGCGTTGTGACCTAAGGTCTGTATTGGTTTCCAAGGACTGCTATAATGAAATACCACAAACTGTGTGACTTAACAGGGATTTATTGTTTCGCAGTTCTGGAGGCTAGAAGTCTGAAATCAAGGTGTCCATAAGGCTGTGCTCTCTATGAAAGCACTATGGAAGGAACTGTCCCTTCTTTCTTTCCTAGCTTCTGGTAGTCTCTGGTGTTCTTTGGCTTATAAATGCATTATTGTGGTTCTCTGTCTTTACATGGAATTTTCCCTGTGTGCCTTCATGTCATCTAGTCTCAGTGCATATCTGTCTTTATGTCCACGTATCCCCTTTTCTCAGGGACACCAGTCATATTGGATTAGGGCTTACTCTAATGACCTCATTTTAACTTGATTACCCCTGTAAAAACCCTATTTCCAAATAGGGTCACATTCTTAGGTACTGAGACCAAAGATTCCAATGTATCTTTTGGGAGAAGACACAACTAACTACATAATATGGTTTGTAGTGGATGCTGTTGCTTCTCTGTCCAAATCCTTTTTACCAGAAGTGGCACTCATTACCCAGCTGCTGTGAGTGTTGCCTGTAAAAGCCTCACAGCTGCACTTCTGATGATTGCCTTTAGCCAAATGGCAGCCACCTCAGCTTGTAGGCTGCAACCACTCTAGACCTCTGCCAGGCCCTTTGCCTCAGGATGGGCTAACTTAGGGGTGCACTTTGTACTCCAGGGCTTCCACTTGGGATCAGGCTGAAGCTAGTCTCCAGCTGAGATCACATCTCAGTGAAGCTTCATTCTTCAGACCTATTTTGCCTCCCTGGTTCCTGTTCTTCTGAGAGTACTCTCATCAATCACTTGAAAAAGAATCCCTGTGGTTCACAGAATGATGGCTCCCAATAGTATCACACCTAAACCCCAGACCTGTGAATATGTTAGGTTACCTGGTAGAGGAGAAGAGTTGCAGATGGAATTTAGATAGTGAATCATCTGACCATAAAATAGGGAAATTATACTGGATTATCCAAGTAGACCCAATGTAATCACAGGGGTCCCTAAAGGTAGAAGAGAGAAGAGTTCAGAGAGAGATGTAACTATAGGAGAATGTCCAGAGAAGTGCAATCTTGCTGTCTTTAAAGACAGTGGAAGGAGACTGATATGGTTTGGATATTTGTCCCCTCAAAATCTCATGCTTAAATGTAACCCCAGTGTTGGAAGTGGTAGGGCCTGGAGGGAGGTGTTTGGATAATTGGGGTGGATTCCTTGTGAACGGCTTAGCATTATCCCCTTGGTGATAAGTGAGTTCGTGTGAGATCTGGTTGTTTAAAACTGTGTGGCACCTCCCTGTTCTCTAACTTGCTCTCACAGGTGTTGTGCCTGCTTCCCCTTTGCCTTCTGCCATGATTGTAGGCTTCCTGAGGTACTCACAAGAAGTAATTGCTGGCTCAGTGCTTCTTGCTTTGCCTGCAGAACCATGAGCCAGTTAAATCTTTTTCTTTATAAATTACCCAGCCTCAGTTATTATTTTTTTTTTAATGAAGTTTCACTCTTGTTGCCCAGGCTAGAGGTGCAATGGTGCAATCTTGGCTCACTGCAACCTCCACCTCATGAGTTCAAGCAATTCTCCTGTCTCAGCCTACCGAGTAGCTGGAATGACAGGTGATCGCCACCACACTGAGCTAATTTTTGTATTTTTAGTAGAGATGGGGTTTTACCATGTTGGCCAAGCTGGTCTTGAACTCCTGACCTCAGGTGATTCACCTGCCTCAACTTCCCAAAGTGCTGGGATTACAGGGGTGAGCCACCACACCCGGCTGCCTCAAGTGTTTCTTTATAGCAACATAAAAAGGGCCTAATACAGAGATGAGGATCCAAATAATGCAGGCAGCTTCTAGGAGCTAGAAAAGTAGTCTCCCCTAGTGACTCAAGAAAGGTACACAACCCACTCCAACACCTGGATTTTAGCCTAGTGAGACCCGTTTCAGACTTTTGACCTCCAGAACTATGAGATTATAAATTCGTGTCATTTCATGCCACAAAATGTGTAGTGTTCTGCTTTTAGGAAACCTGATTCAATCAGTCCTCCTTCCCAGGTACCACAGAGATAACATTTCCAATTGTCATATTTCCCCGAATTAAAAATGAATAAACATACACACAGTTTACTGGTCATATAACAGCATAATGATCGAGTGTCTGAACGACATGGGTTAACTCTGTATTCCAAGCCTAGCACCATCATTTCCTGCAAGAGCAAGATACTTTCTTAATTATGTTTTGGTTTCTTTCCATCTGTAGAAGGATGGCAGAAACAACCAACTTAGAGGGTGGTTGAGAGTTCATACATGTAAAGCACATGGATTGTTGTAAGCATTTAATAAATTTTAGCCATCTTCATTTCCATTTGCCCAATTTATGCATTTTGCTTCTCTCTGTAGATAAAGGAGTGTTCCTGAAATAAGACTGCAACAATATGATTTGGTGTGCAGAAACATTCCAGCTTAAAATTTGTATTTATCCAGTGTGGAAAATTCATCAGAAAAAAAGACATTATATGATTAGGGAAACATTATCTGTGTTATTTCCAGTTTTATCACCAAAACCTTAGCCAACTGATTGAAACAAAAGAGAAAATGTAGAATTGTTTTAAAGTTTTTCAACTGTGTTTATGCAGAGTATTCTCTATAGAATAGATTTAAAGTATCCTTGGTTTCTCCATAGTATCATTGTTTAAAGTGTGTTCTTAGAGGTTAAAACAGAATTACTAGGAACTGCTGCTGAAAATGAAGGTTTCTGAGCCTCACCTCTTAGCATATAGGATCTACACAGCAATGTTTTTAGTGATTTCCTCACTACCCTCCATTATTTTGAAAACAACCCCCAAAGTTGCTGAGTTATTTGCTGTAACACATCTCAATCCTGCATGCTTCCATTTCTCCATTGTTAAAATCTGATAACCTACTTAAGACTGTGTACATTTTAATTTCATAAAATAATGAAGAGTGTTCCTGAAATGTTATAAGGATTGGTCAGCCTAAACAGTAAATTTGCATTTAAGGATTGAAATGTCAACAAATTTCTCTTTATTTAAATTAAAAATTCTTCACATTGCCCCTAAGTCATTGTTGGAATTTGCATAAAAGTAACAGTTCAATCCTATTTTTATTGCTTGAAAAACATGGTGAGCTGAAATATTTAATGTTAAAATATATTTAATGTTAAAATACAGTTAATGTTAAAATGTAGTTTTCTATCTAAAAACTTGATCTGCCCCAAGAAAGGCAAATTTTTAAAAAGCAAGGCCAAGGCAACCAGTCTCCTAAACATGAACAAATATTAAAGAACTGGTGAAAATTCTCAGCAAGAAATAACTGGGTAGGAGGAAATGGGGATGGAAAGAAATTGCTGTGTTGATATTCTATTGGCTTATAAGTCTTTATTGGTAATGTTGACATAGGAAGGCAATTGATTGTCATACGTTTAATGGCACTTTCTATTAAGCAGCATATTTTTATGTTTCCTTCTCTATACAGTATACTAACAATAAATATGCCAATATATTTCTTTATATTTATATTTAAAGTTATATCTTTATATGTTCATATAAAATATTTAAATGTTTAGATGCTAAATTATATCATTTAGATAAATACTGTAAAATTTCAGAGAAGGAAAAGATCAGCATGAGCTGAAATAATCAGAAATGTAATGCAGGACATCATTACCTGTGCTGCTTCTATTTGGTATTTTAAACATTTTTAGCCTGTGCATCTATGGCTTGATGTTTGTCAGAAGTTGGGACTTTTTTTTTCATTTAATGTTCCTATGAATTTATTATTTACAATGACTAAGCCCAAAAACTAACAACTCTTTTTCTAGCATCAGTGAGATTTGTGCAGCTTTTTATATACTTACTTAAAAAAAATCTTGTCATCTTAATGGCTTAACCAGTTGAATAAGGATGCTGCGTAGTACTGAGTTGACATAAGAAGGGGCTTTGCAAACATTCATTTGTATGGATTTTTTCCCTGGTGGTACCATTTTAAATGCAGAAGCAAAATGTAAACTTTCTGAAACTTCAGAGTTAATATAGGGTTGTTTGTGTCTCAAACCTAGCCCAAGATGTTGCAGCCGCTTAGAGTAATAATTAGGATGAAGTTTTCAAATATCTTCAGGATTCCATCTTTCAGAGATGTTATCTCCTTGAAAGAGTGTCAGGGTGAATTATGTTATTGGTACTGAAAGAAGTACAGTCTAATAATATCATTTGCAAAAGGCAATGCAGCACTTCAAAGGAAATATACTTAAGTTTCAAAATAATACAATACATGTTTTTAAAAATACAAGCCTGCATTTTGAAATTACTTTTGTCTGTTTCAAAACTCCTGTTCAACAACATTTATGGAACTTTCATTTTGTATATAGACTTACTGGGGTTAGAAAAGAAAATTCAGAGGTCTAAGTCATTAAGGAGTTTAATATTAGGTAGGATATAGAATATAGAGCTAATTTTTATTACATTTCGAAATCAATTTGATCAATGTATAGAATGGGCAATATGCACATGCATGACATTTAAAAAGTATAAATTATCTCCCAGTCATCAAATTTCATGAGATACCATCAGCCATCCGGCCTACTCTATCTTTCCAGGGAGGTAGATAAGCAAATATGCATGAATAAATGCTCATAAAATGTTGACATCTAGTATGAAATGAATTTGAACTAAACTGGCTGAATACAAAAAAGGCAAAAAAAATATGGCAATGACAAGTTTTACAAATTAGAGATTCTCGGATTCTGCTGGTGGTGCTAATTAGAGAAGTTTGGTTGTCAAGCCTGGATCAAGTTAAGGTTGTGGAAAGAGAATGATTGAGACAGATTTTATATATTAAGTATATATAATACTTTGGCCATATTCTAATACCCAAAGCAACTTGCACATGAATAATGGCCATAATTCCTATTTCTCACTACTCTCATCAATGTGGTATTTATTAAATCTAAGAAACTGTATTTTATAAAACTGCATGCAACAGAGTATCTACTAATATTCCACAAGGCAGTGGTATTCAAATTGAATGTGCATCAGAATCACCCTGACAGCTTGTTAAAGATGCATTTTCTCAAGCTGCACCCACTAAAGATTTTGATCCAGAGTATTCAAGGTGAAGTCTAGAGTCTGCATTTTCAATAAGCAACCCAGGTAATTCTGCTTCAGTGAGTCCACCACACAATGGGAGGAAGTCCAACATAGACAGTTACAATTCTTTGAGTTGTCCAGGTCCAGTGTCAGGTACACATAAAATGAATGTCAATATTTTAATTCACCTTCAGGCCCCTTTCTGGTTATTTTTTTTCCATGTTTGAAACCACTGGAGAGCAGCTCCAAGACCAATGTTCAAACAACTCCCATTCAAACTCTAAAATTGCAACCATAAATTTAATGTGCATTGTTCCTTGCTGAATCCTTAATTTTTCCCTCACACAACATGTAGTCCAGTTTACATGTATAAATGAGGAGATTTCTATAAGCAATTTTAGAACCTTATGGGTAAAAATTAACCTCATGTATCTTACATTTTAATACAGGGGAAATTTCACTCATTCTTACTAATCAGAATTCTTTTTTATTCCTTTTTATTGTAGAAGGAACTGTGATCTGCCTTTGCAATAGGACTTCTTTCTTTTATATCACAATGTAATTTTCTTTGAAATATGACATTCATTGCAACTTAATCTGAGAAAATTACCTCAGTTGGAATTGGCCTTGGCATAAGCATTTCAAAATTTTATGCTGAAATTAATTGTGCATGTATAATATCATGCAGAGAGTAATTTTCTTGGAATGTAGCCTTTCTTTTGATGGGTTACTAGGAATTAAGCATTTTAGCATTCTTTATTAATTTTTCAAAGTCACTAGGACCAAGGATAACAATTCATCATGTGCATACAAGGCCATTCTGCGTTTCCTACTCTTGCCTTGGGCTCATCATTTTTCATCTGGAATTCCATCTGTTCTTCACTTTTTGATTATGCCTGTTTAGTTGACTATAGTGCCACTGGCAGGACCATGTGCCCAGGAAATCCAAGACTCATATTTGGACAAAAGTTATGTCCACTTTTCAACTAGTACCCCTACCCAAATTACCATAGCAACCACAAAATTGCAGATGCCTACATTCTAGAATCATGTTCTAAAGGGATGTCATCATTTACAAAGTGTCTTTGTTGAGTCTGAATGGTTCAAGCAATAGCAAAAAGGGATTATTTCTCTCTTGGACATTTCAAAGTAGTATGCCACAAAATATCCAGGACTTGTTATGGTGAGGAGCCAAGTGGAATGGAAAGGACAGCTCATCCCAGCGGCTGGGAGTGCATGCACACACATGCCCCCTTTTTCTTGCCTACTAACAGAATCTATAGAAGGAGTACATAATGAGTATGTAGGGGACTTGGCTGCTTTCAGTTAGGAATGAGACACTGATCTGGTTGGAATATAGTAAGAGAAAAAGGGAGGTCTTTCTTAAAAAACAGTTTTGTGTAAAAATAAAGATGGCACGTAATGGATACAATATTAGTGGGCTCCCTGGACAAATACATAGTGTCAAAAATTCTCGTCGCTTAGCCACCACTTCAAGTTTAGGGGTTGAAAATCTGAAATAACTACAAACATGATATCTCTCTGAAAAGGAGATAACATAAAAGTTATCGCATATTAATATAATGTGTATGAATAAATTGACAAGCTGGTTAGAAATTAGAAATAAAGGTCTTGAGGCAATAAAAGGGGTAACAAAAGAGGCAAAATAGAGCTCTTCTTCTGGAGAGTAGTCGTAGATGGAGTAAACAAGTTTAGGTACTGAACTGAGAATAGCACATGGATAGACCAATTGTGGATGAAGGAGACTAAAGAGAGGTTTAACAAATATTGAAATGAACCTCCAGGTAGGTTGTATTTATTAGTTTGCTGGGAACAAGCTGCTTTTCTCTCTCCTGTGAAGCAGGAAGGCAAATTTCTAGCGCCTTTCCAAAGGAAATGGGAAATCTAAGGAAATAGTTTGATACCAGAGTGTTCTCCTTAGGTTTATTTTAATAACGGACTTAAAGATACTTTCCTATACTCATGAGCTATGTTGTCTCTGATACTCTCTGGTATATTTTACCAAAAAGATAGAATAGGTGCCACAAGTATTAAAAATTTTAGATTCCTCAGAGCATTATAAAAGCAAGCACAAAATAGAAGCCTAATATGCAGGGAAAGTCACTGACCGTGCCCTTGGTACTGCTGATTGTGTTACAGAGCAAGAGATGGACCCCGAGGGTGCTTGAAAAAGACTTCAGAATATGAGTTTAAAATATAAAAGGGAATTTGAGCCAAGACACAAGAACAAACTTTTTTTGACAATTATATCTTTATTATTCTTCTTGGAGAGCTACATTTACTCTTACTAAGTTTCAGAGTCAGGTAGTTATTTACAGTAAGACTTAATTACCATCCATAATGTTAGATGTCCTTATTGAAACTTCAACATCATTTCCAAATATCAGCGTTAGCATTGTGCTTGACATTCATTTAACGAAGTTACTGAAAATCTATTAATTATAAGACATTAGTTATTTTTAATAGAACTTTCTGAAAACATTTCAGCAAAATAGCCTGTTGAGAAAAATGTATATGCTGAAAAAAAAAAAAAAACGAACAAATAAGAAAGCCTGGTTCACAAACAGGTATCAGGGAAATAGACAGTACTTTTATGGTAATAACATAAGAACAAACTTCTTGAAAGTAAGTTTTATTAAATAATAGGACAACAACAACAAGATAAAATGACTTCTTCCTGATATTTATGTATTGATTGCTGGCTGGTAATAAGACTGTTTTTAGGCAATGTGTTTTGAAAAACCAGAAAGTCTACTACCTTTAGTTTTCAGCCACGTGAGAATAGCAAGATTCAGTGTTTATACTTGATAGTATCTTAATTAGGCCTCCAGGCCTCCCTTTCACATAACTACCTTCAAGTTTATAACAGCTCAAACTCACAATTATCATGGAGAAGAGAGAAGAGTTAAGCTAAAAACAGACCACTTTCAGAGGAACTGAAAGCAATGTAATCAGCCACCTATTGCCATATACAAGCCACCCCCAAACATAATGACTTAAAACAGTAATCATCTATTATTGCTTATGAATCTCTGAGTCAGCTGAACATTCCTGCTGATCTGGGCTTGGTTAGGCTTATTTTAGCTGTGTTCATTCTTGGTCTGCAGATAGCTGACAATCACCTAGGGGCTGACTGTAGGCATTCCAGCTGAGATATGCTCTCTGTGTCTTTTATCCTTTAGCAGGAGGAGGCTTGCTCACAGGGTGGTTACAGGCATCCCAGAGAGTCAGCATAAATGTGAAAAGTTTCCAAAATATCAGACTCAGTCCTATGTAATCTGGTTTCCATTGCATTCTCTTGGCCAAAGCAAGTTGCAAGACAAGTCCAAATTCAAGAAGGTCAAGAAATACACTCCATCTCCAGGTAGGAGAAGCTGCAAAGAACTGTGACAATCTATGACAAACAGTATGTTCAAGGGGAATAATATGGGAAGACGTGACCTCCACCAACTTCTCAGGGAAAAATATAGCTGTTGTAATATTTAGCAATATAGACTGTCTAACATTTCTAGAGATATCTATGACTTTCAGTTGAAGTATCTGAGGCCAATACTCCAAGCAATTTTAAACAAGTGGTGACAGAAATTACCAGACACACATCAAGACTCAAGTCTAAAGCTATACAATTTAAGGATGCTCAGCAAATGTTACTGAATTGACTGGGTAGTCCCTAAAGAGCTGAAGAATAAAAGATTTTATGAGAAACCCAACAATACCAAATATAAATTGCCTCAGGTTCTGAAATAGTCAACAAAGTATTCTCACTGTGGTTCCTTCGGCTTAGCTGATTTGGACTTTGGCTGTGAAAACATTATCCTCAGTGTTTAAAAGGTTGGAAAATTCTACTGGGTCTTTGGCCCAACCTGGAATTAAATGCTGATGCTATCTTAGAACCTCAAGATCTAAAATCTTCTATTGTCACTTTACAGAGCTATTGAAACATATTAATAAATGTGTATCATACTGATTTGATTCTAATTGTTTGTGGGGCATTGTTTAAAAATTGTTGAAATGCATATATGGAAAATTGATTTTTTAAGTAAATATATAACTTTTAAAATTGTATCCTACATCTAACTCCAAATAAAGGTTTAAAAACAACTATGAGCAATATAAGTAAAAATCCATTTAAAATACATTCAAGAGAAAGATAAGGAAAAAAGGAGTGACTCATGAAGGTTAGTACACAATCTATGCATCTTGAATATTTGCACACTTACCAAATGTTTGGCTCCAGGGTTTCTGGCAGCTAAAGCAAAGAGAGGAACAGAACCAAGTTTCACAGTATTATATGGTAGACTAGGGAAGCTATAGCATTTCTGCACCCTCATGTTTTCACATTCCCCTTTAGAGAACAGCACAATACTTTCCCACATCTGATGGGAATTGTCAATCATGGTGAAAATGGAATTAAATATTGGGTCAGTAATTTGTAAATTGATTAATGCAGTTTATGAATTCAAAAGAATTACTGTCTTAAGTTTATAAATTTTCTTTTTTT
>NW_026652281.1:61251921-61405905 GCF_009828535.3 Hylobates moloch | reverse complement strand
ATTTGACAGTTGGGACCTATGAGTTAAGATTAACAACAGAGTCAACAGTCAAAAGTTAGAGCAAGATAGGAATTATTTTTTATTTTAATATGAATGATATAAAGCAGTTTCGTGTTACTTTAAAGTTTCTTATTTTTTTCCAATAGTAAGGAAATGCTTTTCTGGTTTCTTTATTCCTTTTTTCTTTGCCTTTTTCTTACAATAAAAAGGTACTTTTTTGATACCAGAAACCTTCAAAAGTTCACCTTATAGTACATTCCAAGTGTTTTAGAATTACTTACAAGAAACTTCTGCAACTCTGATGAAGTCTGCTTGACCTTTCACCTGATGTAGACTTCTGAACAGCACAAGTCCTGCCCTTGTGTTGTTTCAAATAGCCTTGTCTCAGGAAGGTTGCAGACACCTGCCAAGCACCAAAACCAGCTTATGAATGAGAGGGCATGACACAGTAAGGAGACAGATAGTTCAGCGTTACTATTGTAAAGAGGGAAAATGTAATCAAGACCACATTGTTAAGAAATCACCGGTTGGGGAATGAAGCACTTTAGAAAGAGGACATGGAGGGTTCAGAGTTATATAACACAAATATGAAAAGCTGTAAAGTGACCATACTGCTTGGTCACTTGTGTTTTCCAGTATTTAAGCTCTGAAGAGGGAACAAATCCCAGATGTATCAGTGCTCGTTTCTATCATTCTTTGAAACAAAAACTCTGTTACTGTTGATGATGTTAATATTAAGAACAGATTGGAAGCAAACTTGGCTTTCTATCAATACCAGGTAAATTGTGTATCACTGTGTAATTACATAAACACCAAGTTGACTCTATCCCTACTCTTTCCTCTAGCTATAGTTATCAGAAAGAATAGAGAGCAATATTGAAATTAGCACCAGAATCACAACAGAGAAATCATGACACTATCCTGAAAAGCTGTTTTGTAGTTTGCATCTATAATACCAAGATACTGCTAGTAGACTAGGGCAATGATAATAATAATTAGTTTGGGACTATCATTGGATTGCAAAACAGAATTTATTTATTTATTTTTTTTCTTGAGACAGTCTCACTCTCTCGCCCAGGCTGGAGTACAGTGATGCAGTCTCGGCTCACTGCAATCCCCGCCTCCTGGGTTCAAACGATCCTCCCACCTCAGCCTCCCGAGTAGCTGGGACTACAGGCACAGGCCACTACCCTTGGCTAATTTTCATATTTTTAGTAGAGACAGGGTTTCACCATGTTGGTCAAGCTGGTCTCAAACTCGTGGCTTCAAGTGATCTGCCTACCTCAGCCTCCCAAAATGCTAAGATTACAGGTGTGAGCCACTGTGCCAGCCCAAAACATGTTTGAAATTTTAACTTTAAGAATCCTCTTTAATCGAATAGAAGGAACAGGATCATTTAGCACACCAAAGCAACTAAGCTGATTTGTTTTACCTCACCTTGCTGTACCACTCAATAACAACAGAAAATGGCAGCTTGCCCAAATATTGAGTTTTGATTTCCAAACCAAATAATTTCAAAGAAACTGCATTATGCCCGCTACTCACCCCCACTGAGTATGACACAAAATATTTCATTGAACTTTGATTTCAAACATGCCTCTCTAAGGTGAGCACCCTGCTCTCCAGCAGACACAGACAGCATACTATTAGCAAGGTGATAGTTACACGATGAAACGTGGTTAGCAGATCAATGAGGGCAGTCAAAACAATACAAAAATTACAGGGCAGAATGAAGGGGAAGGGACTGTGCAATCCAACCATCTGCCCTGTAAAGAAAGAAGGCATGATTACAGGATATAAAGATCTTAGAGGTAAGAACATAATGTGAAAAAAGGAAATTGGCATGACAGTGACAAATAGTCTAAATTTCCTTTTCAAGGAGGAATAGTTGAGCCAAACTAATAAAATTTTTAAGAAGTTCTGAAAGTAATAGTTGAAACTGATGCTGAAAAATGTCTCCATGTTGAGCCAATGAATATTTAAAATTCCCATATCTGAAAGCAAGTCATCTTTCATCAAAATTCTCCTCCCCCTCGGCCCTTTTACTTTTCAAGGCATCCCATTTACCTGGTTATCCTGAATTAACATGCTGGTGATATTTTAACATCTTTACCTTTAATCATCATATTCAGACAGCAAGTCCAGTGACTTTTTTGTCCTTAATGTTGCCTAAATTCTCCTGTCTTCCAGTCTCGATGGCCACTACTGTAATTCAGGCTCTTGCTTCCTCTAACTTGCACTCCAAAACTGTTCTCAACTCTAAGCTCTTCCTTCTCCCACCCACCTTATGGCCTGCTGGCCTGCTACTGTAGCAAGCCTAATACAAAACTATAATTTTGTCATTTTTGTGAACAGAAACACTCAGGGATTCCTGACTATACCAAGTAGCTTGAGAATACCCACTCCTTGAATTCAAGGTTCTCCTTTGCCTCAGCATGCTCCATCTTCCAGCTTTATCTTTCACTGAATCTCGCCGCACATGCAATTCCATGGCTTTTCCTAACGACTCCCAGCTTTCCTTGCTTTAGTCTTTTGTTTTAGCAGTTCCTCCACATGTACACCCACATTTCAAAATTCAGCTCAACTGCTACTCATACATAAAGTTTCCATAACCCTAGGAGAGAGAAAGCAATTTCTCCAGAAACAGTCCATCACTTTGTTTCTAAATACCTGGTACCATTCTAATTTGTCTAGTTTGTATTTGTCACAGCTCCCCCTGTTGGACTGTATGTCCTCTAGGGCAAGAACCCAGCCTATTCACCTACTGTGTAAATGATTGTGTGCTACATATATGATGGGTGCATAATGGCTTTTGATGAATAAAGTGATAAATGAAAAAATTCAGAGTCAACATTTTAAAGAAGTCACTCTTGCCAAAATAGTAGAAAAAAAAAATCACGCTAAATGCAGTTTGTTTCTAAATAAAGTGAGTAGCATTTACTTCATCTATTTGGAGAATGTCATTCCAACCATCATCATGGTGGGCTTAGCTGTTTTATGACATTACCAAACTTTGCAACCAAGAAAAATCTACAGATTGAAACCAGATAATATACTATGTTAATAATACTAATAATAGTATTTGGAATAATTTTAATATTTTTCATATATGTCTGTCCTTTTTATTGCATTTATAACCAGAAGAACATTATTAGTAATAAAAATGTTTTAACAATGGATTATCTTTGAATCAAATATTTTAAACATACAAATTTTGACCTGAGTAGTGTTGAATCCTGAGGATACAAAAACCCTGCATAGGTTGAATGTGATATGGTTTATATTTTGGAAACATTACTCTAAAGATAATTTTAAAATATAGTGAAGGAAGTAAAAACTCGTTACCAAGAGGCCAATAAAGAGGCTGTTGTTACCGTTGATGTAAATGATATGGGCTTGAACTAAGATTAAAGCAGTGGTAAGTGAAATGAGAAGATAGGGAAGAGAGAAAAGTCTAAATCATAATTAATGAGGTTTGATCACCAATTCAGTTAATCTGAGGGAGTAGGAAGACTTCTCAATATATGAGGGCTGTTCATAACCTGATAAATAAGGTTTTGCTTTTCATGCTAAAGGGTGAGAGTTAATTAACAAGAAGTTAGTTGACAGATGGTTCTAACAGAAGCACTAAAGGGGAAGAAAACCACAGGGAAAAGAAACCTAATACATGAGATCATGGCTTTTGGGACTTTTGATGAGTGTGAGTCATATAGTTGGAAGAGATAACAAGGTTTCCTATCGAAATTGTTTAAGGGAGGAGAGATACTGCCAAGACTGGCTCTGCTGGAAAGATGGTGACAAATTTCTCTAAGAAGAACAAGTAGCTATTCCCTGAAGGGAAACATGTGGCTCTAGAAAGTGAGTTGGGGAGGGGAGCAGATTGTAACTTAGGGTGAATGTTTGTGGGGTTTGGTAGTGGTGGGGAATCAATTGGTTTAATTTATTACTGATATCAATAATAGCAAGAAGTCCCCCTTTTTAAATTTTCTTTATTTCCATAGCTTATTGGTGAACAGGTGTTGTTTGGTTACATAAGTAAGTTATTTAGTGGTGATTTGTGAGATTTTGGTGCACCCATCACCTGAGCAGTATACACTGCACTCAACTTGTAGTCTTTTATCCCTCACTCCCTTCCCACCCTTTCCTCTTGAGTCCCCAAAGTCCACTGTGTCATTCTTATGCCTTTGCATTCTCATAGCTTAGCTCCCACTTAAAACATATGATGTTTGGTTTTCCATTCCTGAGTTACTTCACTTATAATAATAGTCTCCTCCAATCTTATCCAGGTTTCTGTGAATGCCGTTAATTCATTCATTTTTATGGCTGTGTAGTATTCTATTGTATATGTATACCACAGTTTCTTTATCTACTTGTTGATTGATGGACATTTGGGTTGGTTCGACATTTTTGCAATTGCAAATTGTGCTGCTATAAGCATGCATGTGCAAGTATCTTTTTTGTATAATAAATAAGTCCCCAATTTGCATTGTATATTTTTAAGACTTAACAATATACATTTTTTGGCATTTAGTGTAACTGCTCTATCTACTGCTGTTTTAATATAGAAATTTATAGAAATATATTATTTTACTGCATTTATTCAGAGACATTAACCCTTCAAGTTCTGTAACCATAATTAAGCTTGAACCAACTATATAAAAATCAATTATACACTGTGTTACTGTGTAGAAAATACCTTTTTGTTTGTTTGTTTTTTGTTTTTGAGACTGAGTCTCACTTTGTTGCCCAAGCTAGAGTGTACTGGTGCAATCTCAGCTCACTGCAATCTCAGCTCACTGCAACCTCTGCCTCCCAGGTTCAAGCAATTCCTACCTCAGCCTCCTGAGTAGCTAGGATTACAGGCACGTGACACCATGCTTGGCTAATTTTTGTATTTTTAGTAGAGAGGAGATTCACCATGTTGACCATGCTCATCTCCAACTCTTGACCTCAAGTGATCCACCGCCCTTGGCCTCCCAAACTGCTGAGATAACAGGCTTGAGCCACTGCACTCAGCCAGAAACAATCTTTAAGCTAGTTTTACAATGTGAACCCTATTTCAGAAACAGCATTTAAGTCATCTTACAATCATTATCTTCCATCTTTTACGAAAATACATATCATACCATTACATTCCTTATTTTTAGCTACAAACATTATATTGGACTATTAAATTCTGCTTCAACATTCCCTAAGAATCATAAAATGCCCATGACATGAGTTAGAATAGAAAAGATCCAAGTTCTGGTTCTATCTCCAGAACTTATTAGCATTTTGATCTTGGGAAAATTAATAAACCTTTCTGTACCTTGATTCTCTTGTCTATGAACATTTCAGCTGCAGGAACTGTAAATTAATTTGGTATAAATACTCCTACCGTGGCAAATTTAACAATCCACTCACAAAATTCCTGAATATTTAATAGTCAGCTCTAGCGAGTTGGTAGAATCAGTACAAGCTACATCCAGCATACTGTGGTTAAAGAAAATAGATAATAAAGTTTCAGGAAGCAAGAGGCCTCAGGGTAGAAATAATGCTTATAAAGGCCTCAGGGTAGAAATAATGCTTAAATGTGAGTCAAAATTAGGTTTAAATCAACAGGAGACCCAGATGTAAGATCATTAACTTCAAAAGCCATGGAATTAATAATCATAACAATAGGTGGAAAAGATATATTAAATTGTAAAACTTGGAAGATTGAAACCTGGAGAAGAGGTGAGGGAGCTATAAAAAATGAAATATATGTCAATTTAGTTAACAAGTCTGTAAAGAGCAGGGTTTTCAAAAAGAGGTCGTGTGATCACTTATTAAAAGTTGATATAAAAAAGAATATATACATACACTGCAGAATGAATATAAGCTCACATGTACTAGTATTTCTATACCAACAGCCAGCTGAAGGCAGCCCA
Source organism: Hylobates moloch (assembly GCF_009828535.3). Classification (NCBI taxonomy): domain Eukaryota; kingdom Metazoa; phylum Chordata; class Mammalia; order Primates; family Hylobatidae; genus Hylobates; species Hylobates moloch. Next base: position 61,399,996 of record NW_026652281.1, on the reverse strand, counting down.
GGATATTAGATTGGATAGTCGACAAGATCGACTCTATTATGTTTTGCTCAAGATGAAGAAATAATAGAATAATGAATTAGTTGTTATCTAGTTACAGATTTGTATTTTGTGCCGTTACTTTCAAGATTTCCTAAATGTGCATCTATTCCTGCTCACATCCTATACTCATTCCCATCCTAGTTTTAAAAAAAGTAATCAAAGTATCAGCCCCACACTTAATAAAATTAGTAATTCCAGCATACTTTTTCTAGCTAGGGATTAAGAAATTCAGTTTTGTTTGTAGGGCTGTCACATGGCCCTTCTCCATCCCCTGTGTTCAACTCACCAAATTTTTATTATTCCAACCCTGTATAGATAAAATGTGTCACAGACAAAATGTGATTCCTTTGGAGTCTGAATTAGGGAAAGAGAATCAGACTTGTGGGATCATGGGAAAGCAAAAAGAGAAGGCAGATAAGCTACAAGTCTGCCTTTCTTCATGGTCTAGGATCAAATATTTTAAATATACACAGCCCTCCTGTGCAAATAACCCACAATCTTCCTGCATCCAACTATCACCAGACTGCTTCAAGTTAGCTCACTGCAACCTTGGCGTTATCAGTACTGCACAAAGCCCTCTTCAGCACACAGCATGAACACTATTCTACAAAATCCCCAGCAAGCCTTTGATTCTTGGCAGTCGGCTTCTTTCTGCTGATCCTGCCTGTTGCCTCATCACAAATATTTTTCTACTTTGTCTAATAAATCTGCCTTTCTCTACCTACAACTGTTTTGGTAAATTCTTTTACCCTGTGCCACCGGCCCAGATAGTCTTCACTACCTGGCGATAATTCCCCCAAAAATCTACACTACTCAAAGCTTATGCGTATACCAAGATTGTCTTTCCATGAGTTTAGCCTTTGTTATTCTCCTCAGTGTTCTCCCTAAAATAAGTACCAAGTGCTTGAATTAAATCTTTATAGCCTATTTTTTTCCAAGAAGCTGAGTTCTATTCCCTGAATCCACATATGGTCAGATCTCTCTACCTGCTATCAGCATGATTTGTGAATAGAACTCTTTCTAGTAGTGTCTAGTTGTTAAACTGGTCTTCCTAATACGGATTATTTCCTAAACTGTATCTGACTTCATTATACCTCTTTTTTTCCATAAAGTTTTAGACTGTTGAATGTACTTACTCTTTGTGGTGAGTGGCTATACTCAATCATGTTCCCCCACATCTGGCCTAGCTATATCTGTTGAAGTATTTCTTACCCCTGTGTTATTGTTCAGGACCCCTGTGCCTACCCAGGTTGGCTTCTAGCTTGGGGCTGACTTCATACTAAACTGTATTATACAATACCAAAACTAAATTTCCACAACCAGAGTGCAGCATACGTACTGTACTATACCAAAACCACAGTGTGCTTTCAGGTGGGAAGATGGAAACGATTAATTCACAAGACCCATGCATCTCATTTAAAAAGCAGCCAAGATACTTAAATATAAAGAACATCTTGAATAGACTAGACAGAGTTCATTCAGATAATGAGGAGGGCATTCCAGGAATGTGCTATTAGATTATCTACAAAATCTGTTCCTTGTATCATAATACTATGCAAAAAGATATTTTGTTCTGTAGGATATATTGATAATTATTCTCTTGGGAGGGGAAAGTCAAGGAAATAAACTTTCAGATGCCTGCTGGTGACTTGAGAATAGAGGTTATCTATTCTAAATTCTTGGCTACAATTTTAAAGTAAATATAGATGCTAAACCTTCATGAAGATCTAAGCAATTTTTAAAATTGATGTCAAACTATACAAAGAGGACTGAAAAAAGTTTCACCTCTAAGAAAAAGTTTAAGCTTGGAAATGGGCAAAAGATGCCATTTAAATGACCTATCTGTGGCATGCTGGTTGTTGTCTAGTGGACTCCTCAAGGATAATTTGATTCTGTAGGAGAATACAATTTTGATTTTTTTTTGTTGTTGACAAGGCTATTGTATGTTCTGTAGGTTTAAAAACTAAATTGTAGAAATGAAGTTACAAATGATTCCTCTTTATGGCAATATAAATAGTTCCTATTCATAACTGTGTAAATTAAATTTATTCAGTAAAGATAAAATTGAATTCCCCCCTGGTTGAAACAATAATGCAAACATTACAATTCATTGTGCAATACAATATTAAGCAATTTGGTTTCTATTAGCAAATTCATTTCAGTATTGCCAACTGACTATACATACATACATATATATGTGTGTACATATATACACACATATGTATCTCAGTTCTACAAATTTTCTTTTGAACTTTATCTTACTGCTTCTCCTGTTTAGAAATTAGTTGAGGCTGGGTGTAGTGGCTCATGCCTTAATCCCTACACTTTGGGCAGCTGAGATGAGCAGATTACTTGAGCCCAGGAGTTCAAAACCAGCTTGGGCAACATGGCAAAACTCTGTCTCTACAAAAGTACAAAAATTAGCTAGCCATGGTGGCACAAGTCCCAGCTACTCAGGAGGCTGAGGCAGGAGGATTGCTTGATCCCAGTAAGCCGAGGCTACAGTAAGTCAAGATTTTGCTACTGCACTTCAGCCTGGGTGACAGAGCAGGACCCTGTCTCCATTTTTTAAAATGGAGGGGAAAGAAAATAAATTAGTTGAAATCTTTAATGCATTTTTGTTTTATATTTGCGTAAGAGTCCTTGTTTTATTTTTTCAAAAATTTACTGCTAACTAATCAATATCTTTGTACCCTACAGAAATAAAACCTCAACACAGAGATTTTGGGGGTTGACTAGACAGTCCTTAGCCTCCGGAGATTCTCACGTGAATACTGCTTCATCTCCTAATTTTACCGCCTATTTTTTTTCCCAAAGTTCATCTCTTGAATAAGAATTTCATGACTCTCAATATTCCTAACTCTCCCATATCTTCTTTCACCACAACCCTATGTGTTCGTAAAGTCACAACTTCCTTTCCTTGGAAATTGTCACCTACAAATATCTGTCTTATCTCTTATAAATTGCATATTTAAATGTCTGTTACTTGCTAAAGGGAAGAATGCTTCTTGGGGCCTGGTGGGTGGAGAAAAAAAGAATTTGAAAATTCCCTATTCTTAGCTGTTACTTAGTCTTTCCCCCAAAGAAAAACAAAAATGAAACAAGAGATCACACTGTGAGGATTAGATAACCTGCCAGAAAAAGTTGACCAGTATTGCATAAGAGATTTCCATTCTTTCTATTAACTTATCTTTGACTTGATTATGCTAAAACACATACCCTCACCAATTCCACCCCATACACACACCCCATTTATATTCCAAAGCCTTCCTCCATTAGCCCAACAATAAGCAGCACCTGCACAACTTCTGCCTAGTTCCTGGTTTTTATTTCTGGTTGTAGGAGATGGCAAGAAGCAGAGTAATTAGGGACTAATGAAGTAGAAATATCTGTAAAAGTAATCCCACCTCACAGGAATTGCATCTGGAAATGTGAACATATTGATTCCACCATAATCTCTAATAAAATCTCTTACTTAGAGATTGGTACCTGGCACATAGCAGGTACTCAATCAACATTCATTGCATTATTTTTTTAATGGTATCAGTAGACTTCACAGATACAAAGGTACCTGCTATACCCATTCCATGTCTTTGGCTTGGTGGTCACTTGTGAATATAAGTATTTTCAATGAACTCAAGTCCCAAGTGACAAAAGTGTCTCTGAACCAAGGAATCCTAGAGTTTATGAATTTTGAAATCCTGTTTTCATTGTTTTACCTTATTTCCTACTTATTTTTCTCATCAAAGAAAGTTTCTGGGATTTAATAACTACACTCTCTTTTCCTGAGTCATGCGGCTAACACCCATTATGTGTTCAGCTAACATTGTGTCTGCCTGCCTGGATTTCCTTTGACACCTTTGTCCTGCCAAAACCCTTCTGGTAAAAAGGAGTTTACAGGCAGGGGAATGTGTGGGTAGAAGGGGGAAAAACACATACATGCACACACTTTGAAATGAAAAATAAACCGAAGCGTAATCTTTGTTGAATTGTGATGGGCTCAGCCACAGATAATGCTTTGCAGAGTTTCTCTCCTGTAGAGATTTGTCAGTGATTCACCTTGAATGGAAGACTGTTACATCCTATCTGAAAAAGGGTCTGTTGTTTTCCTCATAGCTTTCATCTGCAGCTGATGTCAAACTTCAGATATTTCAGTCAGGGGTCAAAACTATTATTGTCATTAAAATGAGTCTGGAGATTAACTCTAGAGATGTGATGTGAATACTTGGATGTACTCTCTGCACATTTCAAGTAGGTAATAAATTATTATTATTAACTATATTCACTATGTTGTACACTGGCTATCCAGAACTTATTCATCTCATAACTGCAAGTTTGTTTAGTATATGTTGACTGTGCTCTAAATGCAAAGCTCTCCAGAAAGGGGACTAATTATTTTCTTCCAAAATTTTATCAAAGTTAGACAACAGATAAAAGGCCAGCAAGAAGAAGCAACAAAATATGTTTATGTAACCTCAGTGCTCTTAAATGACTGTACATGATACCGTAATAACAATGCATTTTTTTGGTACAGAGCATCTTTTCATGGAATAATGATCATTTTATGGACATAATTGAGGCTCATTGAAGTTAACAGCATGTCCAGGGTCCCACAAGTGTAACTAGTGGAACTAGCACTTTTTCCTACTTGTCCTGGTCCATGTCCAGTGTTTTGTAACCACCCAGTGGGTTCATTTTGCCTGCTCCCTGGATAAAGCTGATTTATCAAGACATGAGAATTGCAATAGAGAAGGAGCTTAATTCACACAGTCAGCTGAACGGGAAACCAGATTTATTATTATTCACATCAGTCTCCTAGAAAATTCAAATTCACAGGCTGGAATTTTTCAAGGATAGTTGGGGGGAAGAAAGATGGGTCACTAGGCAATGAGAACTTGCTGCTGATTGGTTGAGGGTGCAATTATAGGGACATGGTAAATGGTCCTCATGTGTGCTGAATCACTTCTGGGTGGGGCCACAAGAGAGGTTGGTGGGTCCAGGTGGAGCCATTGGTGGTCAAACATGCAAAAAATCTGAAAAGAGATCGCAAAAGGCTAATCTTAGGTTCTACAATAGTGACACTATCTGCAGGAGTATGTGGGGCAATTGCATATCTTGTGACCTCCAGAATAATAGCAGGTAATCGCTTATGTCTGCACCTTAGCAGAATTCAGGCTTCTCTTACCCTCTTAACCTGGTGGTCTGTCATTAGCTTTACAAAGGCGATTCAGTTCTGGGAAAGAGCTATTATGATTTAATCTATAAACTAAATTTCTCCCAAAGTTAGCTTGGCCCAAGCCCAGGAGTAATTAAGGGCAGTTTGAAGGCTAAAGACAAGATAGGGGAGAGGTTAGATTAGATATCTTTTACTGCCATAATTTTCTCACTGTTATAATGCAAAGGCAGTTTCAATTTTCATTGAACCAAACTGATGTATTCCTTTCAGTATATGTGGAAATCTATATATACAGAGGATATATTTTAATCCACAGTGGAAGAAAAATTGGGAATAATAAAATGCTTTGCATTACAATTCTAGTGAATTTTCTTAACATTTGAGAACATATGAGCAACCTTCCCGAAGATCTTAAATAATAATAATGCTGGTGTTTGTTTTACATCTAAGGAAACCTAACAACCAGTTATTTGTCAAGTCCTCTCTGGGTATGTTAACAAGGTGTTAGCTATAGTATTTAAATATCTATTCCCTACCCCCATTTAAAAATAAATATGATTATTCAGATGAGGAATCTGAGACCCAAGCAGTTTACAAGATCTTGCAGAGTTAATGACAGAATGGAAGGAATAAATTTTAGGCCCAAATTTAGTAACTCACCTAGCCTGACAACCAACATGACTATTATTTCTGGAGTGGCAGAACATTGTCTCAGATCACAGTTCGTTTAAGTGAGTGGGAAGATAAGAGTTACATAACATCTTTCATCTCCAGTAAATTTTGTCAGTGGAAGTCATTTACATTCTGGCAACAAGCACCCCCTGATATTCCTGTTGGTGCATTCTATGTAAAAGGCCTTCTGTGACCTAGAAAATGGTGAATTCATTTGCATAATCAGTTCACACACTGTCCTTGTGCTGAAGTATATTTAGAAGGGCTATGTTTACAGGAACGAGATCAAGAGCTTTTGAGAAAACCCACATGGCCACTTTTTTAAAGTCTTGGTGAAATGTACTATTGAAGAGGGGCTACAGTTTCTTGCCAATTTGGGATTAATGTAGTATTTTATAAGGAGAGGGATTAATTTATAGAACATATTACTCCAAAAGAGGTCTTACTCAAAAAATATAAATGCAGTAAGATATAGTTGGAAGCATTTATGGATGCCAGGGATACACATGGATTAGCATTAATTTTGCAGTCAATTATAGGAAGACTGTGCACCTTCTAATCCTAGCATGGCCACTGATTAATCATATCCTCTAGCCATGCCATTTAAAATTGTTTGGATTCCACCTCATTTGTGGAATTAAAGATTTAATTCATAAGTCATTGACTTATTGTCCCTATGTAGAATTTGGCCAGTATAGATTTTTATTTTTCCAGCTCAGTGTTTTTAAAAATGTGAATGTGAATGGAATTTTTAATACTCCTTTGAGTTTGCTAATATTGCACATACCTTTCCCAGCATGGAAAATATCAGAGGCTTCTTCACCCCTCTCAGAATTACTCGTTGCATTACATATCTCAACATCTATTTTGACCACTCCTGCTTCTTTAGTTGTCAAGGTAAACTCAATGACTGAAGAAAGGGATTCTCTCATTTGAGGCACCTTCTCTAAGAGCTATACAGATACATAAACTGCAGGTGGTGAAGCAGGATGGTGGAGCTCTGACTATTATCAACCTGGCCCTAGCTTCCTGCCTCTTGAAGACTGCATTGCAAGCTGAAGCAAATGAACTGAAGTGTCTCAGTACTACAGAATCAATAAGCCAGCAAGAAATGCCTAAAACCTCATGATAGCATTATAAAGCCTATTCATATGGCATGATTGGGAGAGAGTCAACATCATAGGCAATGCAGTGAATGTAATTCTTGCTTTAACGTGTAATCTTTTTCTCTTTTCTCAAGCTTTTCTGGATCTAAAGTAACTAACACGTTCTTTTCAAAAACAGCATCTTGACTGCCCACTAATAAAATAAAGACTATTAGAACAAGAGCAACTAGGGGCAGCTAACTCCTTCAGATTCAATCTTAGTAAAAGTATGGGAAACAGCTGCCCCTTGCCTAGATTTTGGCATTTAACCATTTATGCTGAGACCTGTGCAGAGGTCTATGAGATACAACAGATGCAAGGCTGCCTGACTGTACATAAGATGGGATACAAGAGAAATTAAAGAGCAGGTGTAAGTAAAATATGCATATGAAATAAAAGCTGAATAGTCATTAGATAGAGAGTGGAGAAAGTAATCTGAAAGCTTTTACTTTTTAGGTTTGATCACTTATTGTATTATTGATAATCTTATTAAAAATGTTTTTCCAATAAACTAACACACTATAAAAAATAAAATACATCTTAAATAAAAAACTACTTAATTTTCATTTTGAAGAAGGTTAATGAGAAAATGTAATATGCGCAAAACATTTTTGACATTTATTATCTACTGTGGGAGCAATAGCAATATCACTGACCAAATGCAAATCAGAAGATACAAATTTGCTGAAAAACTATCAGCACCTGTTTTAGACTTACTAGATCCTTAAAAAGTTTGTGCCCAAAGACAAAACAGTGATATGACTTTTCATTGACATTACCAAATCTTGTCCTAAATTAATTTGTCATTTTAACATATTTCTTTTCATATTTAAGCATGGTAGCTATTAATAATTTTCTCCATTAATTGAAGATAAATTTTACAGTTAGTCATTTTATATTAAGTCATCAGATTTTTCAAATAGAAAATTAAGTTATGTAAGGGTTTAAGATTTTTATTCAGATAGTAAATATTTTCTGGTAGATAAATAGAATGAGAAAATCTGTATGCATAATATATAAAGATATTCAGTATATATTTACTGAACAAAAAGTTAGAACTTTGTGTATAGCATGCCACATTTATGTAAAACAAAAAATATCTATTTTTGCATTTATTGCTTTTAAAAAGCCCTCAAAAGTTGAAGAAAGTTTTAAACAGTGGGAGAAAGTGGGAGGGATAAGACTTGGTAGGTGGGAATTAAGAAATATGCCTACAACTTTAGATATCATTTAGAATTTATCCTGGATATATTTTATTTATACATTTATTTATGTTGCTTTTTCTTGTGAAAGTGGTAAGAACCCAATATTATGGTTAGATGTTTAATGATTTATCTCTTCATCTCCATAGTAAGCACCTTTAAAATATTATTAAGTGGTGATTGGATATTGAAGATCTATTGAACTCCATTGGTCAAAGTTTTAGTTGTTTTGTATATATCAAATTAAGCTTCTGCCTGGACATCCAGGATTTTCCATACATCCTCTCAAATCTAAATGGAGGCTCCTGAGACTCAACTCTTGCATTCTGTGAGCCCACAGGCTTAAAACCACATGGAAGCCACCAAGGCTTATAGCTTGCACCCTCTGGAGCAGTAGCCTGAGCTGTATCTGGGGCCCTTTGAGCTGAAGCTGGAGCTGGAGCAGCTGGGATGCAGGGAGCAGTGTCCTGAGGCTGCACAGGGCATTGGGGCACTGGGCCTGGCCTGCAAAACCATTCTGTCCTCCTAGTCCTCTGGGCCTATGATGGAAGAGGCTGCTGTAAAGATTGCCAAAATTCCTTTGAGGCCTTTTCCCCATTTTCTTGACTATTAGCAGTTGGCTCCGCTTTCCTTATGTAAATTTCTCAGCCTGCTTAAATTCCTCCCCTTAAAATGGGTTTTGTTTTTTACCACATAACCAGGCTGCATTTTTCCAAACTTCTACACTCTCCTTTCCCTTTAAATATAAGTTCCAATTTTAGGACATTTCTTTGCTCATGCATATGAGCATAGCTTGTTAGAACCAGCCAGTTTACATCTTGAATGCTTTGCTGCTTAGAAGTTTCTTCTACCAGATACCCTAAATAATCATTCTCAAGTTCAAAGTTCCACAGATTCCTAAGGCAGGAGTTCAATGCACCCAGCCTCTTTGCTAAGGCATAACAAAAGTCACCTTTGCTCCAGGTACCAATAAGTTCCTCACCTCCATCAGAGACCTCCTCAGTCTGGACTTCACTGTCCATATCACTATCAGCATTTTAGTAGTAACCATTCAGGAAGTCTCTAGAAAGTTCCAACCTCTGACCATTACCCAGTTCCAAAGTAGCTTTCACATTTTCAGGTATCTTTATAGCAGTGCCCCACTCCTCAATACCAATTTTCTGTATTCATTCTAGCACTGCCAAAAAGAAAGAGCTGAGACTAGGTAATTTATAAAGAAAAGAAGTTTAATTGGCTCACGGTTCTGCAGGCTGTATAGGAAGAATAGTAGCTTCTGTTTCTGGGGAGGCCTCCAAAAACTTACAATCGTGGCAGAAGGCAAAAGGGAAGCAGGCATATCTTACATGGCTGGAGCAGGAGGAAAAGAGAGGGGAGAGGTGCTATGCACTTTTAAACAACCAAATCTCAGAATAACTCACTATCATGAGAGTTATCATGAGAACAGCACCAAGGGGATGATGCTAAATCATTCATGAGAACTCTACCCATATGATTCAATCACATCCCACCAGGACCCACTTCCAAAATTGGGGATTGGGGATTACATTTCAACATGAAATTTGGCGGGGGTGGGGGGGGGACACAGATTCAAGCCATGTCACCATCAGTGAACATACAGGTTATTTCCATATCTTGACTATACTGCAATGAAAATGGGAGTGCAAATATCTCTTCAAGATCTTGGTTTTAATTTTTTTAAATAAATACCTAGAAATAAGCTTGCTGGATCATATGGTAGGTCATTCCACTTTTAATTTTTTGGTGAATCTTCATAATGTTTTCCATTCCTAACACAGGGTAAAAGGGTTGCAATAATCAATGCCTCTTTAAACATGACAAGCTAAAATTCAGATATATGAAGTAAATTGCTCAAAGTGACAAGCCAACAAATGATGAATCTGGAATTCATACTCTGGTTTAATATCAAAAACTGCATTTTGCTCTTTACTCTCACTTGATTTGTTGCTGTTTTTGTTGTTGGTTTTTATTTATTTATTTTTTTTGATATGGAGTCTCACTCTGTTGCCAGGTTGGATGGCACAATCTCTGCTCACTGCAACCTCTGCCTCCTGTGTTCAAGTGATTCTCCTGCCTCAGCCTCCAGAGCAGCTGGGAGTACAGGCACGTGCCACCACACCCAGCTAATTTTTGTATTTTTAGTAGACATGGGGTTTCACCATGCTGGCTAGGATGGGCTCAGACTCCTGACCTCATTATCCACCTGCCTCGGCCTCCCAAAGTGCCAGAGTTACAGGTGTGAGTCACCACGGCTGGCTGCTTTTTTTTCTCTCCCTTCTTTTTTTCCCTCTTTTCTTTCTTCCTTCTTTACTTTTACCGATCATTAATTCTTAATGTATATAGTATGGAAACTTAAACACCTGCATCATTCTGTATATTTTTAAAAGTAAAGCTTTAGATGCAATATATTTGACAGTTCATTTGCACAAAGAATAATTAATGAATTGGGCAGCACTCAGAACCAGAAGAAGTTCAGAAGGCTCTGCCCATAAGTGTGAGCAGTAAGCATTTATAGTTCAAACATGGAAGCAAAATAGAGAAATCACCCAATGGACTAGGTATCTACCTTACGTAGGCATAGTGTGACAAGGCATTTGCCTTATTTAGGTATGATCTGATCAGTTGGATGCCTGTGATTGGCTAAAACTCAGCCAAGTGTGATTGGCTATTTGTTACAAAGACTATACTGCTAGTTAGGTTTTGCTTTGTTTATTACCAGGTTCAGTTGTAGTTTGTTACACAGGAACTCAGAGACATCCTCAGGCTAGTGACTTCCAGTTTAAATTTAACAAAATTCTAAAGTGCTTAATAACTATTAGCAGGAGGATCTCCAAATTCCACATGTAGGTCAGAACAGATTAATTTGTAAGTCTCTCCACTGACAGGTTGACTTCTCTACCTAGAGCACTATTTCATCTTCACCTAATTTACTTTCCCTACAGATTTAAGATTAATAACCAGAAAAAGAAAAGAAGAAAGAAAAGAATGGAGAGGGAAAATTTAACAAAACAAGAGTGAGAGAAAAGAGCAAAGTGTAGTCTTCGGCTTACACCAGGGTTTGAAGTTCAGATTCATCACTTTCCCTATAGATTTAAGCTTAGACCTCATTTCAAGAAGTCCTCCTGGATAACATAGGGAAGTATATATAATCTCACGGTAGTATACCCCTATAGTTATAACATTTCTTACTCTACATTAAAATTGTCTATGCATTAAATTAAACATACCAATATAAAAGCATTTTTTAGCTATAAGTGCAACTTTACCATATGATTCAATATTGTTTGTTTCTTACTGTAGGTAATAAACCCTCAAAGGCAAAGATTGTTTCTTGATTACTAATAAATTCTCAGGATTTAGTGCAGTGCCTAGAATACAACAGACATTCAACATATTTTTATGTAAATGAACAAATGAAATAGATGGGCAAATAAATGAGCAACAGATAATTTCATACACATTATGAAAACAGTGAAGTCTAATTAATCTACTGAAAACTATTCCATTAGTTTGTCCTCTACTTCTCCAAAGCTATAAATTCATTTAAGATAGAAACAAAACATTTTCATATGCAATTTTTATATACTATTAAAAAATAAAAATAAAGCCTAGATGCATATGAAATCAATGGGAGGATTTACTGTTTTTCTGTTTGGTTTCTTTTTATTTGGTTATTTGTAATACAAACACATATGACTTATTTTAACATAAATAGATGACTTCTCAAATTTATTCTTTTTAAAGTAAAATTCTTTTTAAGATTTTTTTTATTATACTTTAAGTTCTGGGAAGCATGTGTAAAATGTGCAGGTTTGTTAGATAAGTATACATGTGCCATGCTGTTTTGCTGCACCCATCGACTTCTCATTTATATTAGGTGTTTCTCCTAATGTTATCCCTCCACCAGCTCCCCACCCCTTAACAGGCCCCAGTGTGTGATATTCCCCTCCCTGTGTCCATGTGTTCTCATTGTTCAACTCCTACTTATGAGTGAGAACATGTGGTGTTTGGTTTTCTCTTCTTGTGTTGCTTTGCTGAGAATGATGGTTTTCAGTTTCATCCATGTCCTGGCAAAGGACATGAACTCATCCTTTTTTTATGGCTGCATGGTATTCCACAGTGTATACATGCCACATTTTCTTTATCCAGTCTAGCATTGATTGACAGTTGGGTTGGTTCCAAGAGACTGCTATTGTGAATAGTGCTGCAATAAACATACATGTGCATGTGTCTTTATAGTAGAATGATTTATAATCCTTTGGGTATATACCAAATAATGGGATTGCTGGGTCAAATGGTATTTCTAGTTATAGATCCTTGAGAAGTCACCACACTGTCTTCCACAATGATTGAACTAATTTACACTCCCACCAACAGTGTAAAAGCCTTTCTATTTCTCCACATCCTCTCCAGCATCTGTTGTTTCCTGACATTTTAATGATCACCATTCTAACTGGCATGAGATGGTATCTCATTGTGGTTTTGATTTGCATTTCTCTGATGATGAGAATTTTCTCATAATTTTGTTGCTTGCATAAATGTCTTCTTTTGAGAAGTGTCTGTTCTTATCCTTCACCCAATTTTGATGGGGTAGCTTGTTTTTTTTCTTGTAAATTTGTTTAAGTTCTTTGTAGATTCTGGATAATAGCCCTTTGTCAGATCGCTAGATTGCAAAAATTTTCTCCCAGTCTGTAGGTTGCCTATTCACTCTGCTGATAGTTTCTTTTGCTGTGCAGAAGCTCTTTAGTTTAATTAGATCCCATTTGCCAATTTTGGCTTTTGTTGTCATTGCTTTTCGTGTTGTAGACATGAAGTCCTTGCCCATGCCTATGTCCTGAATGGTATTTCCTAGGTTTTCTTTTAGGGTTTTTATGGCTTTAGGTCTAACATTTCAGTCTTTAATCCATCTTGAGTTAATTTTTGTATCAGGTGTAAGGAAAAGGTCCAGCTTCAGCTTTCTGCATATGGCTAGCCAATTTTCCCAGCACCAGTTATTAAATAGGGAATCCTTTCCCCATCGCTTGTTTTTCTCAGGTTTGTCAGGTTTTAGATGTGTGGTGTTATTTCTGAGGCCTCTTTTCTGTTCCCTTGGTCTATATATCTCTTTTGGTACTAGTACCATGCTGTTTTGGTTACTGTAGCCTTGAAGTATAGTTTGAAGTCAGGTAGCATGATGCCTCCAGCTTTGTTCTTTTTGCTTAGGATTGTCTTGGCTATGCAGGCTCTTTTTTGGTTCCACATGAGATTTAAAGTAGTTTTTTCTAATTCTGTGAAGAAAGTCATTGGTAGCTTGATGGGGATAGCATTGAATCTATAAATTACCTTGGGCAGTATGGCCATTTTCACGATATTGATTCTTCCAACCCATGAGCATGGAATGTTCTTCCATTTGTTTGTATCCTCTTTTATTTCATTGAACAGTGGTTTGTAGTTCTCTTTGAAGAGGTCCTTGACATCCCTTGTAAGTTGGATTCCTAGGTATTGTATTCTCTTTGTAGCAGTTGTGAATGGGAGTTCACTCATGATTTGTCTCTCTGTGTGTCTGCTCTTGGTCTATAGGAATGCCTGTGATTTTTGCACATTGATTTTGTATCCCGAGACTTTGCTGAAGTTACTTATCACCTTAAGGAGATTTTGGGCCAAGACGATGGAGTTTTCTAATATACAATCATGTCATCTGCAAGCAGACAATTTGGCTTCCTCTTTTCCTAATTGAATACCCTTTATTTCTTTCTTTTGCCTGATTGCCCTAACCAGAACTTCCAATACTATGTTGAATAGGAGTGGTGAGAGAGGACATCCTTGTCTTTTGCCAGTTTTCAAAGGGTGTGTTTCCAGTTTTGGCCCATTCAGTATGATACTGTGGGTTTGTCATAAATAGCTCTTATTATTTTTAGATATATCGCATCAATACCTAGTTGATTGAGAGTTTTTAGCATTAAGGGCTGCTGAATTTTGTTGAAGCCTTTTCTGCATCTATTGAGATAATGTGCTTTTTGTTTTTGGTTCTGTTTATGTGATGGATTACATTTATTGATTTGTGTACGTTGAATCAGCCTTGCATGCCAGGGATGAAGCTGATTTGATCATAGTGGATAAGCTTTCTGACGTGCTGCTGGATTCGGTTTGCCAGTATTTTGTTGAGGATTTTCACATTAATGTTCATCAAGGATATTGGCCTAAAATTGTGTGTGTGTGTGTGTGTGTGTATGTCTGCTAGGTTTTGATATCAGGATGATGCTGGCCTCATAAAATAAGTTAGGGAGGATTCTGTCTTTTCCTATTGATTGGAATAGTTTCACAAGGAATGGTACCAGCTCCTTTTTGTACCTCTGGTAGAATTCTGCTGTGAATTTGTCTTGTCCTGGACTTTTTGGTTTGTAAGCTATTAATTATTGCCTCACTTTCAGAACCTGTTATTGTTCTATTCAGATTTGACTTTTTCCTGGTTTAGTCTTGGGAGGGTGTATGTGTTCAGGAATGTATCCATTTCTTCTCGATTTTCTAGTTGATTTGCGTAGAGGAATTTATAGCATTCTCTGATTGTGGTTTGTATTTCTGTGGGATTGGTGGTCATATCCCCTTTATCATTTTTTATTGCGTCTATTTGATTCTTCTGTTTTTTCTTCTTATTAGTCTGGCTAGCAGTCTATCTATTTTGTTTATCTTTCAAAAAAAAGCTTCTGGGTTCACTGACTTTTTGAAGGGTTTTTGTGTCTCTATCTCCTTCAGTTCTTTTCTGATCTTAGTTATTTCTTGTCTTCTGCTAGCTTTTGAATTTGTTTGCTCTTGTTTCTCTAGTTCTTTCAATTTTGATGTTAGGGTATCAATTTGAGATCTTTCCTGCTTTCTCTTTTGGGCATTTAGTGCTATAAATTTCCCTCTACACACTGCTTTATATGAGATTCTGATATGTTGTGTCTTTGTTCTCATTGGTTTCAAAGAACGTCTTTATTTCTGCCTTCATTTCATTATTTACCCAATAGTCATTCAGGAGCAGGTTGTTCAGTTTCCATGTAGTTGTGCAGTTTTGAGTGGGTTTCCTAATCCTGAGTTGTAATTTGAGTGCACTGTGGTCTGATGGACAGTTTGTTGTGATTTCTGTTCTTTTACATTTGCTAAGGAGTGTTTTACTTCCAGTTATGTGGTCAATTTTAGAATAAGTGTGATGTGGTGCTGAGAAGAATGTATGTTCTGTTGATTTGGGGTGTAGAGTTCTGTAGATGTCTATTAGGACTGCTTGGTCCAGAGCTGAGTTCAAGTCCTGGATATCCTTGTTAATTCTCTGTCCTGTTGATCTGTCTAATACTGACAGTGGGGTGTTAAAATCTCCCACTATTATTGTATGGGAGTCTAAGTCTCTTTGTAGGTCTCTAAGAACTTGCTTTATGAATCTGGCTGCTCCTGTATTGGCTGGATATATATTTAGGATAGTTAGCCCTTCTTGTTGTATCGATCCCTTTACCATTATGTAATGGCCTTCTTTGTCTCTTTTAATCTTTGTTGGTTTAAAGTCTGTTTTGTCAGAGACCAGGATTGCAACCCTTGCTTTTTTTTTTTTTTGCTTTCCATTTGCTTGGTAGACCCTCCTCCATCCCTTTATTTTGAGCCTATGTGTGTCTGCACTTGAGATGGGTCTCCTGAATACAGCACACTGATGGGTCTTGACTCTTTATCCAATTTGCCAATCTGTGTCTTTTAGTTGGGGCATTTAACCCATTAACATTTAAGGTTAGTATTGTTATATGTGAATTTGATCCTGTCATTATGATGCTAGCTGGTTATTTTGCCCATTAATTGATGCGGTTTCTCATAGCATCAATGATCTTTACAATTTGGCATGTTTTTGCAGTGGCTGGTACTGGTTATTTCTTTCCATGTTTAGTGCTTCCTTCAGGAGTTCTTGTAATGCTGGCCTGGTGGTGACAAAATCTCTCAGCATTTGGTTGTCTGTTAAGGATTTTATTTCTCCTTCATTTATGAAGCTTTGTTTGGCTGGATATGAAATTCTGGATTGAAAATTCTTTTCTTTAAGAATGTTGAATATTGGCCCCCACTCTCTTCTGGCTTGTAGGGTTTCTGCCAAGAGATCAGCTGTTAGACTCATGGGTTTCCCTCTGTGGGTAACCCGACCTTCCTCTCTGGCTGACCTTAACATTTTTTCCTTCATTTCAACCTTGCTGAATCTGACAATTATGTGTCTTGGGGTTCCTCTTCTTGAGGAATATCTTTGTGGTGGTCTCTGTATTTCCTGAGTCTGAATGTTGGCCTGCCTTGCTAGGTTGGAGAAGTTCTCCTGGATAATATCCTGCAGAGTGTTTGCCAACTTGGTTCCTTTCTCCCCTCATTTTCAGGTACACCAATCAAACATAGATTTGGTCTTTTCACAAAGTCCCATATTTCTTGGAGTCTTTGTTCATTTCTTTTCACTCTTTTTTCTCTAATCTTTTCTTCTCACTTTATTTCATTAAGTTAATCTTCAATCACTGATATCCTTTCTTCCACTTGATTGGTTCCACTATTGAAGCTTGTGTATGCTTCATGAAGTTCTCATGCTGCACTTTTCAGATCCATCAGGTCATTTATGTTCTTGTCTACACTGGTTATTCTAGTTAGCAATTTGTCTAACCTTTTTTCAAGATTCTTAGTTTTCTGGCATTGTGTTAGAACATGCTCCTTTAGCTCGGAGGACTTTGTTATTACCCAACTTCTAAAGCCTACTTCTGTGAATTCGTCAAACTCATTCTCCATCCAGTTTTATTCCATTGCTTGTGAGGAGTTGTGATCCTTTGGAGGAGAAGAGGTGTTCTGATTTTTTAAAATTTTCAGCCTTTCTGCTCTTGTCTCTCCCCATCTCTGTGGTTTTACCTACCTTTGGTCTTTTATGTTGATGACCTACAGATGGGATTTTGGTGTGGACCTCCTTTTTGTTGATGTTGATGCTATTCCTTTCTGTTTGTTAGTTTTTCTTCTAACAGTGAGGTCCCTCAGCTGCAGGTCTGTTGGAGTTTGCTGGAGGTCCACTCCAGACCATGTTTGCCTGGGTACCACCAGTGGAGGCTGCAGAACAACAAATATTACTGCCTGATCTTTCCTCTGGAAGCTTCATCCCAGAGGAGCACCTGCCAGATGCCAGCCAGAACTCTCCTGTATGAGGTGTCTATAGGCCCCTACTGGGAGATGTCTCCTAGTCAGGTTACACATGGGTCAGGGACCTACTTGAGGAAGCAGTCTGTCCATAATCAGAACTCAAACAGTGTGCTGGGAAAACCGCTGCTATCTTCAGAGCTACCAGGCAGGGACGTTTGAGTCTGCTGACGCTGTGCCCATGGCTGCTGCTTCCCCCAGGTGCTCTGTCCCAAGGAGATGGGGGATTTATCAACAAGTCCCTGACTGGGGCTTCTGCCTTTTGTTCAGAGATGCCCTGCCCACAGAGGAATCTAGAAAGGCAGTTGGCCTTGCTGAGCTGCTTTGCACTCCTCCTAGTTTGAACTTCCTGGCAACTTGGTTTACACTGTGAGCATAAAACCACCTACTTAAGCCTCAGCAATGGCAGACCCCCCTCCTACCACCAAGCTCCAGTGTCCCAGGTCGATCTCAGACTGCTGCACTAGCAGCGAGAATTTCAAGCCAATGGATCATAGCTTGCTGGGCTCTGTGAGTGTGGGACCCACCAAGCCAGGCACCAGAGGGAATCTCTTGGTCTGCCAGTTGTGAAGACCATGGGAAAAGCACAGTATCTGGGCAGAAGTGTACCATTCCTCCTGGTACAGTCTCTCATGGCTTCCCTTGGCTAGGAAAGGGAAATCCCCCCAACTCTTGCACTTCCAGAGTGAGGCACTCCTCACCCTGCTTTGGCTTGCCCTCCGTGGGCTGCACCCCCTTTTCAACTAGTCCCAATGAGATGAACCAGGTACCTCAGTTGGAAATGCAGAAATCACCGGTCTTCTGTATCAATCTCACTGGGAGCTGCAGCCTGGAGCTGTTCCTATTTGGCCATCTTGCAAAGATTTTTATAATTGAAGCTGATTTGCTAAGAATAATAAGAATTTACACAATATTAGATGATTTGTATATGCCACTTGAAACTAGTTTATTCCATCTACTGATTGCCACACAAAATGTAGTTGATAAAAGTACATACTGATTAAACTATATCTTAAACAGGATTTTATAAAATGACTTGAGCTGATATTCTTAAATTCAGTGGATGTATCATCTGTTATACTATTTATACTCTTTCCTAGGTACTGTCAGCATGTAAAATACATAGCTTTCTGGGGTTGCCTAAACTCTCAGTAGTGCCTTCTACTAGAACTTTCTGCAATGAGGGAAATGTTTTCTATCTGCACATGCTCCAGTAAAATAAGTGTTAGCCACAGGTGGTACTGAGAACTTAAAATGTGATTACTATGAAAGAAAAAAATACATTTTTATTTTATTTAATTTTAATCAATTTAAACTTAAATAGCCACATGTAGTTAGTGGCTACTGTATTGAACAGTTAAAGAATTTCCTTTAAAAATATATATATATATTTGATTATTTGCTGTTCAGTTGTTTGAGTTCCTTATATATTCTGATTATAAATCCCTTGTCAAATAGTATGCAAATACTTTCTCCCATTCTGTATGTTGTCTTTTCACTTTGTTGATTATTTATTTTGATGTGCAGAAGCTTTTTGGCTTGATGTAATCCTACTTGTATATTTTTGCTTTTGTTGCCTGTGTTTTTGGGGCCTTATCCAAAAAATTCTTGCCCAAACCAATGTCCTGAAGCATTTCTCCAATATTTTCTTCTAGTGGTTTCAGTGGTCAGGTCTTACATTTCAGTTATTAATCCAGTTTGATTTGATGTTTGTATATGGTGAGTGATAGGGGTCTAGCTTGATTTTCCCACATATGATGACACAGTTTTCCCAACACCAATTATTAAAGAAACTGCCCTTTCCCCAGTATGTATTCTTGGTGCCTTTGTCAAAAATGTGTTGTCTAAATGCCTGGATTTATTTCTGGGTTCTCTATTCTGTTCCACTGGTTTTGTGTCTGCTTTTAAGCCAAGGTCATGCTGTTTTGGTTTCTGTAGCTTTGTAGCATAATATGAAGTCAGGTAGTGAGATCCCTCCAGCTTTGTTCCTTTTGCTCAAGATTGCTTTAGCTCTTTGGGCTCTTCTGTAGTTCCATACATATTTTAGACTTTTTCTTTCTATTCCTGTGAAGAATAGCATTGGCATTTTGGTAGGGATTGCATTGAATCTGTAGATTGCTTTGGAGAGTATAGATATTTTAACAACATAAATTCTTCCAATCTATGAGCATATGTTGTTGTTTTTTTCTCTTTTTTTTTTTTGGTCTCCTCCTCAATTTCTTTCATAAGCATTTTATGCTTTTCCTTATAGAGATCTTTCACTTCTGTGGTTAAATTTATTTCTAGGTATTTTATTTTAGTAGCTATTGAAAGTGGAATTGCTTGTTTTTTTGTCTAATTGTTTGCTGTTGGCATATATAAATGTTACTGATTTTTTATGTTGGCTTTGTATCCTACAACTTCACTGAATTCATTTATTGGTGCTAATAGTTTTTTGGTCCTATCTTGAGGTTTTTCTAACTATAAGATGATGTCATCTATAAATCTGATTTAAAAATGGACAAGTTACCCAAACAGACATTTCTATTTATATATTTTTATTTTATTTTATTTTTTGAGATAGACTCTCCCTCTGTTGCCCAGACTGGAGTGTAGTGGTGCCATCTCTGTCCACTGCAACCTCCACCTCCCAGGTTCAAGTGATTCTCCTGCCTCAGCCTCCTGAGTAGCTGGAATTACAAGCGCCCACCACCATGCCTGGCTAATTTTGTATTTTTAGTAGAGATGGGATTTCACTATGTTGGCCAGGCTGGTCTTGAACTCCTGACCTCAAGTGATCCACCTGCCTTGGCCTCCCAAAGTGCTGGGATTACAGGCATGAGCCACCACGCCTGGCCCTGAATAGACATTTCCTAAAAGAAGACATATAAATGGCCAACAGGCATATAAAGAAATACTCAACATTACAAATAATTAGGGAAATGCAAATCAAAATCACAATGAGATGTCTCACCTCAGCTTGAATGACTGTCTCAAAAAGACAAAAGGTAAGCATTGGCAAGGACATGGAGAAAGGCGGGCTGTTATTGTTATGGGAACCTGTTACGGGGGAAAGGGGGGAACATGTTACGAGAACATGAATTAGGATAGCCATTATGAAAATCAATATGGAGGCTCCTCAAAAAACTAAAAATGGAACTACTATATGATTCGGCAATCCTACTTCTGATTATACATCCAAAAGAAAGAAAAGCAGCACATTGAAAAGATATCTGCTCTCCCATGCTTATTGCACCACTAGTCACAATAGCCAAGCCACAGAGTCAGTCTAAGTGTCTGTCAACAGATAAAAGGATAAAGAAAATATGGTACATATACACAGTGGAATATTATTCAGTCATACAAAATGACAAAATCCTGTCATTTGCAGCAATATGGATAGAATTGGAGGACATTATATTAAATGAAATAAGCCAGGCACAGAAAGATAAATACCACACAAATACCACGTTCGCACTCATGTGGAAGCTAGAAAACACTCTCATGTAGGTGGAGAGTAGAATGGTAGTTACCAGAGATTGGGAACTGTAGGAGTGGGGTAGGAGATGAAAAGAACTTGGTTAATGGGTACAAAAATACGGTTAGACAGAAGAAATCAGTTCTAGTGTTTGATAGCATAGTAGGATGACTATAGCTAACAATTTGTTGTATATGTCAAAATAGCTATATAAAAGAGAAAATTTGGAATATTTCCCACACAAAGTAATAAATGTTTGAGGTGACAGATATTCCAGTTACCCTAATTTGATTATTACATGTTACATGCATGTATCAAAATATCATATATACCTCAGACATTTGTACAATCATTATGTATCAATAAAAAAAAGTGAAGACACAGAAAAAGAAAAAAAAACATTAAGGACAGGGCTGTCTAAAGACACATTTGATACTATGTTAATTATACAAAAATAAAGATACTGTACAGTGTTCAGTTTTTTAAAAATTGCTGCAGTGTAGTTCTAGCCTACTTTCTCTTCTTCTTTTTTCTTGCATTTAACTCTTTTTGTTTTTGTTGTTCTCACTGAATAAATGCTTTGCTATGAAGTTCTGTGGGTGTAAACTCTCTTTGTCTTGGATAAAAAAACCTCATTTTTTCAAACTCTTAAATAGTCATTGGGTTGATATAAAATTCTATGCTGACAGTTATTTTTCCTCAGCATTTTGAAGCTGTTGTTCCATTATGTCCTGGCATCTATTTTTGCTAATAAACAGTTAGCTAGAATTTATATGAGTTATGTTTTTTTCTGTCTTTCAAGTAGTATTTTCTTTATTCTTGATATTCTATGGCTTCACTATTATGGGTCTTGGAGTGGATTTAATGGTATTCTGCTTGGTACTTTGAAGTATATTTTCAATTTAAGGACTCGTATCTTTCTTCAATTCTGGAAAATATTCTACTGTTGTATGTGCAAATGCAGCATCTCCACTATTTTCTCTGTTTTCCTCTGAAATTTCAGAGGTGTCTCAGTCTATCTTCCATATGTCTTCCCCTTTTATCTCTTTATCTCACTAGCAAATTGGTGAATTGGATAAGAATTCTGGTGAAATCCTCATCCAATTCAATAGTTTCCTCTTAGATTGTGCTAATTGAGCAATGTCGTGTGTTATTTTAATGCCATCAAAATCAAATCAAGGATTTGCACAAGAGTGTTTTTCTTTGGAATTTTGGATTGAAGACTCATTAAATGGGAAGTTCTTTTTTTTTTTCCTTACTCTTCAACCCTGTTGAATAGTAAGGACATTGCTCAATTAGCACAAGAGTAATTTTCTTTGGAATTTTGGATTGCAGACTCATTTGAATGGGAAGTTCTGTGTTTTTTTTTTTTCATTACTCTTCAAACCTGTGATCGACTCCACTCAGGTCCTTGAGGACACTAATCTTTACTCAGTCTTATATTGAGAGATGGGAGTTCTTCCTGAGTTATACATTAGATGTCATAAATCCTGTCCCCCTATCTGCAGGCAATTTAGTTTGCTTCCTGATCAACAGACTGTGTCTGTATCCTGTCACCTTTCTAAGCTGGAATGTTAATCAAGCTGTAGACTCGGGAGATTGTCTGCAGCATGTTTGTTCCTACTCCTTTTGGGAGCAGGGTAACTCACCCCATTAGTGAGAAAGGTCTAGTATCTCGTCATGTGGAACATGTTTAATCTCTGACTCTACAGGGGCCAAACTCCCAGTGATCTCTACCTGCTTCAGGACCTGAAGTCCATCAAAACATTAACTTCAGCCCTGATCATGGCTGTATCTTTCTGTCCAATTTCTGGATCACAGAGACATTATTCTCAGTTTTTGGTGTTTTCTCTGATATTGTTGTGTTTAGAACAGAAGGGGTACCTCCAAGTGCAGACTTATAATGTCATTTTAAGAAGACATCTGCCCTGGCTTTTCTGCCATCTGTTGATCCCCTGAAGGTATGGACATATCTTAGCACTTTTATATGTTCAAAATCTAAAACAGTATATGTCTTTGTGCTTCTAAAACAGAAATCTGAGACTGGATAATATATAGTAAGCAGGAATTTATTGACTCATAATTTTGGAGGCTGAAGTCTATGGTCAGAGCATCAGCAGGTTTGGTGTCTGGTGATGCCATTCCCCACCTTCAACCCTGTGATTGATTCTTCCACACCCATGGTGTGTCCTCTGAAGGGGAGGAAGGCTGGATCCTCACGGGGCAGAAAAGCCAAGATATAAAAGGGGGCCAAACTCATCCTTTTTAATGGCCTTAATCCCACCAATTAACATGAAGCCCTTATGGCCCTATCATCTCCTAATGGTCTCAGCTCCTAACACTGCCACAACAGCAACCAAATTTCAATATGAGTTTTGCAGGGGACAAACATTCAAACTGTAACAGTACATAATACTTGTGACTTAATAAATAAACATATTCTTAAATAAATAAGTGTATAAATATTCCCCTGTTTTGAAGCCAATGGCTGTAATTGATTTCAGTTAATGCAGCTATAGATCTACAAGTGATATGGAAACCACATTGAGTAAAAGCCGAGAGAGGGTTAGGTCATTCCTAGAGTAGATTTCCAACTACACTATTCTCTAAATAAACGTTCACAGATGCATATAAGCCTGTGAACATCTCCTGAGAATAAAGAAGTGGGTTCTTTATGCTGTAGACAATTTTATTTACTATGGGCCATCTCTACTCACAACCAATTTAAATGTTTGAAATGAATCAACCAGTTATAGTTTCATGTTGGTAGTACAGCAGTCTAACCCAGAAGTGCGGTGGTAGACCTATTTAGAGCAGCTAAATCGGAACTTAACAGGTTTATATGTTAATGTACATATATTTCATTCTCAAAAAATACTTCAGGCCCTCACTTAAAGTCTATTTAATCTTGTTTTACACAAATATTATCAAATTTGACTCTCTGGTTTCCCAGAAGATCATAAAGGAGGGAGAAAAATGCTATAGGCCAGCTGGTAGGTACATTGAGATCATTGAAAAATAAATATTGATAATTAGGCAGGTTAAAGAGATTTGTATAAAATAATTTTGCTGAATCTATTTTTGTTTTTTGTACCTAGAGAATCACTATATTATAGCCAAGCACAATTACTGACCTATAATTTATATTGAATCCCTAAGAAAAGATTTAATTATGTTCACTAAATTCTGATTAAGTGGTTAGGGAGAAGCATGGTAAACATTGTAGCAATATTTACTTGCAAAAATTATTTAGTAGTATTCAAAATTGTTTGTTAGCTAATAATTGTACTCTAGATAGCTGAGATAGTAGAATTGCTTCAGTCTCATTTAACTTCTGCCAAAATCACCTATATATTTTTGAGGAGCATAGGGTGGAAAGAAAGAGATTGAGAAGTTAAATAGATTAGGTGTTGCTAATCACCATTCTTCATAATGCCCTGGAATGGATGAGGTGGGAAATGTGATTCAATTTTTACCACATAGAGTCTCAGTTCCTACAGACCCCTCATCACACAGAAAGCCCTCACCTAAGCTAAGTAGGATACTAACTTTTAAAGGTATACTTTGGGGGAGGGAAGGCTTACAACAGAGTCAACAAATTACTTCATCTGGTTTTAAGTCCAAACTGTGATCTGTTGCAATGCTAGGGCTGAGGGGCTGTGGGATTGTCTCTGATAGATTTATAGAGCAGTGGTATGGTGATTGCTAATGTGGCCCCTTACTTATGAATTTTCAAGGTAATGTGACTTTCTTTGATTTTTGTCATATGTGCCAATTTTCTGATCAAAGCTACCACTGAAAGGCAACTCTATAGTAATTAAACACACCAAGCAGTATAAGAGACAGAATACTCCCTGGCTTATAGGTACTTTTATCTCTTGTGCCTAGCACATAGTAGGTTTATATTAACTTTCAAAAATAAATACTTTTTAAACACTACTTTCCAGTGGAAAACCCAAAAGATACTACTGCTAGTTTACCCAGTATTTATCTGATTATTTCAGATTAGAGTATAATATTTATGAAAGTAGAAACCTCGTCTACCTTTTCCACTTCTATTTCTTGAGGATCTAGTACATGGTAGAAGTGTAATCAATATTCTGACATCAATAAGTGAATGAGTAAATCAATCTAAAGTTCATGTAGACACTCTCAGTCTTTAAGATGTGTTTTAAATTTTACTAGCAGCTAAGTGAGTCTGATTAGGACTAAGAAACATATAGCAAGTAAAATAAGTGGCTTTACTTAAGAATTTGAAGAGAAATTAATGACTTGATTTACATAATTAATCATGATCTTAATTGACTAACTCATGTTCATCACTTCTGTGCCTTTTAAGACCTTTAGGATGTATGAGAAAACATAAAATGATGTTTACCTATGTTTTAATTGAAAATGTCCTAGTGAATCAGGGGCTATAGTAGTTGATTATAATTACGTATGTAAGTGTGTATATATGTGTTGTATGTATATATATCAAATGTATACATCATATATGTGGGTGTCTATGTATATAAGTATACATATGTACGTGTGTGTCCATGTGCGTGTGAAATAGCATTACATCTCAAACACCCACTATGTTATATTTCTCAATGAATCTCTCCTCATATTCTCCCCTAGACCAACCGACTATGATGCATTCTGGATTTCAGCATCACTTATAAAGGTGAAGCAGACCCATGGGATCTGTGAGCCTGTGGGCAACTAAACAGTTAATTATCATAAACTATATTTTGTCTGATTGAGAGAAGTTAGAGACATTCTGAGTTGAAATTACTCAATAACTGGTAAGGAGCAAGAGAACCTTCCATCTTCAGAAAATAAATTATCTTTCACAATTCATCAAGGGTCTTTCTTAGGAAGTCCAAATACCAAGTGAAAGAGTTGCTATCACTCTTAAGCTGAGTCAGATAAATGATAACATGGTGGGGAAAAAAAATGAGCAAGAAATAGAAAATCAGAAACACAAAATGAGCCCAAATCCATTTTCTTCTCTGAGAAAATCTTTCTCATTTTGCTTCTCCCAAAAACTTTTCTTTTTTATCTTTATTGTGGGTTAGAGAAGTTTCCTCATTCCCTTAGAGATCTGAAATTTATCCCTAAGCTTTTTTAAGGATGAAATTCTAAGGTCTACACTTTATGTGTAAGATCTGTCTTCAAGTTGCATTTATTTGTCAGCATAGCTAGATTGAAATTCTTTGACAGCAGCAATGGTTTTACAGTATTCTGTATTTTGTTTAAGGTAAATTGTACCACTCACACTAATGAAATAGATACAACAAATCATACCACTAGTTTCACAAGCCATTGCTCCCTTATGTTCTCAAATATTGACTTGACTTCATTTTAGAAGGCTGTACCTGACCTATTGGAATATTATATGTTCATAAATGGCCTCTCTCTGAAAGCTATTTGCAAAAAAAAAAAAAAATTCCCTCTCTTTCATTGTACAAAGGCTTGGTGATTTAGTGGACAGTCTAAATCTTTTGAAATTTGCTACACACACACACACACACACACACACACACACACAGATCACACAAATGCAAACAAAAAAGAGAATGCTTGACATGGCAATATTAAATCTAGAACAGACAAAAATGTTTGCCATGTTTTCTGGCCTTCAATCTAGTAAATAAGTGGACTACCGAAAACAAAGGGAAAAAATAAAACTGGGCAAGTAGAGAAGACAAAGCAGGACAAAGATGTTGCGTTCCTGGAAGGATATTAGAGATAAAAGGAAAATATAAATCAAGCTGAGAAAATGTCCTTTGAGTGGCTTCCGGATAGAATGACACAATCACATGTTGAGAGCCATGTGGGAGAGTTCAAACAGTTTTAGACCTGAGCCCAGAGGGCAGCGAGGAGCCTGGCTGGGAGAGTAATTTGTTTTGTTTCTTGGAAGGAAGGCCGGAATGACTGATGCTTTGACAGTTCTGCTGGCTGATCAGCAACTCCTCTCACTTTTCCTTAGCCTTTTATGAGAGATAAGACTAGAAGGGCAGAGACTATGTAGAGGGTGATGACAGGGAACAACACTCAGACTAAAAAGAGAGTCTGACACTACAAGCACATTCTAGTCAGACACAGAAGCTCGCACTGATTAAGCTGTTCACAGGATTTTATGTGGCCACTTTTATCAAGCTGTGCTTCTTCAGAAAAGAGAGACTTGTATTTCCATTGATATTAGGAAAATGTTAGGGTCTTTTAACATAAAATTGTGACACCACTTCTTCCTTTTACTGAAGTAAAAAATTTGAAAAGGCAAGGAGATGATGAAAATCAATATAATTTTTTTTTTTTGAGACAGAGTCTTGCTCTGTTGCCCAGGCTGGAGTGCAGTGGCACTGTCTTGGCTCACTGCAACCTCCACTTCCAGACTCAAGCGATTCTCCTGCCTCAGCCTCCCTAATAGCTGGGACTACAGGCACGTGCCACCATGCCATGCTAATTTTTCTATTTTTAGTAGAAATAGGGTTTCACCACATTGACCAGGCTGGTCTCAAACTCCTGACCTCTTAGCCGTCCATCTCGGCCTCCCAAAGTGCTGGGATTACAGACGTGAGCCACTGTGCCTGGCGATTATTTTTCTTAAAAAATAGATGGCTACAAGAAAACATTTTCATTTTGGTTTAGAGGAAATCACACACTGAAAGTTTAAATTTTGTGCTGTATACAACCTACATATTAGAGAATTTCTATTATCAGAAATTAATTAAATTCATTTCTAACCAGCAAAAGAAATACTAGAAATTCAACATTTAAAATACTTCTCATCATTAATAAACTAAAGACAAACTGTTGGAGAGTAAAAGATGTCAAAGAATTAAAAATGTGAAATATTTGCATATATAGCTGCTCTCTGAAACCAATCTATCCCACCTAGAGAACTCCATGTAGACACAGATTACATGCTGAAAAATACACACTCTAAAGCAGTGTTATAAGTGATATAAAAGACCCAAAAAAAAGTACCAAGCAGTTAAGGAGATAATTTTATTTAGGCCTTTATAATCAGGAGAATGTAAATATTCATTAATGAGAAACATCTTAAAAGGAAGAGGACATGGGCCCCAAAATTAGACAAAGGAGTCATCAGATAATCTTTTAGTCATGATAATGATGGAGACATGTGTTATCTAAGTCACTGAGGAAAGATGGAGATGGATTTTATCTTGCAATATGAAATTTCAGGTGGTCCTTGGTGGTTAACCATTCCTGAAACCCATTAAATTGTGGAAATTCTTTCTAAAAGCACAGGGCTCAGACAAAGTTCAATGTGGCAGTGGAAAGTAAAAAGGTGTCCACCTAGTTCTGGTTACATGCATGCAGCACTAACCTTTCACTGGAGTAAGGTTTTCTGTACTGATTGATATAATGTGTCTAAATTATTTAGCAGAGTCTCAAGAAAAGAGAAGGAAAGAAAGGGGAGGGGATACAAGGGGTGTTGAGAGTTTCAATATTAATTAAGCAGAGCAGTTGATAATTTCAAGGAAACAAAAGATGAAATGTTCTCTGTTTTCACAGAGAAAAATTAACATGACCTCTGAGAACTTAAAGTACAACGAAAGAAAGATAACAAATAGAGTAATTTATACCAGAGTTAGCAGAGCTAATGGTATAAAAAGAATTTAACATTTTGTATAAGCATCATAGATTTTCTCAGAGACGTAAGAATTTTGGAACCCAATAGAAGATATTAGGTATAAAATATATAATTGCTGAAATTATACAGTGGATGAATTGAATCGTAGGATATAGAAAGCTGAAAAACAAATTAGTGAACTAGAATATAATGGTGAAAGAGCTCTTTAAAGGCCCCAGGAAAAAAAAATAAAAGGAAGAACAATGAAAAGATAAAGGGGAAGAAAGTGAACATTTTAACACCTATATAATAAAGGCCTTGGCCGGGCGCAGTGGCTCATGCCTGTAATCCCAGCACTTTGGGAGGCCGAGGTGGGCGGATTAGGTCGGGAGTTCGAGACCAGCCTGACCAACATGGAGAAACCCCGTCTCTACTAAAAATACAAAATTAGCCAGGCAGCCTGTAATCCCAGCTACTCGGGAGGCTGAGGCCGGAGAATCACTTGAACCCGGGAGGCAGAGGTTGCGGTGAGCCGAGATCACGCCATTACACCCCAGCCTGGGCAAAAAGAGTGAAACTCTGTCTCTGAATAAATAAATAATAAAATAAAATAAAATAAAATAAAATAAAAATATAATAAAGCCCTCAAAAGAAGGGAAAAATTTTACCCAGATTTAAAGAATGATAAAAACTCTCAGATAAAAAGAGAGTGGACAGAATAGATCCTGAAAACCCTATACCACAGAAAACTCCAGTGAAATTTAAGAACATCAAGAGATAAAGTCCTATAAGCTTCCAGAGAGATAAAAAGATCATCTAAAAAGCAAAAATTGAATTGATGTTAGACTCCTGTATAGCACCACTGAATAGTATTGAGGGAAAAATATTATTTAGATTTTTATAACCAACTAGCTGTTACTTAAGGTAAGGGCAAATAAAGATTTTTCTTTCATGCGTACAACATCACAGAATTCTTAGTATTCAGAGACCCACCATCCTAATTCAGGTAGTCTGAAACAACCTTGAAATCTGCACTTGGGAAATACATGCAAGGTGATTTTGATGCAGAAAGTTCAGAGATGATTCACAGAATTTCCTTCCAGGAGAACTTAATTTAAAAAATATAATTGTGAGCCCTTAGGCTTGAAACTTTGGCTTTGATGAATAAGCCTGCAGAACTCAAAATAATAAGTAATAACTGCTAATAATCTTTGAGCCCTCATTCTCTTTCAGGTAATTTTTAGAATTTTTAAACTTATTTTTAAATTTTTTATTTTAAATTCAGATCTACAAAAAAGTTGCAAGAATACTATAAGAAGCCCTCTTATACTCTTCTTTCAGTTTCTCCAAATGTTAAGTTACATAGCCATAATACAATTATAAAAATCAGGAAATTAATAACATATTACTATTAATTAGTACCTGCCTTATGAAAATTTCCACAATTGTCTCATTCATGTCATGTTTCTGGTCTAGGAGCCAATCAAGAATCACACATGGCATTTATTAATTAGTCATTTCTCTTTAGTCTTCCAGTTTGTGACTGTCCCTCTGTCCCTGAGTCTTCCTTTGTCTTTCATGCCTTGATACTTTTAAAGAATACTGGCCAGTTATTTGTAAAATGTTTCTCAATCTGGGTTTGTTTGACATTTATTCATGATGAATTAATGATAAATATTTTTAGGAAGAATATTGCAGTAGTAATGCCGTCCTCTTCTTGGTAAATTTGAAGACACACAATTTTGATGTATAGTCATGTAATGCATAACAATGTTTTTGGACAACAATGGACCACATATAGCACAGTGGTTCCATAAGTTTATAACACCATAGTTTTACTGTACCTTTTCTATCTTTAGATACATAAATGCTTACCATTATATTATAATTGCCTACAGTACTCAGTACAGTAACATAATGTGAAGCTTTATAGCCTAGGAATAATAGTCTATACCATGTAGGTTGTATAAGTACACTCTGTGATGTTCCCACAAAGACAAAATTGCCGAATGCATTTCTCAGATCACTTGGATCATGTCTACTAGATTTCTCCTCTGGACTTTTCCAAATAGTGATATTTTATTTCCATCAATCCTTCCTCATTTATTAATTCAAATTCTACCATAGGAAAGAGCTTTCTCTTCTCATTCATTCATTCATTCATTCATTCATTTCAGTATAGACTAATAGACATTTTTCATCATATGAGTTATAATACATCACTATAATGAGTTTTTGCTCAAATAGTTCCAGGTTTTGTCTTGAGATCTTCTTCAATTTATCTTCTGTGTCTTTTCAACCAGCTCATGTTATTTTTTGAATGCTACCTTATTTTTCAGCACTACAAAATATTTCAAATTTGTCTTTACTTTCCCTGCCCCATCTTAAAACCAACCATTTCTCCAAGAGGGTCTTGGTTTGTTTTGTTAGAGAATGATGTTTGATACCAAGATCTGGAAGCTAGGTGTGTTCATTGCCAATGTTGTGTTATTGCTTCTAGGCCATTTCAGAGGAAAGCACTAAAAATATATATGTATTCAACACAGACTTCTTCATCTATCTGTGTAAATATTAAAACCTTGAGTCGTGATTCTAATCTGACACTACAGGGTTCAGTCTAGCCTTTTCCATTTCTCTAGTGGAAATTCCTTTCTTCAAGAGAGAAAAAAACTTGTCTCTCATTATCTAGAATATATTCATTTTCCCAATTCTAGAATACAAATAATTTCAAATTTGCTAATCCATACCTGCATGAAAAACAAATTTACTAAGTAGAGTACAGTATTTGTATAAAAATCTTCTGTTTTACCACGTAGAGTCAAAATACTGTTTTCCAAAGTTACTTGGATTAGTTTTTTTTTGTTCCCCACCCCCTTCACTGTGGTTATTTTATTCATTTGTAATAGAGTTGGGTTCACTGGTTATGTTTCTATTTTATTTTGGATTCCACCCTCATCATGGTGAATTTTGTTTTATTTTTGAGCATGTAGAAACATTAACATGGTTCAAAAAGTCAGTTTTTTGGAAAGTTGTACTTAGAGATGTATCAATCCTTCTCATCCCCTCAACCATATACTCCTTACTCTTTCTTTTTACCATATTCCCACCTATGTCCTCTATTTAACCAATCTGTTAGCTTCTGGTTTATTCATTCTGTTTTTTTCTTTTGGCACAAATAAGGAAATACATGTATATTTTCATATGGATCCCTTGTTTTATTTTTCTTACAGAAAAGGATACATACTACAAATACTTTTGCACCTTACATTTTTTTTTTTTACTGAATAAAATCCTAGGAATAACTACATGTCAGTTCATAGAAATAGTCCTAATTCTTTTTTGTAGCTGTATCCTACTCAATTTTCTGAATGTATGATACCTTATTTAGCCGCTCTTCAAGGTTTGGGCATTTAAGTTGTCTATAGTACTTTGCAACTACAAACAATCCTGCAATGAATAACCTTGTGCATAAACATTTTTTATATTCCTTGAAGTGGACTCTTAAAAGGAGATTGTTAGGTCAAAAGATAAGTGCATATATAGCTTTGTTATTACCAGATTTCTCTCCAGAAGACTGGTATAAGTTTGTGTTCTCACAAGTGATATATGAAAAAATGCCTATTTTCTCAATGCCTTGCTAATAAACATGTTATGCTTTTCAATTTTTGGTATTCTTGCAGGTGGTAAGAGGTACTTCAGTGTTGTTTTAATATGTACTACTTTATAAATGTGAATATCTTTCATCTGTTTAATGACTATTTACATAAAATATATATTTGTGAATTATCTGTTTCTTTTTCCTCCTTTTTCTATTACATTTTAGTCCTTTGCTCAATTTAAAAAGTAGTTTTTTTCTTAATGTATCAGGGATATTACCTCTTTGTCTATGGTACATGTTGTAAATATTTTCTCCCAATTTATCTCTTTTGGCTTTATTATATTTTTTCTGTCATGCAACAAATTTTTATTTTTATGAAGTCAAATGTATCAACCTTTCTTTTATTCCATCTGAGTTTTGAGTCAGAGTTTACAAGTCTTTTCCTATTCCAAGGTTAAAGATGAATTCACCCATGTTTTCTTCCAATATTTGTATGGCTTAATTTTTTAACATTTAAATCCCTAATTTGTTTGGAACTTAGTCTTTCAACGGTTTGAAGTATGGGTCTAATCATATTTATTGTTTTTCCAAATGGCTACCCACTAGTTACAGCATTGTTTATTTAAAAGTTCATTTTTGTCTCTGTGATTTGAGATGCCACTTTATCATATACTAAATTTGTATATGTGCTTTAGTATATTTCTGGGCTTTCCTATTATTTTTCTACTGGTGTATCTGTCTGTTGATGGGATAATACAATACTATTTGAATTATAGACTTATGATGTTTTAATGTCTGACAATGCTAATTCCTCCCTTGAAGTTTTTATTTTTACATTTTTCCTGGCTATTTTTGAATGTTTGCTTTTCTTTATGGGATTTTAGCATAAACTTATCTAACTCCAAAATAAAGTTTTTTGGTATTTGTATTGGATTTTGCACAATTTATAAATTAACTTAGAATAATTTGCTTTAGGATATTGAGTCATCACATCCAAAAACCAGAGTATCTTTCCATTTGTTCAAGTCTTTGTGTCTTTCAAGAGAAGTATAAAGCTTTTTTATTTTAATACTCTAAGTTCTGGGGTACATGTGCAGAACGTGCAGTTTTGTTACATAGGTATACACGTGCCATGGTGGTTTGCTGCACCCATCAACCCATCACCTACATTAGGTATTTCTCCTAATGCTCTCCCTCGCCTAGCCCCTCACCCCCTAACAGGCTCCGGTGTGTGGTGTTCCCCTCCTTGTGTCCAGAGAAGTATAAAGTTTTATTCATGTATGCATTGTACATTTCTTGAGTTTATTTCTAGGTATTTAGTCTTCTTTGTCATAAATGAGTTTTCCTCTTCCATGATGTCCTCTAACTGGATACTGTTTCAAACATCTTTATCAGTCCTTTTCATGTATTATCTCATTTAATTTTCACGACAACCATGTGAGATACGTTTTTGTCCAAATGCATACAGCTAGTAGTAGCTGCCAAAGCAGGAGTTCTTTTTTTTTTTAATTGAAGATATTTTATTATATAATGAAACAAAACAAGCTCTTAAATCTTAAGTTGAACTCTCAGAACATGTAAATAGATTTATATATGTATATCTGCTCAAAGGAGGGAGAGGGCAGAATGTGTTAATGTTTTTGGGAGGCAGGGGGTAGAGCAGTGGTGGTGATACATTGATTACATTACAGTCCTTGGCTTGGATGACTCATGCTGATATTTGTTTAAATCTTACTTGAACATTTAGTATACAGTCATTTAATAAGGTTGAGAAGGCTGGATAAAAGGGTGGTTCAAATCACAGCTCCACCATTTAGTAGCTGTTTGATCTTAGACAATGTTTCTTTTTTTGTTGTTGTTGTTTTTTTATTATACTTTAGGGTTTTAGGGTACATGTGCACAATGTGCAGGTTTGTTACATATGTATCCATGTGCCATGTTGATTTCCTGCACCCATTAACTCGTCATTTAGCATTAGGTGTATCTCCTAATGCTGTCCCTCCCCCCTCCCCCAACCCCACAACAGTCCCCGGAGTGTGATGTTCCCCTTCCTGTGTCCATGAGTTCTCATTGTTCAATTCCCACCTATGAGTGAGAACATGCGGTGTTTGGTTTTTTGTCCTTGCGATAGTTTACTGAGAATGATGTTTTCCAGTTTCATCCATGTCCCTACAAAGGACACGAACTCATCATTTTTTATGGCTGCATAGTATTCCATGGTGTATATGTGGCACATTTTCTTAATCCAGTCTATCGTTGTTGGACATTTGGGTTGGTTCCAACTCTTTGCTATTGTGAATAGTGCTGCAATAAACATACGTGTGCATGTGTCTTTATAGCAGCATGATTTATAGTCCTTTGGGTATATACCCAGTAATGGGATGGCTGGGTCAAATGGTATTTCTAGTTCTAGATCCCTGAGGAATCGCCACACTGACTTCCACAATGGTTGAACTAGTTTACAGTCCCACCAACAGTGTAAAAGTGTTCCTATTTCTCCACATCCTCTCCAGCACCTGTTGTTTCCTGATTTTTTAATGATGGCCATTCTAACTGGTGTGAGATGGTATCTCATTGTGGTTTTGATTTGCATTTCTCTGATGGCCAGTGATGATGAGCATTTCTTCATGTGTTTTTTGGCTGCATAAATGTCTTCTTTTGAGAAGTGTCTGTTCATGTCCTCTGCCCACTTTTTGATGGGGTTGTTTGTTTTTTTCTTGTAAATTTGTTTGAGTTCATTGTAGATTCTGGATATTAGCCCTTTGTCAGATGAGTAGGTTGCAAAAATTTTCTCCCATTCTGTAGGTTGCCTGTTCACTCTGATGATAGTTTCTTTTGCTGTGCAGAAGCTCTTTAGTTTAATGAGATCCCATTTGTCGATTTTTGCTTTTGTTGCCATTGCTTTTGGTGTTTTAGACATGAAGTCCTTGCCCACGCCTATGTCCTGAATGGTATTGCCTAGATTTTCTTGTAGGATTTTAATGGTTTTAGGTCTAACATATAAGTCTTTAATCCATCTTGAATTAATTTTTGTATAAGGTGTAAGGAAGGGATCCAGTTTCAGCTTTCTACATATGGCTAGCCAGTTTTCACAGCACCATTTATTAAATAGGGAATCCTTTCCCCATTTCTTGTTTTTGTCAGGTTTGTCAAAGATCAGATAGTTGTAGCTATGCGGCGTCATTTTTGAGGGCTCTGTTCTGTTCCATTGATCTATGTCTCTGTTGTGGTACCAGTACCATGCTGTTTTGGTTACTGTAGCCTTGTAGTATAGTTTAAAGTCAGG
Source organism: Hylobates moloch (assembly GCF_009828535.3). NCBI lineage: Eukaryota > Metazoa > Chordata > Mammalia > Primates > Hylobatidae > Hylobates > Hylobates moloch. The sequence goes on along the minus strand of NW_026652281.1, from coordinate 61,364,668 downwards.
TAGCGTGATGCCTCCAGCTTTGTTCTTTTGGCTTAGGATTGACTTGGCGATGCGGGCTCTTTTTTGGTTCCATATGAACTTTAAAGTAGTTTTTTCCAATTCTGTGAAGAAAGTCATTGGTAGCTTGATGGGGATGGCATTGAATCTATAAATGACCTTGGGCAGTATGGCCATTTTCACGATATTGATTCTTCCAACCCATGAGCATGGAATGTTCTTCCATTTGTTTGTATCCTCTTTGATTTCATTGGGCAGTGGTTTGTAGTTCTCCTTGAAGAGGTCCTTCACATCCCTTGTAAGTTGGATTCCTAGGTATTTTATTCTCTTTGAAGCAATTGTGAATGGGAGTTCACTCATGATTTGGCTCTCTGTTTGTCTGTTATTGGTGTACAAGAATGCTTGTGATTTTTGTACATTAATTTTGTATCCTGAGACTCTGCTGAAGTTGCTAATCAGCTTAAGGAGATTTTGGGCTGAGACAATGGGGTTTTCTAGATATACAATCATGTCATCTGCAAACAGGGACAATTTGACTTCCTCTTTTCCTAGTTGAATACCCTTTATTTCCTTCTCCTGCCTGATTGCTCTGGCCAGAACTTCCAGCACTATGTTGAATGGGAGCGGTGAGAGAGGGCATCCCTGTCTTGTGCCAGTTTTCAGAGGGAATGCTTCCAGTTTTTGCCCATTCAGTATGATATTGGCTGTGGGTTTGTCATAGATAGCTCTTATTATCTTGAGATACGTCCCATCAATACCTAATTTATTGAGAGTTTTTAGCATGAAGTGTTGTTGAATTTTGTCAAAGGCCTTTTCTGCATCTATTGAGATAATCATGTGGTTTTTGTCTTTGGTTCTGTTTATATGCTGGATTACATTTATTGATTTGCGTATGTTGAACCAGCCTTGCATCCCAGGGATGAAGCCCACTTGATCATGGTGGATAAGCTTTTTGATGTGCTGCTGGATTCGGTTTGCCAGTATTTTATTGAGGATTTTTGCATCAATGTTCATCAAGGATATTGGTCTGAAATTCTCTTTTTTGGTTATGTCTCTGCCAGGTTTTGGTATCAGGACGATGCTGGCTTCATAAAATGTGTTAGGGAGGATTCCCTCTTTTTCTATCGATTGGAATAGTTTCAGAAGGAATGGTACCAGTTCCTCCTTGTACCTCTGGTAGAATTCAGCTGTGAATCCGTCAGGTCCTGGACTCTTTTTGGTTGGTAAGCTATTGATTATTGCCACAATTTCAGAACCTGTTATTGGTCTATTCAGAGATTCAACTTCTTCCTGGTTTAGTCTTGGGAGGGTGTATTTGTCAAGGAATTTATCCATTTCTTCTAGATTTTCTAGTTTATTTGCATAGAGGTGTTTGTAGTATTCTCTGATGGTAGATTGTATTTCTGTGGGATCGGTGGTGATATCCCCTTTTTCGTTTTTTATTGCATCTATTTGATTCTTCTCTCTTTTCTTCTTTATTAGTCTTGCTAGCGGTCCATCAATTTTGTTGATCTTTTCAAAAAACCAGCTCCTGGATTCATTAATTTTTTGAAGGGTTTTTTGTGTCTCTATTTCCTTCAGTTCTGCTCTGATTTTAGTTATTTCTAGCCTTCTGCTAGCTTTTGAATGTGTTTGCTCTTGCTTTTCTAGTTCTTTTAATTGTGATGTTAGGGTGTCAATTTTGGATCTTTCCTGCTTTCTCTTGTGGGCATTTAGTGCTATAAATTTCCCTCTACACACTGCTTTGAATGTGTCCCAGAGATTCTGGTATGTTGTATCTTTGTTCTCGTTGGTTTCAAAGAACATCTTTATTTCTGCCTTCATTTCATTATGTACCCAATAGTCATTCAGGAGCAGGTTGTTCAGTTTCCATGTAGTTGAGCGGTTTTGAGTGAATTTCTTAATCCTGAGTTCTAGTTTGATTGCACTGTGGTCTGAGAGACAGTTTGTTATAATTTATGTTCTTTTACATTTGCTGAGGAGAGCTTTACTTCCAACTATGTGGTCAATTTTGGAATAGGTGTGGTGTGGTGCTGAAAAAAATGTATATTCTGTTGACTTGGGGTGGAGAGTTCTGTAGATGTCTATTAGGTCCACTTTATGTAGAGCTGAGTTCAATTCCTGGATATCCTTGTTAACTTTCTGTCTCGTTGATCTGTCTAATGTTGACAGTGGGGTGTTAAAATCTCCCATTATTATTGTGTGGGAGTCTAAGTCCCTTTGTAGGTCACTGAGGACTTGCTTTATGAATCTGGGTGCTCCTGTGTTGGGTGCATATATATTTAGGATAGTTAGCTCTTCTTGTTGAATTGATCCCTTTACCATTATGTAATGGCCTTCTTTGTCTCTTTTGATCTTTGTTGGTTTAAAGTCTATTTTATCAGAGACTAGGATTGCAACCCCTGCCTTTTTTTGTTTTCCAGTTGCTTGATAGATCTTCCTCCATCCCTTTATTTTGAGTCTATGTGTGTCTCTGCACGTGAGATGGGTTTCCTGAATACAGCACACTGATGGGTCCTGACTCCTTATCCAGTTTGCCAGTCTGTGTCTTTTGATTGGAGCATTTAGCCCATTTACATTTAACGTTAATATTGTTATGTGTGAATCTGATCCTGTCATTATGATGTTAGTTGGTTATTTTGCTCGTTAGTTGCTATTGTTTCTTCCTAGCCTTGATGGTCTTTACAATTTGGCATGTTTTTGCAGTGGCTGGTACCGGTTGTTCCTTTCCATGTTTAGTGCTTCCTTCAGGAGCTCTTTTAGGGCAGGCCTGGTGGTGACAAAATCACTCAGCGTTTGCTTGTCTGTAAAGTATTTTATTTCTCCTTCACTTATGAAGCTTAGTTTGGCAGGATAGCAAATTCTGGGTTGAAAATTCTTTTCTTTAAGAATGTTGAATATCGGCCCCCACTCTCTTCTGGCTTGTAGAGTTTCTGCTGAGAGATCAGCTGTTAGTCTGATGGGCTTCCCTTTGTGGGTAACCCGACCTTTCTCTCTGGCTGCCCTTAAAATTGTTTCCTTCATTTCAACTTTGGTGAATCTGACAGTTATGTGTCTTGGAGTTGCCCTTCTCGAGGAGTATCTTTGTGGCGTTCTCTGTATTTCCTGAATCTGAATGCTGGCCTGCCTTGCTAGATTGGGGAAGTTCTCCTGGATAATATCTTGCAGAGTGTTTTCCAACTTGGTTCCATTCTCCCCATCATTTTCAGGTACACCAATCAGACGTAGGTTTGGTCTTTTCACATAGTCCCAAATTTCTCGGAGGCTTTGTTCATTTCTTTTTATTCTTTTTTCTCTAAACTTCCCTTCTCTCTTCATTTCATTCATTTCATCTTCCATCAGTGATACCCTTTCTTCCAGTTGATCGCATCTGCTACTGAGGCTTCTGCAATCTTCGCGTAGTTCTCGAAACTTGGCTTTCAGCTCCATCAGCTCCTTTAAGACCTTCTCTCCATTGGTTATTCTAGTTATCCATTCTTCTAATATTTTTTCAAAGTTTTTAACTTCTTTGCTATTGCTTTGAATTTCCTCTCGTAGCTCAGAGTAGTTTGATCGTCTGAAGCCTTCTTCTCTCAACTCATCAAAGTCATCCTCCATCCAGCTTTGTTCCGTTGCTGGTGAGGAACTGCGTTCCTTTGGAGGAGGAGAGGTGCTCTGTTTTTTAGAGTTTCCAGTTTTTTTGTTCTGTTTTTTCCCCATCTTTGTAGTTTTATCTACTTTTGGTCTTTGATGATGGTGATGTACAGATGGGTTTTTGGTGTGGATGTCCTTTCTGTTTGTTAGTTTTCCTTCTACCAGACAGGACCCTCAGCTGCAGGTCTGTTGGAGTTTCCTAGAGGTCCACTCCAGACCCTGTTTGGCTGGGTGTCAGCAGCGGTGGCTGCAGAACAGCGGATTTTCGTGAGACCACAAATTCAGCTGTCTGATAGTTCGTCTGAAAGTTTTGTCTCAGAGGAGTACCCGGTTGAATGAGGTGTCAGTCTGTCCCTACTGGGGGGGTGCCTCCCAGTTAGGCTGCTCAGGGGTGAGGGACCCACTTTAGGAGGCAGTCTGTCCGTTCTCAGATCTCCAGCTGCATGCTGGGAGAACCACTACTCTCTTCAAAGCTGTCAGTCAGACAGGGACCTTTAAGTCTGTGGAGGTTCTTGCTGAGTTTTTGTTTGTCTGTGCCCTGCCCCCAGAGGTGGAGCCTATAGAGGCAGGCAGGCCTCCTTGAGCTGTGGTGGGCTCCACCCAGTTCGAGCTTCCTGGCTGCTTTGTTTACCTAAGCAAGCCTGGGCAATGGCGGGCGCCCCTCCCCCAGCCTCGCTGCCGCCTTGCAGCTTGATCTCAGACTGCTGTGCTAGCAATCAGCGAGATTCCGTGGGCACAGGACCCTCCGAGCCAGGTGCGGGACGCAATCTCCTAGTGTGCCGTTTTCCAGGCCCTTTGGAAAAGCGCAGTATTGGGGTGGGACTGACCCGATATTCCAGGTGCCGTCTGTTTCCCCTTTCTTTGACTAGGAAAGGGAACTCCCTGACCCCTTGCGCTTCCCGAGTGAGGTAATGCCTCGCCCTGCTTCGGCTCGCGCACAGTGCGCTTCACTGACTGTCCTGCACCCACTGTTAGGCACTCCCTAGTGAGATGAAACCGGTACCTCAAGCAGAAATGCAGAAATCATCCATCTTCTGTGTCGCTGGGGCTGGGAGCTGGAGACCTGAGCTGTTCCTATTCGGCCATCTTGGCTCCACCCCCAAAGCAGGAGTTCTAAGGCAGGCAATCTGATTTCAATGTGCTATACTGCCTACTTTCCACTATTACTTTGTTTAGGAGTTTATCTAGAAACCATGGGCAACAATCTCATATTACTGTAGTAGTGCAAAGGAACACCCAAAGGCATGGGGTCAAATTTGCAAGTTTTAACATGAGAATTCTGACCAGGTCCGGCAACTTAACTCCAGAAGAGAAGAGGTAACATAAGGGGTAGTAGCATATGGCTCCTTCTTCTTGCCTCCACTTCTAGCTCCAGCCCTGAAAAAAAGGAGGAAGCAGAATAAAGATCACAACTCTCTGGGCAAAGGAGAACACAGCATAATTTTTTGGGTTGGGAGGTGTTTGGGCCATGGGGGTGGATCCCTCATGAGTGGCTTGGTGCTGTCCTCATGGTAGTAAGTGAGTTCTCCCTCTATTAATTCCCATGAGAGCTGGTTGTTAAAAAGAGTCTGGCACCTCCCCCATCTCTTTTTTGCTTCTTCTCTCACCAGGTGAGCTCTGCACACACTGGCTCCCCTTCACCTTCCGCCATGAGTGGAAGCAGCCCGAGGCTTTCACCAGATGCCCAGTCTTCCAGCCAGCAGAATCGTGAGTCAAATAAATCTTTTTTCTTTATAAATTACCCAGCCTAAGGTATTCCTTTATTGTGAAACTAAATAGACTTAACACTTCCCTACTGCGGGGGTGTTAAGCTACTCAGGATAGTATTTATGCTGCTCATCTCACTGCATCAAGTTAAGCACAAACACTGCTTAATGATGCTTGTATCTGTTTTTTGTTGTTGTTGGGTTTCTTTGCCTCAACAAAAATGCATTTCTCTTTTTGGTAGTAGGATTTCAGAAGATAGTTTCCAACTTTGAGGAACACTTTCAACAGAGTCCTTGGTGATAGATTAAGGCCTTTTGATATGATAGATTCCCTGTTCAGAAGACTACAAAAATAGACAACTACAATTATGACTGTCAAGGCAGTCAACCTTTCAGTCACGCAAACACCACTGCAATATTCTCGAAAAAAAAAAAACTATAATAGTATTAATTATAAATGGCAGCATAAAGTGAGCTCAGTTTGCCTGCAAGAAGCATAATATGGTTTTTATTTGTGCATTTATCTAAATGGGGAAAATGATCTTATCCTAGGTATAAAAATACTGAACAGTCAGCCCAGGCAATACCAGGAAAGTTGAAGAGAAGGTTGAAAGGAAAGAAGGTACAGAGAAGCAAAGTAAAAGGTCCCCCATTGTTGACATCTGTCCTCTTTACTTAATTGCCAGTATTAACTACAGCTAAGGCTTTCAGTAATAGCAAAGAGTTAAAACAAGCCAGAAACAAAGAAAAGTAATTTGGAAGAGGGGATAAGAAGTCAGAGTTCCTCATGTATTACTTTATCTTAGAGAAGAAAGCTTTTACCTATATTTAATAAGTTGGTGGGAGGCAAGAGAGTCAACATGGAACAAATTATATATTTTCATTTCATGTTTGTTTTTCAGTGGTTTAAGACGTCTGGGATTTCAGACTTTCATAGCAGTAACTCTGCTCAATATTATAACATGTATCACCTTGGAAAAGCAATTGCAAAATGCTTGTTTGTATTCTCTTTGTGCACTGAGTGGGCTGGAATCATTCTCTTCAAACATCATTTACAACTCAATGTAATGAGCACACGTAGTCAGTAAGGCTTTTAAAACTTAATGAGAAATAGAAAACTTTAGGGGGTTCTTTCTCAATATGCTCAGTGTCTACAACTAGGTCTGTGGTTTAAAAAGAACACTTCTGGCCTTAGCGTAGATTTTATTTTTGGGACAATGGACTGAGAAACAAAGACATCCGTCTTGTCTGGGACCTAATTAAGAAGGAGAAAACAAAGGAGGAAAGAAAGAAAGGAAAGAAAAGAATCATGAAAGGAAGAAGACGAGGAAAGCATAACCTGTTTTTCGTATTAGCATTCTGCAAAATGGGGAAAATGATCTTATCCTAGGTATAAAAATTCTATGCAATCAGCCCAGGCAATATAGGGAAGCTGGAGGAAACAATGAGAGGGGAGAATGTACAGAGAAGCAAGGTAGAAGATCCTTTTCCCTGGATTATTCTTGTTTTGACTTTCAAATGAGGTGAGGAGGAAGGGAGGCTTTTCTGAGATGATTAATTGGGAGGCCAGAATTAAACTCACTACACGGACCATGTTGAAGGAGAGGTGGAAACCCTACCTCTACTAATTTATTAAAGGAATAAAAGCACAAAATATCAAAAAGAACAATAAATTAGAAACCTGATGCTCCTCTTGGCTCCACTGTGCGTGGTCTCTATGGTCTTGACAATTTAATCAACCTCTGTAAGAATCTGTCTCATCATCTTTGAAAGAAACGTTTGGGGGAGAGGTCACTTCCACTCCTAAAATTTAAATATTAAATTCAGTTTCCTTAGAGGTATTGAAAGTTGGAATTTTTAAAGCAGTGTGAAAGAGAAGAGAGATATTTGTGAATGTTAAGTACTTTTTATCTGATTATGCTTAGAAAACTCCACAAGTTCTATAATACTCTCACTGCCTTTGTTTTTTTCCATTTTCTTAGTCCTTAAATATATCTTTACTAACAAAGTAATGGATCATTCTCTTAATCCTTCAATTTCTGTTATTTCAGAGGCTTACATTATATTCGGAAGGATAGGGAATTGGAAAACAGGGCTAAATACACACTGAAAAATCTCGGACTGTACCAAATTAACTAATAGCATTTTATGTATGTATTATAATCAACTAATTAATCACTTAGCTATTTTAATAATATGTAAAACATTGTTTACTTGTAATATTACTGTACAAGGAGTTTTCTCTTCCAGAATAATTCCAGTATATGTTCACTAATAAGATACAGACTCATAAAATCCCATGATGAACAGTTACGCCATTCCATTCCTTATGCATCAGAAAGTATGGGATATTTTTGGTTCTACCTTTTGGGTTTAAATGTGTAACCCAACTATGTCCAAGATTTTATACTTTACCTCTTGTGATAAAGTATAACTTGAGTATAAGAGCCATGTTAAAAAAAGTTTTTGGAACATTGAAAAAAAACCGAATAGAGCAAAGTGTACACATTTGAGGAATTCTATGCTGCTCGAAATTAATCTCTTGGTGATTTCTTAGAAGACAAAGATCCTGAGTAGCTTTAGAGTTTAGTGGCTTTGTTGCAGTTTCCTAAGCTCCACTCCCTCCTTGAATCCAAACCGCAAGCCTCACAAAATTCCAATAACACCTTCAAGTGAAAGTTCAACATTTAATGATTGAAACTGTCAAAACTTTTAATGCCACAGCTAACAGTAGAGTTGAAGAGAGCTGTCTCATAGGCTACCAAATTTTAGGGCTGCAAAGAAATAATTTAGCCCAATATTCTAATTATAGAGATGAGGAAACATGCCCAGGTGGTTTTTTTTCAAGGCCACAACACGTATTAATGGTAGTGTTTTAGTTAGAAGGTTTTGTTTTGTTTTTCACTTTTATGTTCAGGATACATGTGCAAGTTTGCTACATAGGTAAACTTATAACATGGGAGTTTGTTGTATAGATTATTTCATCACCCAGCTATTAAGCCTAGTACCCATTAGTTATTTTTCCTGATCCTTTCCCTCCTCCCACATTCCATCCTCCGATAGGCCCCAGTGGGAGTTGTTCCCCTCTATGTGTCTATGTGTTCTCATCATTTAGCTCCTACTTATAAGTGAGAACATGTGGTATTTGATTTTCTGTAGAAGCCAAGTTTTTAAACTCCTAGTTTAGTCTACTTTTACCATACTTTTATTTCCATGTGTGTAGCACTGCATGAGAAAAGTCACAACTAAAGCAAGCTGTGTTCACTGGGGTAAAATCTCTTGCCTTTTCCATGTGTTTCCATGCAGAGGAATCCCATTTGAACAACACTCTTTATCTTTTTCTGCTTCACTTCCTCATTCCCTTGGGAGGAGGAGGATCTAACTGATTGGTGAGTTTGGGAGCAGGAATTGCTGGTATTTCCCTCCCTTATATCAGTGTGCTCAGGCAAAGCAGGCTAGAGGTAAAGGCTGTGCCCCAGCAGGTGAGGCCTGCTCTTCTCTAGAGCTGCCTGTGACAAGATAGTCAAGTTTCTTTTAGGCCATTTGGTCAGCTGACTTCCAGCCTTTATGATTAATAAAGGTAATAATTTGACATCTCTTGACATTTATCTCTAGCTCCACTTTGTTCCAACCTGCATGGGAAAAGGAGACTTACTAAGTTGCCTAAAATTCCAATTATTTTAACCTGGGATAGTCTAGACTTTCTTTCATCCTACAATATTTACTTTAAGACAATAATAAATAGAATCTTTTTAGAATTATTGTTTAAGGCACTACTCTATGAGCAGTATGTGAAAACCAACTTTATATAAGACTTGGTCTCCAAAATAAAATAATTTGCTCCTTAATAAACGAAAGAAGCTCTCTCTCCACTTAACACTCCCTTACACCTTTCTATTCCGATGCTCTGACACTCTTCTGTCCAGCAGAGCTGGGTGTTATCCCGGCTATGCTAATTACCAGCTGTGTGACCATGGCCAAATAACAACTTTTCTCTCAGCCCCAGTACCCATATCTGTAAGTGGGGATAATAATTGCAGTTGAGATAATTTTACTGCATTAAATTCTATAGAGGACAAATAATAATCTTTTCTTCAACTTCCGTGGACTCTTACTTGGAAGTTTTCCCTGGTAGAAGAGAGGTGAAAGACAGGATACATTTTGTCTTTATAATTCTATGTCCTGTTTTTAGGCAAATGAAAGGAGGGCAGAGAGCTTTTCTGTATCAGTTTATTCTTAATTGCCTTTGGCTCAACAATCCTTCAGATTTTGGGGTGGCATATTCTGGTCTCCTACAAGCATACTATGGTATTTGACTTCATTAATAACATTGTTTTAATATTATTGTTTTCATTAGATTCAATTGCTATTTCCTTAAATAGTCTTCAGCATTCCACTTCCTTCCACTCTGCTTACATTGCACTTGATATATCACTTTTTTTACCGTAATTTTCACAGTACGCTTTAACTGCTTACATATTTATGTTATTAATGGTCTGTGAGTTTCCCAGGAAGAGCAATTATTGCATCTTATATCTCTATATCCCAACTCCCAATTAGAGGTTGGCATGTAACATAAGCTCAGTAAATGTTTTATGAATGACTAAATTATGAGAAAATTTAATAAATGAATAAATTATAATTTAAGTAATTGTATAGAAAGGAATATATAAATGTTATACATAAATATTGTATGGGAGGGCTTATTTTCATATGGGTGGGCCAGGGAAGTTATCGTGGAGATGGGATGAGACATGTTTGAAACTTCACCAATGGGTTTTCTTAAATTTTTTTTTTTAAAAAGGATCAAAGAAACATGCTAGTCTAAAAGAAGGGCATGTGCAAAGTCCAGAGTAACATGCAAGCCTAATCAGAACATGGGGTGCAACCTAGAATGGCTGGATCTTAGCTATGATATTGGAAATATGTGGGAGATGACGAGGTAAGTTAGAAACAAACCAGTGGGATTTACATACTCAAACAAGGAAATTATGCTTCATTTGGTTAAAAAAAGAGAAATCACTGACAGAATTGAACAGAAGAGCCATGATATTGAGATTATGATTATTATCAGAATATTAGTCTGGTGACAATGTGTCAAATGGATTGGAGTGGCAGAGTGTTGAATTAGTAATACAAATTTTGAAGAGGTACAAGCCTTAGCTATGGGAGTTAAAATGAAAAGGAGAAGATGGATGCAATATATAGGATGGAGGAAAGAATATAACATTCTTCAAAACTCAATGAAAAGCAGATCTTGAAAATGTCTCATTCCAACCAATTTGATAGAAGAGTAACATGCAACTACTTCTGTCTAAGCTCTTAGACAAAAACCTTGGATAAGAGCTTGGTGACTATTAATAATTAGGTTTCCCTGAAATAAAGATATAATATTTTAAGTTACCCTTAGCTCTTAGAAATCTATTTTTTCTTTCATTAGCTATTTTATTAGATTGACATCTTTTTCATCTCTTATATTCACACATTTGCCCCTCTAGATTCCCGGGCTTAAACATGTGACTGCAGTATATGCCCTGCCAACAGTTCTTCTGGTGAGTTACTAGTGCCCTTGCTGAGTATTTGTATTTATTCCTACTAAAGCCTTAAAGATCAGGACTTTTACCAAATACTCTTGAAGCCCTCTTATTTGCCTCATGCCCCTGCCTTTTTCCCTTAAACTGGAATTAAACTAGTGAAAAATAAAATAATATCTGAAATTTATGTGACATGTTTTCCCAAGAAGCTCACAGATCTTTTCCAGCTACATCCTGCTGAGAGGGGACAAAGATGAAAACATCATTTCCACTTTGCATTTGTGAAAACAGAAGCAGAAAGGCAAACTTTGCTCCAAAGATTCATGGCAAATCTGCTATAGAACCAGAAGGACAAAACAAAACAGCTTCTAGACTATTGAACCACAGCTTATAGATTCAGTAAGAATAGACGACGAAGATCATAACTGGGTTGCGTTAAGGGATGAAGAAGTCTCATTGCATTGACTGGGAAGTTATATCCTTGGAAGAAAAGGATCATGGTCATAAACATAGCAGATATGAAAAATGAGCCTCTCCTTTGGAAATTCTCTAAAGGTAGCTGCTACCTTTTATCAAACAACAAACTCCCAGAATCAGATTTTCTCCTCAGTTTACAAAACAAGAACAAATTACTGTGTGTGTAACTCTGAAGGGCAACAATAATCCCATTGCAGTGGTTGTCTTCCTAAGATGATGTACACATAGAGGTGAATGCACTCATTATTACACTAAAATTTGTACATCATTTTCATGGGCTAGAATACAGAAAAAAAGTTATACACGATCCCTTCTGACAGGAAAACATTATATCATGAATTTAGAAAATAACCTGGACAATTAATCATCTAAAATGTTGTCCTTTCCTTCAATTATGTGTTCAGCTGTAACAGAAAAAAATATACTTACATATCTGGATGATTACAATTTTATTGAACTCATAAATTTTCATTGTGCCATTGTGATATTTAATTCCCAAACATGCAGATAGACACCAAAATGTAGACCATACTCCTCTGCACTCTGAGTGCCCAAATCTTGCTGCAATATATTGCCTTCTAAGCTAAAGGGCTCTTAAAACTTAAGAAAATGAAGAAATTAGAGAATCCACAGACCGACTAATTGATATCTATATACTTTAGTAGATAGTGAACTTGAATAAGTCATACATGTAAACTATAGATGAAAAATATTAGAGTTCTGGTTTTAACTTCCTATTGTTCTTCACTAAGAATTGAGGAAACTTCTGTTGAATGTGACTAAGAGAATTGCCTCAGTCCTGTCCTAGATTTCTCTCCTTTCCTTATCTAGTTACTATTCATCTTCTGGGAATTCTGTTCTCTTTTAATCCCATACTGGTTGGAAATGACTCTTCCTAATGTGAAGGCCACTGTTATTAATTGCAGCTATTATTCATTATCAATCAAAAAGGACTCAAGGTCCACACCGGGATTGTACTTATATGGTTCCATCTATTTCTTTTATTGAGTTTGTATGATAATTTTCTTCCCTCCAGTATATTATGATAATGCCTACATGTTATGTGAGATTGTCACCAACATGTATTGGCCTGTAGAATTAGTCTCCATCAGATTAACTCCAATAGACTTTGGGGCTGCCTTGTTGACTTTGATGGACACAAATGAGTTTTATCAGTCTCTAGCTTCTGTCAGGAAGAGTGAATTACTTTCTCCCAACCCATAAAGAAACAGGCCACTTCCCACACCTTCCTCATAACACCATCAGACAGAACCCGAGGCTACAGAAGCCTATGATTTAGTTAGCCTAAACCCATAAATAGGTAGGCTGCATACATATACTTACTTTGGCTTTTGGTCAACCTCGAACATTTTATGTTGTTTATTAGAAAGATGTCTTTCCTCATTATATGATAACTATTATTTATACTAAACTAGTTTGAGAGAAACAATCAAGTGAATGTGTGTGCAATTTGTTAAAAGAAATCATCCAAAAAAGATAAAATTAGAGAAATGAGAATTTGAGCCCACACTCAATTTTTTGCCCTAAGGCTATTTTTCTACATTTTACATAAAAAATAATTCTCTGTTTTATGATCACACATGGTAGACCAAATATTTTTATGAAGATCTTCACAGCAGCTTCTAGAACATATCTTCCTAAACCTTCAGAGAAATTGTTTTAATTTGTCTTGAATGGCTTAAGTGATGCCTTGCTGGAAATAAATTGCTATTATTAGATGTCCAAAACCTTATCTACTTATTAAGAACAGTTATTTAAAAACTTACATTATAGAATGTGCTTATGTGTTATAACGCAATACCAATTTCAGATCAAATCTATATGTCTAACATTGCTGCAAAACAAATTACTTCAAAAAATAATAAACATTGATTCAGTGTCTGTGGGTCAAGAAGTACTGGCTTAGCTAAGTGGTTCTGTCTCAGGGTATCTCATGAGGTTGTAGTCAGATTATCAGCTGAGGCCATCTATTTCTAAGATGGCTCACCCAAGTGGCTGGTAAGTTGACACTGGCAGTTAACACGAAGCCTCAGTTCCTCACTACATAGACCTCTCCATAGGGATCCTTGAGTGTTTTCACTTCATGGTGCCTACTCCAGAGCAAGTGATATGTCAGAACATGGCAGAGGTATCAATCTTTTTAATTACCCAGTCTTGGAAGTTCATCACTTCTACTGTATTGCATTGTACATAGAATGTAGAAGGGGATTATACAAAGGCATGAATTTTGGAGTCTGATAAATATATAGTTGACCCTTGAACAACATAGGTTTGAACTTTGAAGGTCTACTTATGTGCAGATTTTTTCACCAAAAATTACTCCTAAGTGTGCCTCTCCTTCCACCTCCTCTTACCTCTTCTGCCTCTGCCATCCCTGAGAAAGCAAGAGCAACCCCTCCCCTTCCTGCTCTTCCTCAGTTTACTGCTCAACATGAAGACAGTGAAGATGAAGACTTATATGATGACCTACTTCCACTTAATAAATAGTAAACATGTTTTCTCTTCCTTGTCATTTTCTTAATAACATTTTATTTTCTCTAGCTTATGTTATTGTAAGAATACAGTATATAACATTCAAAATATATATTAATTTACTGTTTATGTTATTGATAAGTCTTCAGTCAACAGTAGGCTATTGGTAGTTCAGTTTTTGGGGAGTCAAAAGGTATATGAGGATTTTCAATTGCACAGGAGTTGGCACTCCTAACCCCTACATTGTTCAACAGTCAACTCTCTCATTCATTATATATATGTGTGTGTGTGTGTGTATATGTGTATATATATACACACATATATATACACATATATACATATATATACACATATATACACATATATATACATATATATACATATATATACACACATATATATATATAGTCAGCTCTTTGTTTCCATGGATCCCACATCCACAGATTCAACCAACCCTGGACCAAAAATACTAGAAAAATAATAGATGTTTGTGTTTGTATTGAAGAGGTACAGACCTTTTGTCTTCTCATTGTTTCCTAGACAGTGTAGTATAAAAGCTACTTACATAGCACCTACATTGTATTAGGTATAATAAGTAATGGAGAGATAACTTAAACTATAGAGGAGGATGTATGTAGATTATATGCAAATACTACACCATTTTATATGCCAATGCTATACCAGGTCCCTTATGGGACTTGAGCATTTGAGAGTTTGAGTATCTGTGGGCAGTCCTGGAACCCAAAGTTCCAAAAAATTAAAATTTTCAAATTAAAATTATTTAAAATATCATTTAAAAAAGTTTCTGTCCTGTATCACTTCACTTCCTTTGGCTAAATATAGCCATTATGTTTAAAATTAAGTCATTCTGTTTGTATTGTTTTTGTATATCATGATCACATGGTTAACTTTGCTAAAAGTATTTTAATTGTCTAGATTTGAGGCTGAAGTTTAATTCAAATGACCACATAATTTCAACCTGGAATACCATTTGTCAGTTTAATTAATTCTTTCAGCCCAGATCTTCACTACATTAAATAAATGCTAGTGAACTAAGTAATTAATTCATGTTCCAAAGGTGACTTATTGACTTGCAAGGAGTAGCTTAGGAACCAGGAGATTTGGACTCAGTAAAGTATTTGCTTTGTGCTCTGTGCTAATATTGCTCATATAAATCACTTGCAAATATTGTTAAAATACAGATTCTGAGCCAGTAGATCTGGAATAAGGCCTGAGATTCTGCATTTCTAACAAGATCCAAGATTAATTCCACTGTTCCTTGGAGCACATGTTAAGTGGCAATGTTCCAGGCAATAGAGGTTCCTTTGAGAGAATTTTTGTTATAACAATGTTGGCTTGTTATACAGAATTCAGGATACCTAGAGTTTCCTATCTTAGGTTAATATATGTAAATCATAATGAAAAATATTGTATACCTTCCAGAGGAAATGTTAACTACTCTCCCTTTCTTTCCAAATAAAATACCTTTTTATAAAGAAAGTGATTTCTTATTTCTAACCTCATCTATTTTTAAGAGAGAAGAAAGGTAATTTTATAGTGGTAGACATGTCTTAGATCTTTAGTAACTATTTTTTAAACTATAAAATAATGTACCTATTTAGATTTAACTCTTTTTCTTCTTCAGGCTGAAATATCATAGAATCTAATCATTGTAACATTCCTTTCATTATTCTATACTCATTCTTTGAATCGTGTGTCATTTCTGCCACTTTTCCATGCCATGCCATGAGCTGGATTGTTGTTGAGGCCATTTAGATATTTTCTAAATGTCTGAAATACTCCTTACTTTCCTAATATCCTTTAATTCTCCCTACCTCCAACTTGGTCTTTATAAGCATAATTCTGTTTAGGGTTATTACTAGCAGAATATGTTCTCTTTTAGAGAATTTTATTACCTTTAAACCCAATTATATGTCACTTCCTGAAGACCTAGTGAGTTAGGATTCTTGATTGTAGCCAACAATATCTGACTGCCTACCTAAGAGACATAATTAAGTTTATTGAAAAGATTTGAGTAAATCAGAGGATCTGAGAGAAACAGTTTGGTCTTTATAAAGCTAACTGACTTTTAATTATCCCCATTACCATATGTCACCTGTTGAATAATCAGTGCTCTCAATTGGCAGACCTTAACTCATATATATGTCCACATTGCGTCATGGCAAAATGAAGATAAATGCTGCCCCCCAACCCCCACCCATCAAGACTACCTCCAGTGGGGAACCCCCCCTGTAATAGAGAAATCAAGATACTAATAGGAGGAGGGGGATCACTTTGATGTTGGATCAAAAAAATGTAAAATATCCACTATAATCGGAGTTTATAGAGCCTAAAAACGGCAATTTAACCTTGCCATTGCTCTCAGGTTATGGTGGGTTTCCTCTCCACACTGGGAAAAGAACTAATATACAGCACTGACTTAAGATAGCTTATTTCTCTGTGTTGCTGCCACTCTGGGTTACACTTTCCCTGAGGACACAATAGGAAAATGAGTAGCTCAGACTAGAAAAGAAAGATGCTACAATCTGCTCTCCTCCCATAAGAATCTATTTTCACCAAAGAAGGTGATAATCTTCAAATCAACATTTTTATGTATAAGTCATAGAATATATTACTATTTTTGGAGAATTAGAATTGACTCAATATTTAATAAAAATAGCTATTTATAGGTAAGTGTTACTAATACTTGAGAAAAATATGGGGAAGAATTATATGGTGATTTTGAGACACTACCTGAATATCTATCGAAGTCTTAAACTAATTTGAAATATAGGCTTTTTGTCTCACATATTGCAATGAGCTTGTCAAACTTGAGGTTAAGGGCTTAGTCTGTGAGACTACCCCTACTTCAGATAGCAGCCACAAGTTTGGGAGTCCCCAGACCATGCTTATTTTTGACAAGCTAAATACAAATTTGGGAGTTCTCACTACCCCCTCAGGTTCAGTAATTAGCTAGGATAAATCACAGAATTCAGGAAAATGCTACACATGTAACTACAATTTTGTTATAGCAAAAGGATATAAACCAGCACTAGCCGAAGGGACCAGCTACATAGAGCAAGGTCTGGAAGGCTTCCAAATGCAAAGCTTCCATGTGCTTAGGAAGCATAGCTCTCCTGATGTATCAATGTTTGAAGCTCATCTAAGCTTCAGTGTCCAGGGTTTTTACTAGAGTTTCATTATGTAGGCAAAACTGATTAAATCATTGGCTATGTGGTTGAACTCAATCTTCAGTCTTCTTTCCCTTTCCAGAGGTTGGGCTGATATCACATGGTTCAATGTGCCAACCCTCTGTTGTGTATTTGGACTTTAGTCCCCCATCCTGAGTCACCCATAACTAACCACAGTTAGTATTAACTGTGGAGGAAACTACAAGGAGTCACCTCATTGGCATAAACTGTCCAGAGTGATCCTAGGGTCCACCATGGTAACAAAGACATCTCAATCACTTGGAAAATTTCAAGGGCTTACAGGTCACACCCCAGGAACCAGGAACAAAGGCCAGCTAAATTCTTTATTACACATGTCTATGACTAGTGTAACACTGTCAATATTTCTATGATTTAAACTATAGCTGAAATGCTCTGGAGGGGGAAAGAACTCCAGCAGAATAGTAGAACTGGTCTCTGGGACTCCTGCATGAAGCTTTTATTAACTATTAAGCCACATATTTGACAATTTTTTTTTCTTTTTTTTTATTATTATTATACTTTAGGTTTTAGGGTACATGTGCACAATGTGCAGGTTTGTTACATATGTATCCATGTGCCATGTTGATTTCCTGCACCCATTAACTCGTCATTTAGCATTAGGTATATCTCCTAATGCTGTCCCTCCCCCCTCCCCCAACCCCACAACAGTCCCCGGAGTGTGATGTTCCCCTTCCTGTGTCCATGAGTTCTCATTGTTCAATTCCCACCTATGAGTGAGAACATGCGGTGTTTGGTTTTTTGCCCTTGTGATAGTTTACTGAGAATGATGTTTTCCAGTTTCATCCATGTCCCTACAAAGGACATGAACTCATCATTTTTTATGGCTGCATAGTATTCCATGGTGTATATGTGCCACATTTTCTTAATCCAGTCTATCGTTGTTGGACATTTGGGTTGGTTCCAACTCTTTGCTATTGTGAATAGTGCCGCAATAAACATACGTGTGCATGTGTCTTTACAGCAGCATGATTTATAGTCCTTTGGGTATATACCCAGTAATGGGATGGCTGGGCCAAATGGTATTTCTAGTTCTAGATCCCTGAGGAATCACCACGCTGACTTCCACAATGGTTGAACTAGTTTACAGTCCCACCAACAGTGTAAAAGTGTTCCTATTTCTCCACATCCTCTCCAGCACCTGTTGTTTCCTGATTTTTTAATGATGGCCATTCTAACTGATGTGAGATGGTATCTCACTGTGGTTTTGATTTGCATTTCTCTAATGGCCAGTGATGATGAGCATTTCTTCATGTGTTTTTTGGCTGCATAAATGTCTTCTTTTGAGAAGTGTCTGTTCATGTCCTTTGCCCACTTTTTGATGGGGTTGTTTATTTTTTTCTTGTAAATTTGTTTGAGTTCATTGTAGATTCTCGACAATTTTTAATAATAGAGGAAAATTGCTAATATTACCCCAAAATCACTCTCTATATATAATTGAACAACAATAATGTCCTTTTTAATTTTCTTCAAAATAAGTATATGGATGGGAAATGCTACTTTGCTTCTTTAAAATTTAGATAATGAAGACTAACATGAATGGTGGTAATTTGATGAGGAAGAAAAATCTAGAAACCAGCGATAGCCATCTTAGACAATGAAGACTAGTTAACAGGTTTTTCTGTTGTATGATGAAAAGTATCTCATATTGAAAATCTGTCATACTGTGGAAAGAGAAATTTGGTGTAAGTTTCTGGTATAATAGCAAATATTTTAACCCTTTAATCTTTTTTAAAATCTGGAAGCAAGTCTAAAAGTGGTAGTTTTTGTTGTCCCCTAAAATAAATGTTTAATTTTCAAATTAACATTTTAGATCTAGTGCCAAATTCTCAGACCTGAAGGTTACTGTGAATTCTGAAAACATATGTTCATTTTGTTCTAAAGTCACACTGTCACCTAGTGGTTTCTTACATATAAAATCTGATTTAAAAAGCAAATGGCTTATTTAGATATCATATTCTCCCACTTATCCAAAAGGACTATTTTGCCTTTATATCATATGAAACATGTTTTATATCTTTAAATTATTTATATGAGTTAGGTTATCATTATAACTAACCCATAAATCATTTTTATTCAAGTACATGCTTTCCTCTTTCAGACACTTGCAGAGTAGGACAGAGTAAATAATGAAGAGTGGTTTCAATTACAGTAGATTATCTGGTAAATTTACTGGATTTGCCTAAGTTTTATCAGAGTAGTTGTATAAATCAACTTCAGTCATAGTGCCAAAATTTTCTATTTGCCTTAAAACACTCAATTAATGTGTAACTAACAACTGCTGAGTTCTCTTTTGTCATTCTTTGCTTCCAGTCCTCTTTCCCTTGCTCCTTCCTCCAAAGGGAATGCAAGCACTTTAAGTCCCTTTTACATAGTAGATTCATGATAGTTTTTCTACTTATTATTGGTGCACAAGAATCACAGGAAGTATAAAATATATATTAAAAAGATATAACTTAATATCTATGTTTTACAGTGGACGGGCCCCAGGCAAAGTTATGAGGTCAGTGAAGGTTGATGTTGGTGTCTTTCAGTTTAGCTGCAACTCAAGCGTGGTGCCCTAAAAGTTTCTTCTGCCACACAGCTGAAATTTTTTTTTTCACTGCAGTCTCCCTTTTCCTTTCCCCAACTCTCAAGCACATGGAAGAGGACCTACACTGCATTTCATTTTCTTATGGAAAAAGTGCTTAACTAGTTAAAGAACTAAGCAAAATGGGAAACTTACTAGAGAAATACTAGCAGAAACAATGCAGAGTTTAACTGGGGACTTTGGGGAGCATAGCATAACCCACCCAATGGTAAATTGGCAGAACATAAGACTTCACTAAAATACAACCACAGGAAGTCTTGGCTAGTGCAATAAGGCAAGAGAAAGAAATAAAGGGCATCCAAATTGGAAAGGAAAAAGTTAAATTATCCTTGCTTACAAACAACATGATTTTATATTTAGAAAAACCTTTAAAATCCACCAAAAAACTATTGAAACTGATAAATTAATTCAGTAAAGTTGCAGGATACAAAATCAACACACAAAAATCAGTAGCATTAATGTATACCAACAGTGAACAATTGAAAAATCAAGAAAGCAATCTATTTACAATAGCTACAAAAAATATAAAATACTTAGGAATTAATTTAACCAAAAAAGTGAAACATTTCTACAAGGAAAACTATAAAACACTGATGAAACATTACTGAAGAGAACACCAAAAAAAATGGAAAGATATCCTATACCCATGAATTTGAATAATATTATTAAAATGTCAATAATACCCAAAGTGATCTACAGATTTCATGAAATCCCTGTCAAAATACCAATGACACTCTTCACAGAAATAGAAAACAACAATCCTAAAATTCATATGGAGCCACAAGAGACCCCAGGAGCCAAAGCAATTCTGAGCAAAAGAATGAAGCTGGAGGGATCATGCTATCTGATTTCAAAATATACTGTGAAATCATACTAATCAAAACAGCATATTACTGGCATAAAAGCAGATACACAGACCAATGAAACAGAATAGAGAACCCAGAAATAAATCCACACATTTATGGCCAACTCATTGACAAAGGTGTCAAGAACATACATTGGGGGAAATGACAGTCTCTTCAGTAAATTGTGCTAGGAAAACTGAGTAACAGTGTGCAGAAGAATAAAGCTAGACCCCTATCTCTCAGCAAATGCAAAAATCAAGTCAAAATGTATTGAAGCCTTATATCTAAGACCAGAAGCCTTCAAATTACTAGAAGAAAGCATTGGGGAAATGCTTCAGAATATTGGTCAGGCAAAGACTTGTTGTGTAAGACTTCACAAGCATAGGCAACAGAAGGGAAAATACACCAGTGGGATTACATCAAGCTAAAAAGTTTCTGCACTACACAAGAAACAACAGAGTGAAAAGACAAACTACAGAATGGGAAAAGATATTTACAACCTACCCATCTGACAAGGGACTAACAAACAGCAGGTGTAAAGAAAACAGCAAAAAACCCACAAATTATCCAACTAAAAGATGGGCAAAAAGTCTGAATAGACATTTCTCAAAAGAAGGCATACAAATGGTCAACAGGCTTATGAAAAAATGCTTAACATCACTAATCAGGGAAATGCAAATCAAAGCAATAATCAGTCATTATCTTACCTCAGTTGAACTTTTTTATTAAAAAAGATAAATAATGGATGTGGAGAAAGGGGAACCCTCATAAAATGTTGGTGAGAATATAGATTAGTACGACTACAATGAAGAACACTATAGGTCAGGCACAGTGGCTCATGCCTGTAATCCCAGCACTTTGGCAGGCCAAGGCGGAGGGATCACTTGAGGTCAGGAGTTTGAGACCAGCCTGGCCAACATGGTGAAATTCTGTCTCTACTAAAAATATAAAAATTAGCCAGGCGTAGTGGCAGACACCTATAATCCCAGCTACATAGGAGGCTGAGTCAGGAGAATCGCTTGAACCCAAGAAGCACAGGTTGCAGTGAGCTGAGATCACACCACTGCACTCCAGCCTGGGCGACAGGCGAGATTCTGTTTAAAAAAAAAAAAAAAAAAAAAAAAGTATGGAGATTCCTCAAAAAATTACAAATGGAACTACTGTGTGATCCCACAATTCCACTGCCGGGTATATATCCCCCAAAAGGAAATCTACCTATATTTTCAGTGCAGAACAATTCACAAAAGTCAAGATGTGGAATCAACCTGTGTTCATCAACAGATACATGAATAAAGAAAATATGGTACATATACACAATGGAATATTATTCAGCTGTAAAAAAGAATAAAATCCTGTCATTTGCAGTGACATTGATGGAATGGGAGGACATCATGTTAAGTGAAATAAAATAATCCAGGCACAGAAAGACAAATACCACATGTTCTCACTTATATAAATGGATCTCATGAAGATAGAGAGTAGACTGGTGGTTACCAGAGTCTGGAAAGAGTAGGTAGGGTGAAGTGAATGAAGGCACACTAGTTAACAGATACAAAAATACAGTTAGATAGAAGAAATAAGATTTAGTGTTCAGTAGTAGTGATCGTAATTAATGTGTAGTTCAAAATAGCTAGAAGAGAAGAATTAGAATGTTCCCAAAGTAAGAAACAAATGTTTGAGGTGATTAATATCCTAGTTACCCTGATTTGATCAATCCCATTGTATGCATGTATCAAAATATCACATGTACCTCCAAAATATGTATAACTATTATGTATCAGTGAAAAAAATATACAACCACAGTTGTTTCATGGTTATTAGTCCTTGTTTATAAAAACTGTGATTATTTCATTGTTATAATTTCATGGTTTCTACTTCCTCCTCTGTAAACTTCTTCATAAAAAGTTGGTTTGAATTTATAGGATATTAAAAAATAGTAAGTTATGAAAAAATCAAAAGAAATGAGAGTTCTTTCAAGATCGTGATACATAATTATATTAAAAAGTGGTCTTTAGCTAAGTATCACAGCCCTAGCCTCAGTGAATAACTAAAATTAGTATTTTTCTACAAATGGGCCAGGCATCTTTTCTGACTTTTGATAATTTTTATCAAGCCCACAAGAAAAGGCTATTTCTTTTGAGTTTCATTCAGAAAAGGAAATACTGCATTCTATTTTAAATTTTTTTTTGGATTTAAAATAATCCAGGAAACATCTGTGAAGATCTTTGTCATACAATACTTGTCACTTTAAAGTAACATGTAGAACTTCTGAGCTTATAAGGATAATTAGACCATACCTTATTAGTAAATTCTAAACCAATATAAATAATAGATCACCAGGATATGTAGCTATAACTTGTTTAATATTAATGGAAATTTGTCTACAGGATTATTGTCTAAGGATTTGACGTATTGATATACATCTGTCTGATAATTAGGAAGAAACTCTTCATGTAACTAAACAATTGAGAAACCTATCAATAGCTAACTGAGAGCAAACAGTGGGGTTCATAAACTTGCCAGTAATGTTTATGTTATTAAACTTTATGGCACTCTAGAAAAAATTCACAGTTGTGGATACAAAGAACATGTGATGGCTTAGAAGCCATTGATTTCAGAATTCCATGGTCTCTGGCACAAACCTATAAATATATTAAAAGTTCAATCAACTCTGATTTCAGATCAAGATGTGAAGAAAGAGATGTATGTTTTAGGATTCATAATCATCTAGAAAAAAAATTGTTCAATATGGTTATGAGTTAACTAAATGTATATCAAGCCAGCATTTAAAAAGTGCCATTATTTAAGAAAAAAGTACATTTTTGCATGAAAAGGTACTAACTGTAAACCATGGACAGCAGAGAAGATATAAGACAAAAAACATGGAATTTGCCAGTTGGTTACAGAAATATTCCTCCTATAATAGCTATAAGAAGAGATACCTGTAAAAATGAGTATTTGTTGTTGGATGCACTTTGGGGAGACTTGTAGCAGATATAAAATTGCTGTAAATATTTATAGAGTACCACCATACATGCAGAAGAACAGTGATACGTTTTCTATCATTTATTTTTATTTTGTCTTTTTGATCTTATATAACAAATACATATATACACATACCTAAATACATATACAACAAATATATACACACATACATGTAAATATACCTACCTACCTATATACATGTATACACACACTCACACCTATATAGTCTACTCCAAATGCCAGGCACTCTTCTAAATGTTTTACAAATACTAATGCACTTAAGACAATTATATTCACTTACATAATATACCACATATAATTACTACAAAAAAATTGTTTTTGAGATAGAGCCTCACTCTGTTGCCCAAGCTAGGGAGCAGTGGCACAATCACAACTCACTGCACCCTTGAACTCCCAGGCTTACTTAATCCCCCAACCTCAGTCTCCTGAGTGGCTGGGACTACAGGCATGTGCCGCCATGCCCAGTAAGTTTTTGTAATTTTTATAGAGGCAGGATTTCACTATGTTGCCTAGGCTTCAAAATTTTATCAAAAGAACTTTAGTGCTCTGCCCCTGAATATTACAGAGTGCCAGCTGGGTTATCAGTGTCATGATTATGATTAACATTATGGAAGTCTTAATGTAAATCATGCCCTTTGTAGAGTACTTAATCTCTGGATCAGTCAAGATCCAATCAAAAACCACAACAATTATTTTAACAACAAAAAAATTTAATGTAAATAATTTTGAACCATCTTTTAAAAACTGAAAGCCAGACAGTAAAACAATAAAGTATCATGAAAATAGAAACTGCAGGAAGCAGCTACCATCCTTAGGGAACAAAGGAAAAATGTAGGAATTACGAAAACTTTGTTGTTTGGTGGAGAAACCTCCCAAAGCTCAGACCTCTGAGTGCTACCAGCTGGTGCTAGCATCTCTAAGGGGCACCATCAGGCTGACTATTTAATGTGTTGCAGAACGAAAACCTGGAATTGCTGCCGCCAGGGTGAAGAAGTGTGGCTGATGTGATGCTCACAGGAGCTGGAAAAAATAAAAGAGCAAGACAGCATGAAGCTGGCAGGGAAAAGTCCCTCATTTCTCCTTTAGCCTCCCAGGCTCTCTCTAGTGCCCCTTACACAGATTGTCTAGCAAATGAAAAGCAGTTTCAAAAATCCCAGCCCCACAATCCCAAAGCTGAGAAGAGTGGATCTGAGACTGAGAGACAGTATCTTCATAAGTGGTATAGTGTCTTTTAACATAAAAGATCCTTCACCCTAACTTAACAGTAAATCCTTAAGTTACATTTACCTTAAGGGTAAATTTAAATCCATGTACTCTAATTCATTTCTCTGAGAAAGGACAAAGAGTCTCCTTAATATCATCACTCTAATCCTTGGGAACATTAAGGTGTTGTTGACATCTTACTTGGTGCTCTCTGTATCACTTGCACAGCATATATTATGCTCTTAACAAATATTAGTTGAATGAATGTGTAAAAGTATATTCTCAGCATAACTCTGACTTCTTAATTCTCTTTAAACAATGCATTTTTCATCTCCTTTATCACTGGGCTAGGATATAAATATTTATACTGTAAAAACTATAGCACCACTGAAATATGACTTCACAATTTCAGAAGCTCTGGTGTTTCTTAAGACAGTTAATATAGATTTTGCATGTTTCTCTCAAACTACAGCGGGAATGAGGAAATAAAATAGAATTCCTTTGATTTCCTCTAAGATTGAATCTACCTTCCCAAAACCCCAATGATGCATCAGGCTACTCTTTGGATTCTCTGTATCACATGAAAGATACAGGTGAGCCATTCAGCTTTTGTATAAAAGAAATAGAGATGATCTTATCTTATTTTGGGCCTCAGTCACCTCAATTTATCCTCAATCTCTCTTGGGTGCTGTAGTACCTTCCAGGCATAAAATGTTCAATCGTATGCAGTAAATAACTTATTTTAGAGATAGTCCTATTAAAGTATGTTTAAAAAAATAAGATTTATGTTTACAAAATTCATTCACTTTACATAGTTACATGTTTAGTTTTGTTTATAGCAATTCAATATGTTGTCACTAAATTTTTTTTTTCAAAATCAGATGACATAAACTTAAATATGATAAAAGAGGAGAGAATTGATTCATTGAAACAGTGGCCTTCAAAACTCCTTTTTCTCAAAAAAAAAAAAATATTTGAAGGGGTGATGTAAAACCTTTTGTTTTTCTTATGGCAGCATTCCAAGTCTTTCTCAAATATATTCGAGGACTTTATTTTGTAGACACTTTAGAAGTTGGATGTTTTTTCAAGAAACATCTGTAAATATTAGAAAAACAGTTCAAATCTTAAGAACAAGATGTATAAACAAGTTGTATAAACACATTTTAGTGCATTATGTGGTCAACCCAATATTTAATCATGGTTATCCATTATGTTTTATAAAACATGTTACACTGTTTTTCCTGACATTAATTGCATTATTAAGATATTATGGAAGGATGTATTTATTATTTGTTTATGACTTTCTTTGTGGTTCATCAAAAGTATGCTATTGTACCATGAAGAGCAATCTCTGCTGACCAGGCTGTTTACAAGTATAAGAAGAAACGGAATGTCAGGCTTTTGGTACTATAATTCCATGGGCAGTCTCTTGATTTTCCACATAAAATAGATCCACTTTATACAAGGCGCTATTCTCTTAGAATTTTTTTAAGTTTAGTTTTAAAATCTAAAGCTAATTCTAAATAAACGCTGTCCTGTGCACTGTAAGATTTAGTAATATCCGTGCCCTTTTTGTACTAGATGACAGTTGCACCCCACCAATTAGGACACTAAAATTATCTCCCAAGGAGCAAAACTGCCCCCAGTTGAGAACCACTGCTTTGGAACTTGACTGTTTCCCTTCCATTCTTTCTGTTTTTCTTGTCTCCTCTTTTGGGGCCCATTATAAAATATAAGGTTGAAAATGCTCCTCTTTCTAAATTACTTATTGGGTTGCTTATTCTGGAAGATTGACCTAGGGTTAATCACAAGGCAAGACCTAGTTTAGAATCAGTGAGATGACCCTTACTGGAAATGATGATTGCATGGTAATTTTAAGTATACTAGCTTTTTATGAGAGGGTGATACTAAGGATGTACTGTACTACAAACATATGATGCTGAAAGGTGCTTATCTGAAAGTGCTAATAGGGTGAATTAAATTATACAGTAAGATCTAATGTAATTTGAGCTAAAGCTTTAGGAGAGAATGTTAGAAGGATCACTGGACACATGAACTGAGTCATTTATTAAGAAACATTTCCAATATTCTAGATCATCCAAATTATATGACTAAAAAAATAAATATATATATATATTTCTCATCATATAAAAATAAACTATTATGACTAGCAAAATAAAATTTATTGCTATAATTATAATTAGTACAATTATATTAAAAAGATACACAATCATTAATAACCATAAGCTCATTAATCCTCATATTAATAGGTGATAGTTGCTCATCACAACTGTTACCCAACCTTGAAAATGGAACTTATAGATCTTTTATCTTGTCCATGTATAAGATAAATTTAAACTCTAAAAGCAATTTATTTGTTGCAGTTAACAAAGACTTGAGGTTTCTAATGGAAAATAAATGAAAACAAATTTTATGCAAGTGCTAACTTAAATTAGTGTGTTTATATTCTTTTTCTTGTTTTTATGTCTGTCTTCATAACCAAACATTTTTAATGAAAGGGCTACAACTTTCAATCAATTAATAATCTGAATTATAAATCAGAAAAAAGTGGCAGACAGCATGTAACTGAAATTCATCAAAGCATAAGATAAGATAGCACATAATATATTGTCAGAATATTTTTTAAAATATTAGTCATTTACACATGTATATATATCATTATTTGTCCAAACCTATAAAATGTGCAACATCAAAAGTGAATCCTAATGTTAAACTATGGACTTTTCGTGATAATAATGTGTCAGTGCAGGTTCATCAGTTGTATTATTCTAGTGGGAGATGGTGATATTGGGAATAGCTATGCATGTGTAGGGGCAGGGGATATATGAGAAATCTCTGTACCTTCCTGTCAATCTTGTTGTGAATCTAAAACTGCTCAAAAATTTAAATGCATTCTTTAAAAATCTGTAATTTATATTATTAACTGTTGAAACTATTATGACTAAAGATTCTGGTTATTTAAAATTGATAATAATTGTGAAACAATGATCACATATTATATGACAAGACACCATATCTACACTCATCCTAGTTAACATTTATATCAGTAACTTAAATGAAGCAAATGCTTGGGGCATGCTTTGCAAATGTGACAACAGTAAAAAGCCAGAAAGGACAGCAAATACAGTGATGTTGAAATCTGAATCCAAAAGGATAGTAGAAGACATGAAACAAGGAAAGCTAACAATACGAAATTTGACAGATTATTACAGGTCTTGCACTACAATCTGAAGGCACAACTTGGATCAAAGACAAATGGAGAAAATTGGTTTAGAGGCAGCATGTATGAGTAAGAATTACAGGATTAGTTGAATGCAAATTCATTGTGACTCAACAATGAGATTTGTTTGCCAAGGAACTAACGTGATCTAAAGGCATATTAACTTCTATTGTTCCTGATACTTTATATCTAGGTATTCTGATAGCTAGAGTGACATTAGGGATAAGATTTCTTTACTTTGAATTGGTTAGATCTTACCAGGATGATTTTTGAAAGGTAGGAGAATGGTAAAGTGAACTTCACTTCATGTCATTTGAGCAATGGTTGAGGAAACCCATCATGCCTGGAGAAATATAATTGCTCCCCTCAGATATTTAAGGAGCTATTATATGGAAGATAAATTTTGTTTTTTTTCTATATAAGTAACTCTCAAAGTTAGGCCTGCTAGCTACAAGTTATTTAACCTACTTGTAGTCTAATTTCCTGCTCAACAGACTACAAACCTAGACTTTTCAAGCAAATGAAAATCTAAACAAATACTAACAGAAAATTGGTACAACTCTTTCACTTTTATTCATCTTAAAAGTGTTGTTACCTTGTACAGAAAACCTTTAGGAATGTGCTAAAATAGTTTACAGTACTTATCAAACTTACTTCTGCCTCTAACTCTGTGCATAGGATTCTGTTATAGACCAAACTTCATTACCTCAAAGTAAAATACCAGTTCCTACTGCTGATACAGTAGGTGTACCTTAGAACTGTTGAGTCTCAGAGTTGTTAACAATAGACTATTGATGAATCAGATAACAGATTTTGGTGGAGATAAAGCTAAAGTGTTTTCTTGCCTTTTTGTTTCCATCTTAACTTTAATTTCATATAACTTTGGAAGGAGTAGGTCCTTTTTCTCTCCAATAGATAATAGAAAAACACCATTATCTACAAAACATATGACATTTTTTTATTAGGGAATTTATATTGTTATTTTAATGCAGACAGTGAGAAGAGCTATAGGTCAATTGTTCCACAATTAATGCCATCATTTTGGGTAGGCACATCTCAGCTTTTAACTGCTTTATAGCTGAATAATTCAATACAACAAATCACCTTAATGTCACCTATAGGTACATTTAGAAATCAGTGTATTTTTTAATTGTGGTAAGGATATTTAATATGAGATTTGTCCTCTTAACAAATTTTAAGTGTACAGTATATTATTGTTGATTCCAAGTAAATATTGTATGACAGATCTCCAGAGCTTATTCATCTTACTTAACTGAATATTTATGCCTATTGATTAATAACTCATTTCTCTCTCCCTCTGTAGTTCTTGGTACCAACCATTCCAGTCCTTGATGTTATTAATTTCACTATTTTGGAAGGAATTGAAACTCTATCCCCCCCCTCCCCTTTCCCTCTAATAGTAAGGCTTTCCCTGTTTGTTTTTATCAGGAAGTGAGTTATTTCTTTTGTCCTGGTTTTCCATATTCTATGACATTCATTTATAAGACTAAATTACAATTTCTATTAAAGAAAAGGTGAATTAACTTTATCAATTCATCTTTGTCTCCTCCATGATGTTTTTCAAAAGATAACTATTCATGATACGTATTTACTGAGTAAAGAGAGTTCTAATTTAAATAATTGGTAACAAGAAAAATGTTTAACCATAATTTTGGATGGGAACTTAAGTTTTATTCCCCAAAGAACAACTTATTATCACATAAAATTGATAAGACAAAACAATAAATTCCTCAAATCCAAATGACAGGCAAATGTTTGGTTTCTTGGAAAGAATGAAATCAAGAAATTGATTGGATGACATCTGTCCATAGTTAATCATTTATCTAGGGTACATTGGTCCACCTTGGTCCACTTAAATTGTATTGTGAATGATTTTAGGCTGACAACAGGAAAGGCAAGTCTAAAATTACTTTTGTTAGCCAGACCCCATCAACCCTGAGCAGATCTTCCTGCTGTAGCTATTACCAAATGGTTTATACATAGAACACTCAAAAGAGATTTATTTTTCATCTGGAGCTTAGAGAAATATACAATAGAGCAACAAATGACAAATGCCATAATTGCTTAGGGGTATTATCATTCCTATTGCAAGAGATCAAATCTGGAAGCTTAAAATAAACTAAGCATTCATTCACTTTGCTAAAGAGCATGAACCAAGTAATTGCTTACTTTTTTCAGAGTTCAGTGGAAAGTCAACTGTTAGAACAAAGTGATTTCAGCTTTGTCACTGAACAATAAATGTGCTCAATGAAGCTTGCCTGGTTTTGTGTTATTCTTTTTTATGCCACCCTGCATAAAACAAAGATAAACTTCAGAGCACAAGTGGCATTTGGCACTAAGTTGGCACTGTTGCAAAGTGGAATTTTTTCTGTCTACTTTGACAGGAAATTTTTTTTTAATGGCTGTTCTCTTCACTGGTGATCAATGCCCTTAAAGTCAAAAGGTGTGGGTTTTAAATGTATGTTCACCACTTTCAGGTTATGGAACATTGAAAACAACACTTGTCCCTCTGTGCCACACCTGAGGGAAAGTAAGGAGAATGACATTTGTGTTGTCTGTCTCAAAGGGTGTTTAGGTAGAACACATCCATTCATGTAAAGGAAACTGGTAAATCAGCAAATCATGATTGTAAATGTTAGTAACCAAATTCTCTATAAATACACTTGAGGAAAGAGTCATACGGAAGGAAGAGCTAATACACATTTGAATTCCTACGATGTGTCAAAATCATCTTTGAATATTACTGAGGTAACCATTGCATAGAATTTTCCTACTTCCCTAAATTTCTTTTTGTTGTTGTTATATCATTAACAAATATTTACTGAGCACCTACTCTGAGAAAAGTATTGTGGTTTGGCCCTCTATGCAGCCAGTGCTATACAATGTACATATTAAAAATTCCCTAAATTTCTGAAGGGAATTACAATCTTATTTTAAAATCAGATGACATTGAAAAATTCAAGTTACATTACCACCATATACATGGTGGACATGTAATGCCTTTGCTGGTGGACTCCCTGCCTGCATGGTCAATGGAAAGTGCTAATGGAAGGAAGAAGACTCCACAGCAGGAACGGTGTAACCACCGTCAGATGTTATACAGTGGACAAGTGCAGACAGCCTAATGCAAGCATGCCTAGATGCAACCCTCGCCCTACTCCTTATTAGCTTGGTGATGTTAGACAACATACCACCCTGTGCTCATTCTTCAATTTTTAATAAATACTCCTTTTCTTATGGAGTAGTTATAAGAATTAAATGATTAAATGGCAATAGTAAGCACTTTAGGAAAGAAAGCAAGTGAAGTATTTTTATTAGTAGAGTTGCATGAATATATAATTTCTTAAGAAATATTACAGAATCTTATTTCAGAATAAAATAAGACAAAAATAAATAATGGGATCTATCATGCCTGAAATTATAATAGTAAAGTTTACCCTTAAGACTCTACATAAAATTATTTGTACGTATGGTTAGTATATCAGTAAGTGACTATTTTCTGGGTATTTTCCAGTTATTTATCATGCTGATTTCCTTTGTTTCAAAGCATGTGAGTAAATCATTCTTTGAATTTCTACACACCTTTCTCTTAAAGTTCTTAACATTTTTTTAAACAAGCTCATTTATTCCCAACACATTGCTCACCAAATATAACTGTATCCACCGGTCCCCAAATCTTAACAGGGTTTGTTATAAATGTTATCTATATTAATGCCATTTTACACTTGAGCACATTTATTGTTCAGTGACAAAGCTGATTTTTCTCCTGTTCTTAACTGAAGTCATGGTTTTGCGTTCACAGTGGTATCATGCACCTTCTTTGGAAACTGAGATTTAAGCTGAAGTGTGAGAGATTAAGGACTATAAGATTAGTAATCTCTGATGAGGAGACACCTAATGTGGATCTCTATATCACATCCTCTTGCTCTCCATGAGCATTGCCAGTTTCTTAGTTTGGGTGCTCTTCATCTCTCATTTGGACTTTTTTTTTTCAAAGTCTTCTAAGCAATTTATTTGCCTCCAATGATGTTCAGTCTCTGTCTATCTTCTAATCATCATGAAAATTATTCTGAAATGCAAAAGATATTAATATCTATGCTTTAGAAAGAGCTTTCACAGATTAATTAAAAACTCTATAGGATAATAGGCAAATAATATTAATAGGAAACTGACAGATGAGTAATCTAAATAACCAATGCATATATATACAAAATGATGCCCAATTCTAGTAGCAGTGAAGAGAAAAACAGCAGATTAAAGGAATGTTAGGATCCATTTATCCCTTATAAGATTCACAAAAAAGTGAAAAGAGTGATACCTATAGGCTACAATCCTAAGAGGAAAAGGTACTCTCATACATTTCTAGTACAATATGAATTACTGCAACCATTTCTAAAAAGAAATTTGGCAATATCTATTCAAATTAAAAATGAGCTTACAACTTAACAGACAATTCTCTCTCTTAAGAATCTAGTCTATGAATTACTACCAATTAATAAAGATATATTGACAAGGAAGTTTGCTACACCATAGTTACTGTTTCAAAAACTAAAAACACATTAAATTCCTATCAATAGGGAAATGGTCGAATAATTTGTAGTACATTTATACCATAAGATATAGAGCCATTAAAAAGGCTGAGTTGTCTTTATAGTAGTTGAACTGGAGGAATTTTTACAATATGTTGTTAAGTGGGAAAAGTTAAATGAAGAAAGAAGTATATGACTGATTTTTCTCAAATAATGGCAAAAATCTCACATATACGTGATTATTAATGTGTAACCACATGTTAATATTATTTATATGGGACTTAGAAAAAGAAAAGAATGATTAAGTTAAAGTAGGAAGAGAAAATAAAAAGTGTTTACACAATAGAAATAGAATAAATTATATGATTCAGTTTATGTACAATGTAATATATGTGCATTTCACATCTGTGAATATATATAATGTGATGCACCAAAAGATAGTCACCAAATTAATGGTGATAGCTCAAGCTGTTGGGGTTTTAGGACACTTTAAAACTCTGTACTTTCTATACCTTTTGTTTTTATAATTTTTCTATGTTTTAAATTTTACACAATGTGTACTAGTTATATCATTTGGAAAAAAATAAATTCTGCCTTTGAATAAAAGTATATATCTTATTACTTCTCTGCTTAAACCCAAATCGTTTCCCATGACCTATAAAATCCAACCCATAGAATGAAACAGAAGTTTTTTTGTGATCTGACCCTGACTTGTTAAAAGTTTATTTCTAATTATCCCCCAGCAATTTTGAATCATAGGCAATCTTCTGAATACCCCATGGTGTTTCAGTCATCCAATCTTTGAACTCTTTGTTTTCTCTACAATGCATTTTATACTTAACCTACCTTCCTGTAAATGACTTCATATTTATCCTGCAAATTTCAACTTAGGTGTTTACCCATCAAATATGTCATCAGCAGCATCCCTCTAAATTTCCCACTAATTAGTCAGCAAATGTTAACTGAACACCTATGTACCTAGCATTATATTATTATTTAAGATTAAGTAATACCAATACTTACTTTTAAAAAACATCCTGATTGTTTAAAAACATTATTTTTAGGGGTGATAGTCTAGTAAGGTGATAATGACAGCTTAACTGAGTAAGTGTAGTGATTAAAGGTGCATTACAGGGCCTGAAGGAGAGAAGGGGATCTACGTTTGTGAAGGAAAGCTTCACAGCATGGGTAAAATTTGAGTAAAATCTTGAAGAGCTTTGGTAAGTGGAAGTTATCTCTTCCAAAATTAAATTCACTCATTCTTGACAGAGGAAACTGCTTGTAAGAAGTTGCAAACAGCCATATTTCAAGACCTACAATGGTATGCCACCTTTGGAGAATATCCATCAACAGACTGACCTGTGTTGTCTTTCCCCACCAGGCATGAACTCCTTGAGAACAGCCAGCTTCTTATTCCTCACTGTGCACTCTCTCAGCAGCTGGCACAATGCCTGACAGAATAGGTGTTCTGTAGTGGTGGTGCCCTGAACTGAACTGAATCCTGCCCATTCAGCCCTGCTCATAAAGATCCCCACTCAACCTTGTCATTTATAATACAGGGAATTTTCTAACTGCTTTTATTCATTTCACTTCAAACCAAGGTGCTGAACCCTTTGTGGAATTTTGTTGATTTGAAGTGAAGCATATTTATTTCCGTACTTCATCTATATTCCATCTAATGTGCAATTTTAATTTCATTATTATCTTATTTGTCTTTTATCTTTTATTCAAAAGAGAAAAGCAAAGAGCCTGCATACATCAGTGGATCCCAGGAACAACTGAAATGTTTTTCTGAAACAAGGGAGGCCAGAAGCTTTTATCCCTTCCTCCCAGTTACGGGAGCAGAAGCTCCTTGCAGTTTCCCAAGATAATATTCCTATTGTGGCTTTCATTTGTAACCTTTTATCTCATTCAATTTCATGTTTAGCAAAGAAATGCGTGTGTATGACTTTTAAATTATTTTAAGGGGTATGAAAAAACTGAAAATGAGTGGAATTCCTTGCCCTCACTCCACCACATATCACCCCATCCCACAATCTCAAGGGGTAACCACTTTCAACTCTTTTGGCTCTCTTTTGGTATTTTCACCTAACTTTCCAAATTATATGCTTGTATTCTAGTTCTTTTATTGATTTTAGACATTTATCTATTAGCTGTTACTATGCTATCTATAGCACTTCATTTCAGCATAGAATGAGATATGTGTGTGTTGGGTTAATTATATCCTGTGTGTGATCAGTTATTCTAATCACACCTTAGACACAGTCAGCTAATCAGGAAACCCACTCTCCAGAGGCTATCACTTCAAATCCTTCTGTCTTGTTTATTTCTCACATCACAGGATTTGATAATTAGCATAATGAATATAAGAAATGGCTTTCCATAGGTGAATTTATGGCTTTTAATTGAAATTTGCATGAGCTGATTATTGGTAAATTAGATGTATTCAAGATATGTGGACTGGCTGAAATATTTTAGAGATTTCTGTATTTTTTCATTAAACATGAATATAATCTAAAGAAGCCTGTAGTTTAAAGCCTTAGAGTTAATCATAGGCTTAAACCCTAGAGGGTCCCATGAACAGACTAATTTGGAGGAATTCTGATAGGCAATTGCCTGTTTTTAAAATTAACTAAATCCTGCCTCAAAAAATATTTCTTGTCTCTGATTACATTTTCATGTGGATTTTAGTCAGAACATCTGAAAGAATGAGAATGAGACCTCTTGAATCATAGGATTGTTTATGTGCATGCTCGCTGATGAATGTTTATGTAATAGGAGAAATTTTATGTGACAATTTTTTCTGACTTGCCTTCTTCATTAAAGATTTGTTTGAGGATATTGAATAGTAGCTAAACACCACTGAATTCAGTCTCCTTTGGAGGCTTTCATATTAACTAAAAAGAATCTAAGGGTTTATGTAGAACTAAGTTGGCTAAGTCAGTTAGCAACAAATATTTATTATAGCAAATTATTCAGCTTCCTTATACATTTTCTATCTTACCCAATATTTCCTATAAATTATATAATTATTTTTGGTTCAATTATATAATAATCTTTTCTTGAATTATTATTTAGTGTTCTTATTATGATTACAAAAGTACTGTTCATCCTAAGGCAAGTAGTGTATTATGATTGTTCTTGTTACTGATCAATTTTTATTTTCTTCTGTAATAAATGCCTCATTTTTTCATTCATTTCATTTCCTCCCTTCTTACAGTACCCTTCAACTGTCTGTTAATAAACATTTTTACACAACTAAACCTATCATATAACTGATCAGTTGCAATTTTTCTTCTGGAAACTACATGTCTATTCCATTCTTGACTGGCTACTCTTTGCAGATCTAATGCTTTCCTTGAGACTCCTTTTACTATAAAACCTCTTTTGGAGGTATGACCCCCGTGTCCTGAACCATTTTCCTTGTATTTCTTGGTTTATGTTCTAAATATACTGAAGAGCATACCCTGGTACTTTCCTGAGAAACGATATACGTGAGGCAAACATGTGAAACCCGTGCTATCTGAAATAGAAGAATGCCTGGGTCATAGTGTAGGTATATATTTGACTTTTCAAGCAACTGAAACTGTTTTCTGAAGGTGTTGCATCATTTTACATCTCCATCAGCAGTATAAATGAGTTCCAGTTGCTCCATATCCTCACCAACACTTGGTATGGTCAGTCTTCTTAATTTTAGCATTTCTAACAGGTTTATAGTGGTATCTCATTGAAGTTTTAATTTGTATTTCTCTAATGGCTAATGATATTGAGCATCTTTTTAAGTGCTTATTTGCCATCCGTATATCTTCTTTAGAAAAGTCTTCAAATTTTTTGCCAGTTTTTAAAAGTTGTTTGTTTTCTTATTACTTAGTTTTGAGATTTCCTTATAGATCATGGATTCAAATCCTTTAACATATATATGACTTGCAAATATTTTCTCTCAGTCTGTGGCTTGTACTTTTGTCATTTCAATGGTGTCTTTCAAAGAGCAGAAATTTTTAATTTTGTTGAATTCCAATTTTTTTAAATTTTATGGACTATGCTCGTGGTGGTTTGTCTGATCCAAGATCACAAATATTTTCTCCTCTTTTGTTTTCTTTTAGAAGTCTTAATAGTTTTTGGCTTTTACACTTAGGTCTATGATTCATTATGGGCTAACTTTTGTTTGTGGTACAAAGTATGAATCCAAGTTTATTTTTTTACATATGAATATCCAAATTTTCAACATGTCAACAACTTTGAAAAGATTTTTTAAAACCGATTGGCTTTGCACTTTTGTTGAAAATCATTTGACTATGTACATGTGGATTTATTTCTGAACTCTTTATTCCACTGACGTACTGTATTGTATGTCTTTCTGCCAGTACTGCAATGTCTAGTTGTAGTTCTATAATAACTCCAGGAATCAGGTACTTTAAGTCCTCCAACTTTGTTGTTCTTATGCAACATTATTTTGGTTATTCTATATCCTTTGCATTTTCATATGAATTTCAGAATCAGCTTGTAAATTTCTACGGAACATCTTCTGGGATTCTGACAGAAATTACATGAAATCTATGAATCAAATTGGGGAGAATTACAATATTGGATTCTTCTAACCCATAAACATGGTATTTCTCTCTATGTCTTCTTTAATTCTTTTGGCAGAGTTTTATAGTTTTTAAGGAAACTATAGAACTTATGCAGACTTATCACTAAGTAATAATTTTGACACTGCTGTAAGTATTTTGCATTTAAATTTCTGATTGCTCATTGCTAAAAATAGAACTTATTTTGTATACTGATCTTGTCTTCTTCAACTTTGCTAACTTATTAGTTCTAGTTGCATTGTTGTAGATTCCATAGGAATTTACCGTGTATGAGCACATTATCTGAATAAAGACAGCTGTACCTCTTTTATTCCAAAATGAGTAACTTTTTTTTAACCTTGTCTTATTGCACTGGCTAAAACCATTGGTACAATCCTGAATAGAAGTAGTGACAGAAGCCATCCTTGCCCTGTACTTGATATTAAGGGGAGAACATTGAGTCTTTTCACCATTAAGTATGCTGGTAATTGTAGTTTTTTGTTAAAGGCTTTTTTTCAGGTTCAGTGGATCCCCTTCTTTTGATAGTTTACTGAGAGTTTTTATCAGTTGAGATATTGGATTTTGTTAAGTATAGTATCATCATATATTGAGATAATCACATGGTTTTCCTTTCCCTTTGTAGTCTGTTAATATGGCAAATTACCTTGACTGATTTTCAAATTGAAAACTTTACATTCCTAGTCTATCTACTTGGTCATGATATATTATTATTTGTATGTATTGATGGGCTGAATTGCTAACATTTTGTTTGATGTATTTATATCTATGTATCTGAGAGATATGGACCTGTAATTTTCTTTTATTTTAATATGTTTTGGTCTGGTTTGCTATCACAGAAATGCTGGCCTTTTAGAAGAAATTGGAAAGAATGCCTTTGCCTTCAGTTTTTGGAAAGTGTTCGTGTATAATTGGCATTACTTCCTCCTTTAAATGTTGGGTAGAATTTACCTGTGAAGCCAATTAGACCTAAAGTTTCTTTATGAGAATATTTTTAACTACAAATTTAATTATTTGATATTACAGAGCTATTCTAGTTCTGTTTTTCCTTAAGCTGAGCTTTAAAAGTTTCTTTAAAGAATATCTACATTCATTAAATTTTAAAAATTATTGGCATAAAGTTGTTTATTATAGTCTCTTTTTAAAAAAATTTATTGACACATAATATTTGTGCCTATTTATAAAGAGTACCTGCGATATTCTGTTACATGCATAGAATGTGTAATGATCAAATCAGGATGTTTAAGATATCCATCACCTCAAATATTTATCAATTTATGTGTTGAAAACATTTTAAGTCCTGTTTACCAGCTATTTTGAAATACACAATGCATTATTGTTAACTTTGGTCACCCTATTCTGCTATCAAACATTAGAAAATGTATTCATTCTATCTAACTGTATGTTTGTACCCATGAACCAACCTCTCCTCACCCACCCACACACTATTCCCTATTCCCAGCCTCTGGTATCTATTATTGTACTCTCTACCTCCATGAGATCAACTTTTAGCCCCCAAATATAAGTGAGAACCTGTCATATTTCACCGTGTCCCTTAGTACTCTTTTGTTATGTCTAGAATATTTGATGATGTCAATTATCTCATTCCTAATATCAATAATTTGTGTCATTTCTATTTTTTCCTAATCAGCCTGGAAAGTTTATCAATTTAATTTTTATTTTATTTTGTATATTTTGTATTTTGTTTCTTTTTAGTATCTAAGAGTTTTTGCTTAGTCTTAGATTATTTCTATTTGAAATATGTTATTTTTGTTGAATAAATATTTCTTTTATCTCTTTTAAGTTTTTTTAGTATTTTTTCCTTTTGATTTCATTTTAATTTGCTGTATCAGTCTGTCTTTCATGATGGTGACTTTCCTCAAATGTCTGGTGAGTTATTAAAAGTGAGGCAGAAAAAGCATTTCTTTAAGAGGATTGGCAAATATCAAGAATCTTATTTCCTGTTTTGGCAGTAGTGGCTGGGGTTTGGTGGTAGTTGGTGGAGAGCCTGGCTATCATGATTCAGCAAGTAAATGCGAAAAGGAAGTTGAGGATGCTGTTTTCACATAATTTCGCAGTTTAAAGTTTTGTGCTTCATCATATCTTCTGCTGTTGTCCCTGAATTCAAGATCTCTCTCTCTTTTATTTCCTCCATCTTCTGTGAATGGAGAAAAGAAATTGCTTAGTTGTTCAATGTATGTAAACAGACCTAATCGGGGAGAAGGGGCTGTCTAATAATTTTCTACATACAGGCATACTATGGAGATAATGCAGGTCCAGTTCCAGGCAACTGCAGTGAAGCAGCTACTACAACAAAGTGAGTCATAAGAATTGTTTGGTTTTCTAGTGCATCTAAAAGTTATTTTTTAGCTTGGCCAACATAGTGAGACCCTTTCTACAAAATAAAAATAAAAATAAAAAATTAGCCAGGCATAGTGGTACATGCCTGTGGTCCCAGCTACTCTGGAGGCTGAGGTGGGAGGTTTGCTAGAGCCTGGGAGGTCGAGGCTGTAGTGAGCTCCGATTACACCATTGCATGCCAGTCTGGGCAACACAGCAAGACCCTATATCAAAAAAAAAGTTATCTTTATAGCATACTGTAGTATGTTAAGTGTGCAATAGCATTTTGTCTAAAAAATAATGTATATACTTTAATTTTAAAATACTGTATTGCTATAAAATGCAAACAATGATCTGAACCTTCAGCAAGTCATGATATTTTTGCTGTTGGGAATATTTCCTCCATGTTGATGGCTGTTGACTTCTCAGGCCGGTGGTTGCTGAACATTTAGGGAGCTGTGGCAATTTCTTAAAGTCGCAATGAAGTTTGCCACGTTCGTTGACTCTTCCTTTCACAAAAGATTTTTCCATAACATGTGATGCTGTTTGATAGCATTTGACCCACAATAGAACTTTTTTGAAAATTTGAGTTAAAAAACAGATTGACTAAAACCTCTCCAATCCTGCCACTGCTTTATCAACTAAGTTGATGTTCTATTACAGGTCATTTGTTGTCATTTCAACAATATTCACAGCATCTTTACCAGAGGTAGATCCCCTCTCAAGAAACCACTTTCTTTGCTCATCCATAAGAAACAACTCCTCATCCATTCAAGTTTTATCCTAAGATTGCAGCAATTCAGTCACATCTTTATAAAGGTTCTATTTCTAATTCTAGTTCTCCTGCTCTTTCTGCCATATCTGCAGTGACTTCCTCCACTGAACTCTTGAACCCCTCAAAGTCATACCCTTGAGGGTTGGAATCAACTTCCTCCAAAGTCCTGTTAATGTTGATATGTTGATCTTCTCCCATGAATCATGAATGTTATTAATGGCATCTAGAAATCTGAATTCTTTCCAGAAGACTTTCAATTGACGTTGTCCAGATCCATCAGAGGAATCACTGACTCTGGCAGCTAAAGCCTTATAAAATGTATTTCTTAAATAATAAGACTTGAAAGTTGAAATTTCTGCTTGATCCATGGATTGTAAATGGATGCTATGTTTGTTAGCAGGCATGAAAATGTTAATCTCTTTATCATCTGCATCAGAGCCCTTGAGTGACCAAGATGCATTGTCAATGAGCAGTAACATTTTAAAAGCAATCTTTTTTTCTGAGCAGTGGGTCTCAACAGAAGAGTTAAAATATTCAGTAAACTATGCTG
Organism: Hylobates moloch; assembly: GCF_009828535.3. NCBI lineage: Eukaryota > Metazoa > Chordata > Mammalia > Primates > Hylobatidae > Hylobates > Hylobates moloch. The sequence goes on along the minus strand of NW_026652281.1, from coordinate 61,323,912 downwards.
TACACAGAAAGTCTGTCATCCAGGCTTTGTTGTTCCATTTGCAGAGTGCAGGAAGAGTAGATTTAGCGTAATTCTTAAGGGCCTTAGGATTTTCAGAACGGTAAATGAGCACTGGCCTAGTCACCAGCTGCACTAATCCCCCGACAAGAGAATCAGCCTGTCCTTTGAAGCTTTGGAGCCAGGCATTGACTTTTCTCTAGCTATGAAAGTCCTAGATAATATCTTCTTTCAATATAAACCTGTTTTATCTACATTGAAAATCTGCTGTTTGGTGCAGCCACTATCATCAATGATCTTAGCAAGATCTTCTGGAAAACTTGGCATAGTTTCTATATCAGCATTTGCTGCTTCAACTTATACTTCTATGTTATGAAGACGACTTATTTCCTTAAGTCTCATGAACCAACCTCTGCTAGCCTTCACAGAATTGGAGAGTTAGGGCCTTGCTCTGGATTAGGCTTTGGCTTAAAGAAACATTGGGACTGATTTTATCTTCTATCCAGTCCACTCAATATCAGCAATAAGGCTGTTTTGCTTTCTTATCATTCATGTGTTCACTGAATAGCACTTTTAATTTCCTTCAAGAACTTTTCCTTTGCTTTCACAGCTTGGCTGTTTGGTACAATAGGCCTAGCTTTTAGCTATCTTGGCTTTTGATATGCCTTCCTCACTAAGCTTTTTCATTTCTACCTTTTGATTTAAAGTGAGAGATATACAACTATTCTTTCACTTGAACATCTAGAGGCCATTGTACGGTTAATTTTAATGGCCTAATTTTAATATTGTTGTGTCTCAGAAAATAGGCCTGAAAAGTGAGAGAGAGAGAGAAGAGAAGAGCTGGTTGATGGAACAGTCAAAACATATACATTTATCAATTAAGATTGCCATTTTATATGGGCACAGTTTGTGGTACCCCAAAACAATTACAATAGTAACATGAAAGATCACTGCTCACAGATCACCATTACAAATACGAAAATAATGAAAAAGTTAAAAATATTAAGAGGATTATGAAAATGTGACACAGAGACCCAAATTTAGCACATGCTGTTGCAAAAATGATGCCAATCTTCTTGCTTGATGCAGGGTTGCAACCTTCAATTTATTTTTTTTAAAAAAGAAACACGATATCTGTGAAGCGCAGTAAAACAAAGTATGCCTCTATATACTTTCAAACAAATGCTTGTGTTTATATCAGACCAACTCATCCCTTCCTCCCATGGTAACTTAATGCCTCCAACCATTGCAGGCAGTTCACCCACTTGGCAAAGTCTGTTACTCTTCCTTCACTTGCTCTTCATTTTTAAATTTGTTGACTTGTTTCATCTGCTACTGTTTTTTTTTTTTTCATTATTAAAAAAATTTACCTCATCATTTTTTATGAGGTTTTAGAAAGGGGATTCAGTAAATATACACTTTAAATTTCCCATGATTAACTGAAAATTATATGATGGAATTTTTGTTCAGCTATGGAAGTTTAATGACCTTAAATGATTGTTTCTCAAAACAGCAGACAGGCAGACTGAAAGTTCTTTCCCATTGAGAAAAATAACAAGCTTCATGGGGACTCAAGAAATTTGCTGAAAGTGTTTCTACCTTTTCCTAGTCCATTAAATTAAGAAGACTCATTAACAAAAATATGTATGATTTTCAATATGCATCACCTCTTCCTATCTACTAACCCATCTGAAAGGGCCATATTAGGGGATGCAACATAAGTAGATGAGATAGTATTTAGAATATGCCCTTTATTACAAGCCTTTTAGTTTTTCACTGATTAAGTACATGGCTCTGATTATTTCTGTCAGATTACTTTTTAATTGTATAGATTACTAATAATTATTTTATTAAAATATTTTCTTTAATATGATCACTTTTCTGAGAAGATTTAAGGTAGCATTCTTATACTGGCTTAACTCAAAGTAATTTACTTTTTTTCAAGATACATCTTCATTCATTGAATAAATACTCAAATTCTGGGCTTCTAAAGGATTCTTGTGGCGTACAGTTGTTCAACTTAAATTAAAAATATAGTTCTATTGAAAGTCATTGAATTGAGTGACTTGAGCGTAAGCATTAGCAAGGTTTTCTTTCTGGCTGTTTCATCGGGATGGAGTGTTACTCAAAATCTAACATTCTGTAGAAATCTTACCAAGATTATCTTATGATACAGAAAATTGAATGATAATACCTGCCTATAAAATTTGCCTAAGCAAAACTATCTATTTAAGTCTTATGGAGCATACTCCATAAGCATCTATTGTGCCTAACCATTTAAACAAATTAAAAGTTCTGTTTAGAAAAGGTTGGCCTTACTTTCTTGCCCACCTGTATTTCACATGGAGAAGATGGTTGGCCTATCTTCAAAGTTAAAATGCAAATCACTCTTTTAAACTTTTAGAACAAATTGATGACTTTGCTAATTTCTTTTCATGCATGAAACTTATCAGTGTCATTGTGATTATTGCTGAAGAAACTCTTCATTCTTTACAGAGCTCAATTTTGAATTCACTGTTACCTGGATACTGTCAAAATATCAATACTAATACTTTTTGAGAAAAATACTTTGATACTTTAGGTAACCATATCCTTGCATCAATTTATTTCATCAGTAACTTACTATAGCTACATATAGGAATGCTTTCATTGAGTTACTATTTAATGTTAAGCCTCAATTTCCACTAGACTTTGTTTCAAAAAAATAGATATATAAATACTATTTGGCCAGGTGCAATGGCTTACAACTGTAATCCAAACACTTTGGGAAGCCAAGGCAAGAGGATTGCTTGAACCTAGGAGTTCAAAATAAGCCTGGTCAACATACTAAGAACCTGCATCTATAAAAAATAAGAATAATAAAATTAACCAGGCATGATGGTATACACCTATATTCCCATCTACTTGGGAGGCTGAGGCAGGAGGATCCTACCTCAACCTCTTGAGTCAAAAATGTTGGGGTGTGGTGAGCCATGATTACAACACTGCCCTCCAGCCTGAGTGATAAAGCAAGGTCCTGTTTCAAAAAGAAAAAGACAAATACTCCTTCTATAAAATTAGGCCTGTAGATAATATCCCTTAAATGATAGCACTCCATAAGGATTTGAGTGGCAAATTTTACTTGAACTTCAAAGCTAATTTAAGGAATTTAACGTTTGCCTCTACAGGCAGTATTATACATGTTTTGTTGTTGTTACTATTGTTGTTGTTTTGTTTTTCTTTTTTTCTCAAGAGAGGTGTCTCCCTATGTTGCTCAGGGTAGACTACAATGGCTATTCACAGGTACAACCATAGCACATTACAGCCTCAAATTCCTGGGCTCAAGAAATCCTCCTGCCTCGCCCTCTCAAATAGCTGGAACTAAAGGCATGTGCCAGATTGTTTCGTGTTTTTAATAAGATTCCCAGATTGTTTCATGTTTTAATAAGAATAACTACACATTATATTTATGCTTCCTTTTTGCCATAGCTTAAAAGCTCAGAGCCAAATTTTATACTCAAAATATCCTCATCTACTGCTTTGCCATAGTTATCACTTCCTTTCTTCTAACTGATATCATGTAGCTCCTTGTCTTTATAGTATTGTATATATGTTTTTATTGCAAGTTTGCCTACATTCTTTAAGAAATAGAGTATAAACGGGAAATATTTGAAAAATCAATTCTCATTGAGATCCACTTACATTGCATTAGTATTTCTATAATATTTTTGTTGTGAAATCAACATTGTTTCTCCAAATCTTAACTACGGAGGCAATTCAAGTGATGTTAAGCTGACAGGGAAAAATAAGGAGATATCTGCATAAACTGATTTTCAATTTGCATTTCCAAAGAAAGAAAAGTTTGAATTATGTAACTGTGTGCTTGTGTAACTAAGCATTTTTATGTTGATATCAAGGAATCTGAGGTCAATCATGATACTTTCTAACTCTTTTGTATCTTCTAGAAATCTAGCACAATTTTATAAATATAAAAAATGATCAATAGCTTTTTCTTTCATTTAACCAATTTATTGTGCTCCTACTTTATGCCAAGCTTTTTTCTTGGCTGTGGGGTTAGACCAGTGAACAAGACAGATGAGGATTTCAGCTCCCACAGAGCTTCTATTCTAGTGGGTGGGAGGTAGGAGACAATAGATGGTAAATTAAATAGGTAGATTTCATTAATTTTAAATAACTTACAAAAATTTAAAAATACCTTTACATATACTGATGGAAAGTGATGAGTTGTGAGCAAAATGGACCAGAAAGTAGAACAGGAGTATTGGGCAGGGGAATGGGTAGAGAAAGGAGTATTTGAAATAGAGTGACCTGGGTAGTCCTCATTATGAATGATATTAGTATTATGATATGTATAATCACTGTTTAAAGCAATTTGTCTTATAATTTTATAATCTCTGTCATTTATTTGTTGGTCAATACTGATATTTTTTCCCTCCTCGTTGAGTACTAATTTTCCACTTCTTTGTAACCCTGGGAATTTTTAACTGGATGCTAGATGTGAATTTTACATTTTTGAGTGTGGAATTCTATTGGATTCCTTTAGAGAGTGTTGGATTTTGATCTGGCACACATTGAGTTATTTGGAATCATTTTGATCATTTGAAAGCTTTCTTTTAAGCTTTGAGAATCAAGATTCAGAGCAGCCTTTACTCTAGGGATATTTTTGCCCCACTAAGACAAGTAATAGTCTTCTGAAAACTCTACTCAATGTCCCTTGTATTTTGAGATTCTTTCCCTTCCAGCAGTTGGAAACACAGACTATCCTCTGCCTTGTGTGATTTTGGGGGATGTTTGATCTCCTGCTTTCTGGTGGTTCTTTCCTCTGCCTCGAGGAGTCCCACTCTGCCTATGTGTAGTGTCAATCTCCACCCAAGACTGGAAAGAACCTTCTCTGCAGAGCTCCAGAGCTTCCTCTCTTCACAGCTCTCTCCTCTCCGTATTCAGCTACATACATTCTAGACCCCTACACCTCCTTCTTCTTTAAAATTCTGACTCTTCAACTCAGCAAGTCCTCCAGGCTCTGTTGGGGTTCCCTCTCCCTGCCTTATGTCCCAAAAGCTGCCAACACTCAGTGACTTGGGAAGTCATAGGGCTCAACTTTCCCTTCTTTTAGGAATCACCCACCTATGTTGTCTAAGAATGTTTCAAAACCATTATTTTATATATTTTTTCTGTATTTATAATTGCTCAGAGCACAAGGGCAATTCTCGTATAAGTTAATCCTTTATGAGGACAGGAGTCCTTTAGAAGTTTTAAGGTAGTAAAGAGTTTGAAGTTATCACTCTTGTAAGATTTTTAAAATATTTCTTAAGCTACTAAAGATTGAAATTATCAGGTTTTTTCCCATTTTGTGACTTTTTCTTGACTTCTTTGTAAGTTCTCAACAAGGCCAGAGCACGTAGTTTGTGGAATACTAGAGTTGGAAAGAATTTTATTTTTATTTTCACTGAAAATTGTCTGAGTAAAAAAATGTGAATATAAATGCTATTATATGATATTTCATGTACTAAGTATTTGTGTTCAAACATTATCAAAATAAGCTCAAATGGAAAGCATTATGTCCCAAGAAAAAAAAAGAAAAAAAAAACATTTTTTCTAACTGTAAAAAAGTACCATATGAAAGAAACGAAATTTTATATAGCAGACTTTTGTCTCACTAAATTCAAGGACACTCAACTCCTACTACAAGAATTACAGGCTTTTTCCACCTGTAGATAAGATAATCAAGCATCAGAAAGGTATTCTATGTGTTTTAACGCAGTAATTATGTCCATATTTTAGCAGCCTAAAAAGTTTACTTTTTAGATAGATCCAAATCATATAAGTAAGGGCATATTGTTGTTTTCTTAAAAGCTTGCATTGAAAAATCCTTTTTAGGTTTTTTTTTTTTTTAGGTTTTAGTGCTTTTGTTTAAGGAGCTCCGCAGGTAAAAAGCAATTCTTTGCAACCCCTTCTGACCTTTAGAATAGTGAAGAGAATATGACACTATATAAGGCAGAACACCAATTTTATCATGATGCTACTATTTTAGAACTGTGTGGAATACTAGAAATTGATTCTGCAGTTTGTTTTTCCAAGCAAGTCTTTTCAATAACATCATTCCATTCAGACAGTGACCATAGACCTCATTTTAAATGTGCAGAGTTTCACAACAAATTTGTTTTAGTGTATTACTCTAACCAATGAGTAATAAAATATCATGGGTATATGTTGACTTTTGTAATGGTTACTCATCAGGATAATTCTGTTCCCATGTGCATTAAATATTTCCTTTTTATAATGATTATTAAAATCAAACTTTTAGGAAGTAAAAAAATGAGACCAGGATTTATATACAAATAAAGAAAATGTGTGTGTGTGTATACTTATAGTAGAAACCGCATTGTGTTCAAAAAGGTGTGTAAGACATGCAAAAAGGTAGAGAAATTTAAAATAATTTAAAGTAATGTCACTAGTTTGCCAGGGCTACCGTAACAAAGTACCAAAATCTGAGTGACTTAGAACAACAGAAATTTATGGTATCAGTTCTGAAGTCTGAAATCAAGGTGTCACCAGAGCCATGCCCTCTCTGAAACCTGTAAAAGAATCCTTCCTCAGCTCTCTTGAGCTTCTGGTGGCTTGCCAGCAATCTTTAAAGCATTCTTTGGTTTATAGGTACATCACTCCAAACCTCTGGCTTCACAGTCATGTGTGTTTTTACATAATCCCCTTCTGTGCATGTCTTTCTTTGTGCCCAGATATATCATTCCCCTCCCCCAACCCCTTTTTTAGACAAGCTCTCATTCTGTCACCCAAGCTGGAGTGCAGTGGTGGAATCATGGCTCACTGTACCCTCAACCTCTTGGGCTCAAATGATCCTCCCACCTCAGCCTCCCAAATAGCTGGGACCATAGGCATGTACCACCACACCTGGCTAATTTTTTTTATTTTTTTAGAGATGGGGGTCTCACTATATTGCCCAGGCTAGTCTCAAACCCCTAGGCTCAAACAGTTCTCCTGCTTTGGCTTCCCAAAGTGTTGGAATTACAGGCATGAGCCACTGGTCCTGACATTGCCTTTTTTTGTAAGGGGATCAGTTATACTGGATTAGGGCCTACCCAAATGACCTCACTTTAATTTGATAACCCCTTGTGTTCAAGTAAGGTCATACTCTGAGCAATTGGGGGTTAGAATTTCAGTGTATCTTTTGGGGGGACAAAATTCAACACATAACTATGAAGTCATTTTTTTTTTACTATGAAGCAAAAATTCACATGAAGTTATAGTTTTTTTATATGGTTATACTTTTTTACAACTTGTGTTTTAGATACAGGGGGTGCATGTGCAAATTTGTTACATGGGAATAGTGCATAATGCTGAGGTTTGAAATGCATATCCTGTCACCCTGATAGTGAGCACAGTGCCCAATAGGTAGTTTTTTAACTCACCCACCCCTCCATCCTCTCGTGGTCCACAGTGACTGTTGTTCTTACATTTATGGCCATGTGTACTCAGTGCCTACCTCTACCACTTATAAGCGAGAACAAGTAGTATTTGGTTTTCAGTTCTACATTAATTTGCTTAAGAATATGGCCTCCAGCTCCATCCATGTTGCTGCAGAGGACATAATTTCATTCTTTTTTATGGCTGCATAGTATTCCATGGCATATGAAGTCATTTAAATACACACATATACTTGCAACACCTTTACTGAAATTTTTACAATAAGAATAAAACAGAGACTATGATTAGTAGAAGAGGCAGAAGGAGTAATAACATGTTTATTGAGTACTTATTCCATTGAGCGTATAGCATCTCCCTTAGTTCTATGAGGAAGTCACTGTATAGTGTACATTTTACCTCAGTTGAGGAAACTGAGGCATAGAGAAATTAAATCATTTGCTCAAAGTTTCACAGCTTTTAAGTGATAAAACTGGAAGTCAAATTAAGATCTCTGAATCAAGAGCCAAAACTTGTAACCACTGGCATTCTTAAACATTTTTTTGTGCCATGAATCTCATTGGCAGTTTGAGAAGCCTGTGGAACTCTTTTCAGAAAAATTATTTTTATGCATAAAAGATAACATATACAATTCAAAAATAGTTATTGAAATCAGTTATCAACATATTTTAAATAAAAAAATGGTAATAATATTGGCTGAACCATACAAAACTTGTTTTCTTAGATAAAATTTATACAAATATTGGCAATTTCATATGGTACATCCTAACAGTAACATATGATTTTATTAATGATTAAGTAAGATCACGTGATACATTTAATAACTGCTATAATTTCAAAGTAGTGATAAGCATAACATTTCAATATATTTGCTATAATAGTAATATGAAAACATCTGTGATTTCCGTTGGTGACAAAATTGCAAATACTGCTAATACTGCTGTGTTTCTTTCAACTTAAAGTAATGATAAATTTCAATTAGAGATTAATAAAATAAAAGCTGTACATTTTTCCCATCAAAGTTCACAGACTATGGCGAACCAGAGGAGAGTTCACAGACCTCAGGCTAAGAACTGAACTAAAGTCTGGTGCCACTTTTAGGACGTTTCATTAGTTTTTTTCATTTGAGAGAAATGCTTGAAGATTAATAGGTCTTAAACTTATGTTTAATATTTTAATGATAAAATAAAACTTTTCTCTGGATAGGCCCTATGGGCCATTTTGCTGTATCACTCTGCTGTGCCCTATACAGTGCTACATGAAGACAGTCTTATGTTTAAATCTATGCATGTAAATTTTATTTATAAGATACAATGTAAATAAAAGGCCATATAAGTTAATTTTCAAATCCTCAGAATCGGAATCATTCATATGTTGCATTTTCATTTGTAAGTTTCTCTAAGTTCTTCATTCAGTAATATACATGCACATATAGCAACTCTTTGTCTAATGTTAATATTCGTTAGTTTGTTAATAAAATGAGAGGAAGATACCAGGCAAGCATAGGAAAAGGATCATTAATAGTGTGAAGTTACATGACAATAAGGCATCAAATGCACGGTTGCTCATAAAAAGGAAAATATTTTTCTTAGGGATTCTCAACTCACTTCTCGATGGCCCTTTCTAATATTCTCTTGACCTCCTTTGAGATCCTGACCCTAACTTTAGAGAAACCACCCTGCAAAGTCACTACCAAGGTTGGCCAGGGAGAAATGAGTGTCTCTTTAAAACACAATTGTATTTCCTCTTATTAAATACATTAGGATAAAGAACAAAATTAACGTAATAACATTGATACATTTGCAAAAACAACCAACTGTAAAAGAAAGTGATAAAACAAGCAGTTTGTACATTTTCTTTTTACAACACTCTTGTTAAACTAATTTAAGTGTCCTGCCTCCAGCAGCAGCTTAGAGAGGATACTCTTTAAGTGATTATTCCTAAATAGGTTATTATGTTAAATGAACTCCTTAAGAGCCACATATGTGGCATCTGGTTAATCCATTACATTTGTAATTACAAACCAGTGCTTTTTACGGCAAGAAAATTATTTTATATGCTCCACAGCTGCACTTAAGGACAGAAGCCTCAGCCCATGACATTCCTCTTGATAAACATTAAGGGAAGCACTATCCTGTACCCAAGGGTGATTACGCTTCTTAAATCACTTCTAATGTGCTACAGAAAGTCTCTTCTAATCCTATTTCTGTGAAAGAGCAAACTTTGTATTCCATATGGGCTTGTAGGACTGAAATTCTTTTTGCTCTTAGTTTTAGCCCATGTGTCTATTTTAATGACCACTGCAGAGCAGATGAGCAATCAACTTGTGAACTCTATTATACAAGTAACTTACACAGCATTGAAAGGATGTGAACATTGAGCTATGTTCACATTACACATCTGATGCTCAGATTTGGTTTACTAAACTGACAATTGTCAAACTTCAAGTTTTGTTTTGTTTTAAAGCAGGGTGATTAAGATTTTGATTTGATTCCAATCTATGTTCTATTACTTATTAGCTATAAGACTGAACAAGTTATATAACCTCCCTAAGCTTTAGTTTCCTCATGGGTAAAATGGGGATAATAATTCCCTATTTTACAGGGTTATGTGAGAAGTAAATGGGACGAGATGCTTTATGTAAAGTGCTTACTCAGAACCCAGCTCAGAGTAAACATTCAATAAATAACTATTATTGTTATTAAAATATGTATATAAGCCCACCTACCACCAACCTAAAAGAGAATTTGAATGAATCTGTTCAGGGTGCCAACCAAGTTCTCATGCACCAGAGCTAGTGTGAAAAAATTTCCATAAGATGCCAAAAACAGAAAGAGCTTGGATTCCATGTTAAAGTCTTTAGAGGGTCTAATAAAACTTAAGCTGGGGAAATCGAGATTGGTTAGCAAGTCAAGGGAGGAAATGCAGAACTGAAAGCTAAAGATAAATTCGTAAGTTTAAAAGGTCAAGTTATGGGGGCCGGGCGTGTGGCTCAGCACTTTGTAATCCCAGCACTTTGGGAGGCCAAGGCGGGTGGATCATGAGGTCAGGAGATCGAGACCATCCTGGCTAACACAGTGAAACCCTGTTTCTACTAAAAATACAAAAAATTAGCTGGGCGTGGTGGCAGGCACCTGTAGTCCCAGCTACTCGGGAGGCTGAGGCAGGAGAATGGTGTGAACTCAGGAGGCGGGACTTGCAGTGAGCGGAGATCACGCCACTGCACTCCAGCCTGGGTGACAGAGTGAGACTCCATCTCAAAAATAATACGGTCAAGTTATAACATTGATGGGAATCGAATATACATTGAAGTGAGTTTAATAGACACTTGGTGACTAGTAAGAAGATAAGCCATAACTTGCTTCCATTGTCCATCAGAACCTGGCATGTGGCTGGCTCAAAGATATCAGATGATTGTGCACAAAGTGATGTAGTATTCCTAATCATCTATTTACTCACTTTTAAGTGCCTATGGACTGCCAGGCATTGAATTTCATTCTAGAGCTAACTAGGTACAAAGACATGGGTTTTTCCACGAAGGATCTTAGAAGAGGGTTAACATCTGAGCTATAAAGAAAGAGCAATTCTCAACTTTCTCATTTAGGTAACAGAATACATAGTGATGAGCAAGTCACATAGGTAAGTAACACATGCAGAGGTGCAGGTTTGAAGGGAGAAAAAATAGAACCTGTTGGGATATGCTGAGTCTGAGCTCCCTGCTAGTCATCTAAGACCTGAAAACACACAGCTAAATACATAGTTGGTACTTAGGCAAGAGGCCTGAGTTAGTTGCCCTCCAGCATAGGTATGGGACTTATAGACATGGAATGGTGTATTAGTCCGCTCACACTCCCACAACAACATACCGCAGACTGGGTTGCTCGGACGGTAGAAATCTATTTTCTCACAGTTCTGGAGGCCAAATGATTCAGGATCAAACTGCTGGCAAATTCACTTTAGGATGAGGGCTCTCGTTCTGGCTTGTAGACTGCCACATTCTCCATATTTCTATGTATGACCCTTCCTTGGTGCATTCGGGCTGGCAGAGAAAGAAAGCAAGCTCTCTGATGTTTCTTCCAATAGAAACATTAATCCTATTGGATCAGGACTCTTATGACTTTGTTTAACCTTAATTGCTTCATTAGAGGCCCCATTTCCTAATACAGCCACACTGGGGATTAGAATTTCAAAATATGAATTTTAGGAGACACAAAAACATTATTCCATAACAGATGGAATAAGAATGCTAAGGATGTGGTAGAGAATGGGAACTAAAGCTATTCAAGGACAAAAGTGTAGAAATCTTGCATTAAAGAGTAGGTGGTAAAAAAGAGAAACTAGTTAAGGGACTGTGAAAGAGTGGTCAGAGGGAAAGGAGAAAGCTGAAAAAGAGAATGTTATAAAATTGATGTAAAAAATCAAGAGAGAATTTCACGTAGTGAACAATCAACAGTATCAATATGAGAGAAAGATCAAGTAATAATAAAAAAAATTAGAGGCTGGGCACAGTGGCTTATACCTGTAATCCCAGCACTTTGGAAGGCCAAAGTGGGAATATCACTTAAGGCCAGGAGTTCAACACCAGCCTATTCTCGCAATATAACAAGACTCCATCTCTACAAACATTTCTTTGTAAAACAGCCAGGCATGGTGGTGCATGCCTGTAGTCCCAGCTACTCAGGAGGTCAAGGCAGGAAGATCCCTTGAGCCCAAGAGGTTGAGACTGCAGTGAGCTGTGATCTTGTGACTGCATTCCAGCCTGGGCAACAAAGCAAGACCCTGTCTCTAAAAACGAAAAAGAATAAAAGAAAGAAATGATACTTGGAAGTCCTATAGTCCACTTGATATTGAGTCGAAAACATTTATGAAAAATGAAAAATGTCTATAAGGCACACTTAAAAATTTTTTAATGAAAATAACTTTGTCAAGTCCTATGCCTAAAAGGGGATAGAGATAGATGTGTTATTCTTAAATTTAGAGTGCCTGCTCTATTGAATAGAAGAATATCAATAAGAAATTTGGCACTTTTTTAGTTTTTGAAATATTAATATCTGGGAATATTTAAAAAGGTTAACATAGGAACATTTTTCTATTTTTTCATCTCTTAGGCTTATAATTCATTTTAGAGTACAGATACATTTATTATCTCATTTTGTTCTCAAGACATTCTGCAATGGAGATATTCCTCCCAGCCACACTTAGAAAACTAAGGCTCAAGTAGATGAAGCAATTTTCCCAGCATCATACAGTGTTTCAAGATAGAGGAAAGACAAAATTTAGCTCATGCCACTCTTGCAGTTTTTACAGAATGCCTATTGTGCACCAAGTGCCAGCTACCAGAGACAGAGATGGATAAAAGGAAGCTTCACTGTACCTTGCCAGCTACTCCCCCATGTCCTTCCTTTACTTAGGCCCCCATCTCTCTTGGATACAAGTCTCTGCTTAATTTGAAAAGGGCTGAGAAAGCTGTGATACCTACAATAACATCAACAGTAGCAGTTTCCCTAAAGAGCCCATATGTGTAGGGGAAGGTGGGAGAGGAAGGGGTCTACACCAAAGGCAGACCCTACTGGCAATCACTTATCTATTTCTGTGACCATGGATGAACAATTTTAATTCAGTTCTTCATATTATGAAGCTCCCAAGGCCAAATTCTTCCACTGTATTTGGACTGCTTTTGAAATTAGATCATTAATATGTTGAACCTAGTTGAGACTAGTAGTCATGGCTCATGGTTCATAGTTTGTTCACCACCTGTGCAGGGACACAGGAACGAACTAAGTGACATTTAGGTATCATATACAGTAGTAGTAGTAGTAATAGTAGTAGTAGTAATAGTTTTGGATAAGCACTATCAGCTACTGAATCAAAATCTCTGAGAATGGGATCTAGCAATTTGTGTTTTACCAAGCCCTCGAGAAAGGCTATAACACAAGAATCACTGGTATACAGCTATAGAATTCTTTTCCTCTACTATTTGGACAGAAATAGTGTCATGAATGTTCCTAGCAAAAATAGAATCCATCCATCAATGTAAAAGTTAATTCAAGAACATGTTTTACTTGAATCATTACCAGTCTATCTTTAATTATTATTACCTTTATCCACAGGAAGCTTTAAAATCTCTAAGATTAATGTCCAAGCAAGCTCTCAGTACTGGTTAGTGCCATGTGAATAAATATATACTCCATATTAATGACATTGAAAGTTAAACTATATGACATTTCTCTCAATTCACCCTCATCTCATTGATGTTTCCAAAAGTATTATGTGTGTTGATATTGTCTCTTCATGTTAGAGTATCAAAAATGAGTGCCAAAATGTTTATATTTATTCTATAAGTAATAAAGTAATGAAGGTTTATTATTTTTAAACTTTCATTTTAGGCTCAGGGTACATGTGAAGGTTTGTTACTTAGGTAAATTCGTGACATGGGGGTTTGTTGTACAGATTATTTCATCACCCAAGTATTAAACCCAGTACCCGATAGTTACCTTTCTGCTCCTGGCCCTCCTCCCACCCTCCACACTCAAGTTGATCCCAGTGTCTATTGTTTCCTTCTTTGTGTTCATGAGTTCTCATAATTTAGCTCCCACTTATAAGTGAGAACACACAGTACTTGGTTTTCTTTTCCTGCATTGTTAGTTTGCTAAGGTAACAGCTTTATCCATGTTCCTGCAAGAGACATAATCTCATTCTTTTTATAGCTGCATATTATTCCATAGTGGATATGTACCATATTTTATTTATTCAATCTATCATTGATGGGCATTTAGGTTGATTCCATGTCTTTGCTATTGTGAATAGTGCTGCAGTGAACATTCATGTGCATATGTCTTTATGGTAGAATGATTTATATTCCTCTGGTGATATACTCAGTAATAGGATTGCTGGGTCAAATAATAGTTCTGCTTTTAGCTTTTTGAGGATATACTGCTTTTCGCAATGATTGAACTAATGTGCACTCCCACCAACAGTGTATAAGTGTTCCCTTTTTTCCAAAACCTTGCCAACATCTGTTATTTTTTTGACTTTTAAATAGTATCATCTCCTACCAGTCAGAATGGCTATCTCATTGTGGTTTTGATTAGCATTTCTCTGATGATCAGTGATATTGAGCTTTTTTTCATATGCTTGTTGGCCACATGTATGTCTTCTTTTGAAAAATGTCTGTTTATGTCCTTTGCACACTTTTTAATGGGGTTATTTTTCTCTTGTAAATTTAGGTTCCTTATAAATGCTGGATTTTAGACCTTGTAAGATGCATGGTTTGCAAAAATTTTCTTCCATTTTGTAGGTTTTATGCTCACACTGTTTATAGTTTCTTTTGCTGTGCAGAAGCTCTTAGGTTTAATTAAATTCCATTTGTCAATTTTTGCTTTTGTTGCAATTGTTTTGATGTCTTCGTCATGAAATATTTGCCAGGTCCTATGTCCAGGATGGTAATGCCTAACTTGTCTTCCAGAGTTTTTATGGTTCGAGGTGTTTCCATTTAAGTCTTTCATTGATCTTGAGTTGATATTTGTATATGGCATAAGGAAGGGGTCCAGCTTCAGTCTTCTGCACATGCCTAGCCAGTTATCCCAGCACCATTAATTGATTAGGAATTCCTTTTTCCTGTAGAAAGCTGAAACTGGATCCCTTCCTTACACCTTATACAAAAATTAATTCAAAATGGATTAAAGACTTACATGTTAGACCTAAAACCATAAAAACCCTAGAAGAAAACCTAGGCAATACCATTCAGGACATAGGCATGGGCGAGCACTTCATGTCTAAAACACCAAAAGCAATGGCAACAAAAGCCAAAATTGACAAATGGGATCTAATTAAACTAAAGAGCTTCTGCACAGCAAAAGAAACTACCATCAGAGTGAACAGGCAACCTACAGAATGGGAGAAAATTTTTGCAACCTACTAATCTGACAAAGGGCTAATATCCAGAATCTACAATGAACTCAAACAAATTAACAAGAAAAAAACAACCCCATCAACAAGTGGGCTAAGGATATGAATAGACACTTCTCAAAAGAAGACATTTATGCAGCCAACAGACACATGAAAATATGCTCATCATCACTGGCCATCAGAAAAATGCAAATCAAAACCACAATGAGATACCATCTCACACCAGTTAGAATGGCCATCATTAAAAAGTCAGGAAACAACAGGTCCTGGAGAGGATATGGAGAAATAGGAACACTTTTACACTGTTGGTGAGACTGTAAACTAGTTCAACCATTGTGGAAGTCAGTGTGGCGATTCCTCAGGGATCTAGAACTAGACATACCATTTGACCCAGCCATCCCATTACTGGGTATATACCCAAAGGATTATAAATCATGCTGCTATAAAGACACATGCACATGTATGTTTATTGTGGCACTATTCACAATAGCAAAGACTTGGAACCAAGCCAAATGTCCAACAACGATAGACTGGATTAAGAAAATGTGGCACATATACACCATGAAACACTATGCAGCCATAAAAATTGATGAGTTCATGTCCTTTATAGGGACATGGATGAAGCTGGAAACCATCATTCTCAGCAAACTATCACAAGGACAAAAAACCAAACACCGCATGTTCTCACTCATAGGTGGGAATTGAACAATAAGAACACATGGACACAGGAAGGGGAACATCACACACTGGGGACTGTTGTGGGATGGGGGTAGGGGGAAGGGATAGCATTAGGAGAGATACCTAATGCTAAATGACGACTTTATGGGTGCAGCACACTAACATGGCACATGTATACATATGTAACAAACCTGCACATTGTGCACATGTACCCTAAAACTTAAAGTATAATAATAATAAAATTTTAAAAAAAGGAATTCCTTTTTCCATTGCTTGTTTTTGGCAGCATTGTCAAAGATCAGATAATCACAGGTGTGTGGCCTTGTTTCTGTGCTGTGTATTTTGATCCATTTGTCTATGTACCTGTTTTTGTGCCAGTACCATGCAATTTTGGTTACTGTAGCCCTGTAGTACAGTTTGAAGTCAGGTAATATGATACCTCTAGCTTTGTTCTTTTTGCTTAGGATTACCTTGCCTATTCAGGCTCTTTTTTGGTTCCATATGAATTTTAAAATATATTTTTCTGTGAAGAATGTCATTGGTAGTTTGATAAGAATAGCATTGACTCTAAATTGCTTTGGGTGGTATGGCCATTTTAATGGTACTAATTCTTCCTATCTATGAGCATGGAATGTTTTGCCATTTGTTTGTGTTTTCTCTGATTTCTTTGAGCAGTATTTTGTAATTCTCATTACAGAGACCTTTCACCTCCATAGTGAGCTGTAGTCCTAAGTATTTTATTCTTTTTTGGCAATCTGAATGGGATTGCTTTCCTGATTAGACTTTTGGCTCAGCTGTTGTTGCTGTATAGGAATGCTAGTGATTTTTGTACATTGATTTTGTATCCTGAAACTTTGCTGAAGTTGTTTATCAGCTTCAGGAGGTTTTGGGCTGAAACTATAGGGTTTTCTATATATAGAAACATATCATCTGCAAAGAAGGGTAATTTGACTTCCTCTGTTCCTATTTGGATGCCCTTTATTTCTTTCTCTTGCCTGATTGCTCTGGCTAGGACTTACTACTATATTGAATAGGAGTGGTTTGGGCATCTTTGTCTTGTCCAGGTTTTCAAAGGGAATGCTTCCAGCTTTTGCCTATTCACTATGATGTTGGCTGTGGATTTGTCGTAGATGGCTCTTACTATTTTGAGGTATGTTCCTTCAACACCTAATTTATTGAGAGTTTTTAACATGAAGGGATGTTGAATTTTATTGGAAGGCTTTTCTGAATCTGTTGAAATAATCATGTGGCTTTTGTCTTTAGTTCCATTTATGTGATGAATCACATTTATTGAATTGTATCTGTTGAACCAAACTTGCATCCTGGGGTAAAGCCTACTTGATCATGGTGGATAAGCTTTTTGATGTACTGCTGGATTCGGTTTGCAAGTACTTTGTTGAGGATGTTTACATTGGTGTTCACCAAGACATTGGCCTGAAGTTTTGTTTTTTGTTGTGATTCTGCCAGGTTTTGGTATCAGTATGATGCTGGTCTCATAGAATGAGTTGGGAAGAAATCTCTTCTCAATTTTTTGAAATAGTCTCATTAGGAATGGTACCAGCTCTTCTTTGTACATCTGGTAGAATTTGGTTATGAATCCATCAGGTCCTGGGCTTTTTTTGGTTAGTAGACTATTTATACTGATTCAGTTTTAGAGCTTATTAGTAGTCTGTTCAGATAATCAATTTATTCCAGTTTCAGTCTGGGGAGGATGCATATGTCCAGGAATTTACCTATCTCTTTCAGGTTTTCTAGTTTTTGTGCATAGAGTTATTTGTAGTAGTTTCTGATGGTTATTTTTATTTCTGTGGGGTCAGTGGTAACATTCCCTTTGTTATTTCTAATTGTGTTTATTTGAATCTTCTCTTTATTCTTCTTTATTACTCTAGCTAGCAGCCTATCTATCTTATTAATTTTTTTCAAAATAAAACTCCTGGATTTTTTGATCTTTTGAATGAATTTTGGGTCTCAGTTTCCTTCAGTTCAGCTCTAATTTTGGTTATTTCTTGTATTCTGCTAGCTTTGGGGTTGATTTGTTCTTGCTTCTCTAATTCTTTCAGTTGTGATGTAAAGTTGTTAATTTGAGATCTTTCTAACTTTTTGATGTGGGCATTGAGTGGTATGAATTTCCTTCTTAACACTACCTAAGTCATGTCCCAGAGATTCTAGTATATTGTATCTTTGTTCTTATTAGTTTCAAAGAGCTTCTTGATTTCTGCTTAATTTCATTATTTATCCACAAGTCATTCAGGAACATGTTGTTTAATTTTGGTGTAATTGCATGGTTTTGAGTGATTTTTTCTTAGTCTTGACTTTTATTCTTATTGTGCCATGGTCTGAGAGTGTGTTTGGTATGATTTTGATTCTTTTGCATTTGCTGAGGATTGTTTTATATCCAATTAAGTAGTCAATTTTAGAGTATGCGCCATGTTGCAATGAAAAGGATGTATGTTTTGTTGCTTTTGAGTGGAGAGTTCTTTAGAGATCTGTCAGATCCCTTTGGTCCATTGTTGAGTTCAGGTCCTGAATCTTTTTATTAGTTTTCTGTCTTGATGATCTAATACTATACCTGGAGCACTGAAGTCTCCCACTATTATTGTGTGGGAGTCTATGTCTCTTTGTAGGTCTCTAAGAACTTGCTTTATGAATCTGGGTGCTCCTGTGTTAGGTGCATATATATTTTGAATAGTTAGGTCATCTTGTGGAATTGAACCCTTTAACATTATGTAATGCGCTTTGTTATCTTTTTTTTTTAATCTTTGTTGGTTTTAAGTCTGTTTTGTCTGAAATTAGGATTGCAACCCCTGCTTTTTTCTGTTTTCCATTTGCTTGGTATATTTTCCTCCATCCCTTTATTTTGAACCTACAGGTGTCATTACATGTGATATGGGTTTCTTGAAGACAGCATATCATTGGGTCTTGCTTTTTATCCAGCTTGCCGCTCTGTGCCTTTTAAGTGGGGCATTTAGCCTATTTACATTTAAGGATAGTATTGATAAGTATGAATTTCAGCCTGTCATTGTGTTTTTAGGTGGTTATTAGGCTGGCTTATTTCTGTGATTGCTCTAGGGTGTCACTGGTTTGTGTATTAAAGTGTATTTTTGTATTAGCTGGTAGTAGTCTTTCCTTTCTATATACAGTGCTCCTTTTTAGATCTCTTATAAGGCAGATATGATAATAATGAACTCTCTCAACATTTGTTTATATAAAAAGGATCTTATTTCTTCTTCACTTAGAAAGCTAGTTTGGCTGGATATTAAATTCTTGATTAAGGTTTTTCTCTTTAAGAATGTTTATATAGATTCCCAGTTTCTTCTGGCTTGTAGAGTTGCAGCTGAGAGGTCTGTTGTTAGCCTGATGGGGTTCCCTTTGTAGGTGACCTGCTCCTTTCTCTAGCTGCTTTAACATTCATTTTTTAACTTCAACCTTGGAAAATCTGACAATTACTTGTATTGGGGTTGATTTTGTGTGGAGTCTTGCAGGAGTTGTCTGTATTTCCTGAATTTGACTGTTGGCCTCTCTAGCAAGGCTGGGGAAGTTTCCATGGACCATATCCTGAGATATGTTTTCCATGTTGTTTGCTTCCTCCCCCACCACTTTAAGTGAGGCCAGTGATTCATAGATTTGGCCTCTGTACATAATCTCATACTTGTCAGAGGTTTTGTTCATTTATTTTTATTCTGTTTTCTTTATTTTTGTCTGACTCTCTTATTTCAGAAAAGTTCTGAATGGTCTTTAAGTTCTGAGATTCCTTCCTCAGCTTGGTTTATTCTGCTGTTAATACTTGTGACTGCATTGTGACATTCTTGTATTGTGTTATTCAGCTCTGTAGGATCCACTAAGTTCTTTTTATACAGGCTCTTTCATCCTTCAGCTCCTGTATCATCTTATTGTGATTCTTAGTTTCCTTCAATTGAGTTTTCCTGTTCTCCTGAATCTTGATGATCTTAGTTCCTATTCATATTCTGAATTCTATTTCTGTCATTTCAGCCAGTTCAACCTTGTTGAGAACCCTATTTGGAGAACTGCTGTGGTCATCTGTAGGACATACAACACTCTAGCCATTTGAGATACCGGAGTTCTTGCATTGGTTCTTTCTCATCTCTGTCTGTGGGTGTTCCTTTTACTGCAGTGTAGATTGAGTGCAGTCAATAGACTTCTATTCTGGATGTTTTCACAGAGTCGAGGCTTTGTGCAGCATTTTTATTTGAAGCTGACTTTTTGTCTTTGGTTTCAGAATAGGGTATGTTAGTGAGGTGTTTTTGGTGTCAATGCTTTAGGGTGTGATCCAGTAAGTGATATTTATCATGTTGGTCTGTTGGTAAACTCTTGCTTGGTTATGTGCCTCCCCTGTGTTTCTTCACAGATGCAGCCATGTTACCTTTCAATTCTCTGAAAGTGTGGGTTTCTCTCCCCCTTCAGTGCTGGCTGTAGATAGTGACTTGACATTCCTTGGCTGCCCATTCCCACTCTGGGGCAATCTCAGTGTTTATGTTCCTTCCCCAGTTTGGAGGCAGCAGGGGAAGGGACCTTAGTAGTGGTTGTGGTCAAGGGTCTTTTGCTTATCTTCTGGGGGCTCCACCCTAGAGAGATACAGGTCAGCCCAGAATGGAGGATCTGTGCCATGGGCCCAAGCCAGGGGTTTCCTGTCTGGTGATGAGCAGTAGTGGGTGGCTAGGACCCATGGGAGACAGTCTGGCCTCCTCTCCTTAGGTTGACTGCACCTTGTTGGAGACATGAATAAGACCTTTAGGGTCTTTACTTCTTTATTATTCCAAGGGCAACAAGGGCAGTTCCACTGCAGAGGCAGTGGCAGAGAGGCTTTTGTTTGCCCCTGGGGGCTCTGTCCAGGGAGCTGTAAAGCTGCTACTGGCTCAATAGCTCTGGTGGGGTGTGGCTGAAGGCCCAGGCCTAGAGGACCTACCCAGTGAGAGATATGGAAATGGAAACCTACATAACAGTCTGGCCAATTTTCAATAGGGCTGCTGCCATATGCTACGTGCCCGCTGCAGTCCCTAGTCACCTCAGATTTTCTAGTACCTAGAGATATCAACAATGAAGCCTGCAAAACAACAAAGATTGTGGCCTTCCTTTCCCTCTGGGAGCTCCATTCTAGAGAGGTACAGACCAATTGCCAGCCTAAATGCACCAGTAGGAGGTGGCTGGAGACCCCAGCTGGGAGGTTCTCCCAAGTGAAGAGGAATGGGATTAGGACACCCCCTTTAAAAAGCAGTCTGGCCATGTTTTTACAGAGCAGCTGTGCTGTGCTGGGGGTCCAGTTCAGTCCCTGGTCACCTTGGACACTCCAAAGCCCAAAGGTTGTAACAGCTAAGTCACCCAAACAGCAAAGATGGAGACCTGCCTTTCCTTCTTGGAGCTCTGCTCCAGGAACGTTTGAACAGGTTTTATTTCTTAATAGACCACCATGTCCACAGAAAACTCTGAACTCACTGATGACACCTGCTTTCAACTTCACCTCAGTTATTCATATGATTTTTCTTCTTTAAGAAAAAGTTTAAATCTTTTTTGAAAAATAATCATGTACAAGACTCAATTCAACTGATGATCATCTGAACTCATAATGAAAATCTTGAATGGTTGACAGTGGTAGCTCTGGCAGGGCCCAATGAAGGTTTTTTGTGCTATTTCAAAATTGTATCATTGTTCACATTTCAAGGATATTTTACATTATTTATATTTTAAGGATACATTTATGTTATTTAATATCTCTTACTGCATCCTATTTTTTCCTAACAGCAGAAAGAAATTGTTGGTATTATGTAGAAAGTCTTTATAAGTGATATTCTTATATTGTTTCTAAATAGTTATTTTAAAAATTAGTAAATCACAGAAAGTACTGTCTAACTGTAGTTCTAAAATATGTGTTTAAAATAATAAGACAAAAAATTAGTAATATTTTTAGCTTATACCTTCAGCAAATATTACAAATGATGCCTTAGTGTTCCAATCTTGTTTCACAAACTATAACTTAGCAAAGAAATATCATTTTCTCCCACTCATAACTCTTCACCCCTACACAAATATTTATGTGTATTCACAGGTTAAGTTCTAATTTTGAAGTTTTTTGTGTTTGGAAAGACAAATGTGATGGTTTTCTTTGATGAGGTTCACAGAGGCATATATAACATTTATTTCTTCATGTAGTCACTCTGCTTGTAGAAATGTATTCCCTTCCACTGACACCTCACTTCACAGACCACGAGCCAAACAAAGTTGCATTTCTAAGGATATGTCAGGGTATTTAAAATGAAAAACTTGAGTTAGATATAAAACTGGATGATATATACTAACAAAGTTTTGGAGCAGGACTCTCTGTCAATAAGGGATGTATTGGAGATTTTAGGAATCTATACAAAGAGACAGAACTACCTCCAAGGGAATCCACACTTGGATGAGTAAACATGGTAAGCCAAAGGACTCAAAAGCCCTTTTAAACAGCTGAAATCTGAATTAATTTCAGCCTGGTGAACAGTATTCAATACTACAAGGGAAAGGTTGAGAAACTGGAACATTAAAAACCGTGAGTTACAAGAGGAACAATGTGAGTAGAAACAGTCATAGACTCATGGAAGCTTTAGGAGAAAGATTACTTTATATATCATCATCTGGTCTGACTCTTTCATTTCACAAAGGAGGAATCTCAGTGAAAGACATAAAGTCACTGCTCAAGGTCACTTTCCTGGGACACAGTTTGCACCAGCAGCCCTGAGTATTCACATTCTCAAATGTTTCCACTACCCCACTGAGATGACAGAGTGGTAAAGGATGCATGAAGAAGAGACAGAAAGTAGATTATCAGGACATAAAGAAAGTTTGAGAGGTTGAATTAGGAAAACAACATCCAGAACGGAAATTGGGATGGGACTTGCAGTGTCATGGAGTGAATCAGGGTAAAAATAGTTCAGGAGTTTCCGAAGGTGGCAGTAAACAAAAATCAAAGTTGAGCAGTGGAAATACTGTTGGGTTTATTTAAAGATCTCTGTTCTTTCCAGGGTGCAGAGAATAACTGGAGGTGATTGTAATGGAGCTAGAGACTCAAAACTTGTGGAAGCTATGACCATAAGCTGTAGTGCAGAGGAACTCTAGTAGAGGACAAATGTGTAGCACATTATGACTGTGGGGTACAGGAGCCCGGGTGGTTGCAAAGAAGCCAATCCCATTCCTAATAGCCAGCTTTGGTGAGTAGGTGGAGGACAGGTGTTTAAAAAGAGGAGCAAAGCAGACATTGTTAAGTATAATCCACTTCTTTGGTCCATCTGCAGCCTGCCTGCCCTGAGTACACCCAGCTCTAGCCTTTTGGTTAAGTACATTCTCTGATTGTCCATGATGTACAGCACCATTTTGGAACATGCCAGAGCATCGAGATCCTCTTCACACCAGGCAATATTTTTCATTCGAATCCCCCACCTCTCAATGAAAAAGCATTTCAGTTGGTTATCTGGTACACATAATACTGATGGAAACAAAATGATCTAAACAATATATTCTCATGTAAAACTTGTAATAGAAAATATCCAAGTAAAGAATTCCATGTGAAAGGCAGATCAAAATACATCAATCAATCATAAAATAAATAAATTTCACAGTTCCAAAGATAAATCAGCTTTCAACTCTAAATGTTACCCTAACCAGTTTTTCTTCGCCAAAAATATGGGATAGAAAATTTGAATCTTTAAAAAATACCTCACAAGTCACCCTAGTTGGCAGACTGTGTCTTTCCACAGATACTTGCCATTGGTTATCTCCTGGGGAGCAAGTTTCAGTATTTGCACTCTTAGTAAATTCTTCTAGCAGCAGCCTATCTCAAAGAGACATTAAGACAGGTTGGACAGACCAGGCTGGTACAAAGTTAAGAATTAAGGACTATTTTTTCAACTACTATTATCATTATATAATTAGTTTATGAATGACTTAAATTTCCTGGCACTCTGCTACGTATCATCCAGAAAGTACTCTTCTGTAGGAGCCCACATGTTCAGAACAAAATAATTTGGATAATTTGAGTTCTAAAAATCCTCTTGAAATTTTCTGTAGCCCAAGAGAATACGTAGCAGGTTTATTTGTTCAGATGAATGAGTAACGGATTTTGAAGAGAGAGCTCTGTCTGATCAATGGAACCATCTGCCCTAGTCTTATCTCTGAAATAAGCAAAGGGCTTGGATGAATGCGTAGCATAGTATATAATAGCTGGGGTTGCCATTACAAAATACCATTGATTGGGTGGCTTAAACACCACTTATTTCTCACAGTTCTCAAGGCTAAGCAGTCCAAAATCAAGGTGTCAGTAGATTCCATTTTTGGTGAGGTCTTTCTTCCTGGCTTGCAGACAGCTGCCTTCTCACTGTGTGTTCACAAAGTAGAGAGACAGTGAGAGAGAGCAAACTCTCTTGTCTCTTCTTATAAAAACATTAATCCCATCATGAGAACCCCACCCTCTTGACCTCATCTAAACCTAAATAGCCACCAAGACCCTTCCTCTTAATACCATCACATTGGGGGTTACGGCTTCAACATATTTGAGGGACATAGAAATTCAGTCTATAACAGTATGCCATACCAGGACCTTTTCCACTAAACTAAGAACAAGACATTTTTATTTTCCTTCCAATATATATTTTGGTAAATACAGACATTGATAATAATCCCTGTAAATTAGATTCTTAATATTCTAAGGAAAAATCATGATTTAATTTTAAAATCTGGGAAGTTGTTTCTTCTCCAATTAAATGTATTTTCACTGTTGGATGGCTTAGTCGAGAGCATCCATGCTGCTGTGAGCAGCAAGAGTCCCCCAAATTAGAGGAATGATTTATTGAACCTCAGCTGGGCTCATATTAGCATTCTAGCCCACAAACATGCTTTTTGTTTTACAAACTTTTGGAAATTTCCACCTTCAATATTGATATTAACTACACAGAGGCTAAGATTAAAAGAAAAGAAATTATAGTTAGTGCTTCTCCTTCAAATATATTATGTGCTGGTGAAAAAAAGCAGGAGGAACAAACTCTTCCTTAGCAATTATTTACTTCTTTGCTGCTGCTGCCTCTGCCTCCTCCTCCTCTTCCTTCTTTTCTTCCTCTTTCCCCATCCTCCCCCTCTTCCCTTCTGTGAAAATTAAAACTCAATTTTGGTTACTCATGCACTTTCATAAGAAGTAAAGCAATAAACCTTCCTTGCGTGCCTAGGTTAAAATAATCTGAATGGCATCCTTATTAAAATTTTACCAAAGAATTATGATAGAGAAAGAGAGAGAGAGAGAGATGCCTCACTCTGTCACCCAGGCTGAAGTATAGTGACAAGATTGTAGCTAACTACAGCCTCAGCTTCCAAGGCTCAAGTGATCCACCTTAGCCTCCCAAGTAGCTGGGACTACAGGTGCACACCACCATGCCCATCTAATTTTTGTATTTTTTGTAGAGAAAGGGTCTCATTATGCACCCAGGGTAGCTTCAAACCCCTGGGCTCAAGCAATCCTCTGGCCTCGGCCTCCCAAAGTGCTGGGATTATAGGGATAAGCCACCACCCCTTGCTCAAAGTAATACTCTTAAATGAGGGATGGATAAGGAAATCTCTTGCTTCTTTGGCTCCAAAGTAATGCTAGACAACTAAACTCCTATCAGATGTATCATTCTCATTGAAAACTAGTAAGATTTCACATTAATCAATTTTTATTGTCTTTTCTTCAATACACATAGTAAGAAAAGCCAAGAGGGAAAATGTAGAGAGATAGCAAAATTCCATTTAGCAGAAAAATGGCATTACTCCATAGCAGGGACAAATAGAAATCTTAATAATTATTAATTATCTTAATAATTTTTGATGATAAAAATGAGCTAACCTTTAAGCTCTTGAGTTAAAGCTAAATGGAAGCCAAAATACATATGACTGAACTCTCAATTATCCACTGATGCAGACAAATGGACAAAACTTTCCTGATGCTGGAATTTCCTCATCATTTTAAGGCCATTTTATCCAGGATGTTAATGCTATGAAATATTTTCTATATTTTTATGTAGGACTTTTAAAAGGTTTTCTCATATTTCTGGGTAAAGTTTTCTAAATGTGCTCTATGGAAATTTCCCCAGCAAAAAACTATATCCTGACTTTAACTTTTATGTGAAACATATGCCTCTCCTTCTGGCTCCTCCACATTCTTTCACAAACGTGTAAGTCATAGAAGCAACTTCAAGAGGTTCGTGTCTAGACTGTAGGTGGATGTGGCTTTCAGAGATAGAACAGGAAGCCAGGACCAGGAAAAATAGGGCAAGACTAAAAATAAATGTCAGACACCATGCAAGGAGCGTACCCAGTGAGTGACTGAAAGGACAGGGCTCCACAGTCTGGAGGCAGTGCGAAGTCAGGGTAACACCAGAGATGGAGCAAACACTAAGTGGGTGATAGGGTTTGGATTTGTGTCCCTGCCCAAATCACATGTCAAATTGTAATCCCCAATGTTGGAAGAGGGGCTTTGTGGGAAGTGATTGGCTCATAGGGGTAGATTTCCCCCTTGCTGTTTTCGTGATACTGAGTTCTCTTGAGATCCGGTTGTTTAAAAATGTGTAGCACCACCCACTTCTCTCTTTTCCTCCTGCTTATGCCATGTAAGATGTGACTCCTTCCCCTTCACCTTCTGCCATGATTGTAAGTTTCCTGAGGCCTCCCCAGCCATGCTTCCTGTACAGCCTGCAGAACCGTAAGCCAATTAAAACCTCTTTTCTTTATAAATTACCCAGGTTCAGGTATTTCTTTATAGCACTGTGAGAATGGACTAATACAGTGAGAAAAGGTTTTATAATACACTGATAGGGTTTAGCTGCTTCTATTCTTCTAGACTGTTGCTTTACTCAGCTGTCTTCCATAATTGATTATAAGCCATTTGAGATCAAGGACTTTGACTTATTCCATTTACTTCTAGAATTATACTTTATATTATTGGGCAAAATAGGAACTCAATAAATAATGAATGAATGATTGAATGTGATTGCAGCCAACTACAGATATGGCCTGTCAAACCATAGAAACAAAACAATATACTAAACAAGTATATATCTACTAATTTTAAAAGATGGTCTAAAGGGTAGACTCCATAATGTCTACATTTCAACCATGAAGAGTGAAGAGTTTAGATTTCTTTTAGTTCACAATCAATCAAAGTTCAGAAATGCAGAGCTAAAAATGGAGATTATCTTTCCTCAATGGTTTTTATTCATGGTGGAATAAGAGGATCCTTCCTAGCTACATGAATCTCAGTGAAGTAGTAATGAGGACCTCCACAGGATTCTAAGCTTCTTAAAAGCATAACTGTAATTTATAATAAACTTTGCACAATAAACATTTGTTAATGTTGCTACTGATGACTCTTCAAAAGCTTTCTGATTTAAAGAAGAGCTGTTAATTCTGGCAGGAGACATGCCTAAAAGCCTGCATTTAAGCTTATGGCTAATGGAAAGGACACCAGAAATGTTCAGTTATTTTAGGGTTTCCTGCCCTAGTCTTAGTGTTTATTAACATTTCAAAACCAAGTTTTACTAAAACAGCTAAATTATTCCCATAGTGGCACAGTGCTAAACACGGAATGAGCAGGAAGGTAGGGCTAAAAGAACTGGTTTAAGGTTCTTTCCGCCTCAAATGTTAAAATGCAAGTGTGATGGCAATGGATTATTTTCAAAGCTTTCCGAAAACAAACATGACTTTATCTGGGGCAAAGATGAGAAAAAAGAACTAGTCTGGATACTGATGTAATTGGTATTAATTTCATCAAATATTTACACCATTAAAAAAGAGAGCTGGTTTCAAATTCTGACCTAAAAATAGATAATGCTTATGAAACAAATTTGAAGGTGTTTTCAATGAATATGAATTTTAAATATATAAGTTTGATTTTTAAACAATTATATCAAATTTAAAAATTTATAGAATATATATTAAATATATTGTTTGATATTTTTTAAATATATGTCAAATATATATTTTAAAATATAAGTTCAGTAATTTTTGTATTGTTAAAATAAAAACATTCTTGTTTGTATTTTAAATTACTTCACCCAAAAAGTTTGAAATTCAAATAAGATAGAAGATTAGTTATATAGAGAAATGTTAATATAGACTATTAGGTGACACCAAGGGTTTATTGTTAATCTTATTAGGTATGAAAATAGAAATGCAGTTACATGGAAAATTTTTCATAATTTTAATAATGTACACTGAAGTAAGTGGAGGTAAAACAACATGTAAAATTTATTTTAGAATACTTCAGAAAAAATAGAGTGAGAGTAAATAAAACAATTAGGGCAAAATCATGGAAACTATTGAGTCTGATGGTTTATATGGATTTGATTTATTTTTCTTTCTATATTTGTATGTTTAAATTTATTTTTTAACAATAAAGGGTTGTTGTTTTTTTCCTAAGTTTTTGAATCTAAGCCAGTAGATTCTTGTGGCTACTATATAACTTTCATTTCCAAAGTGAAATCCATCATATAGTCTGGTATACATAGGTGTTTTATCTATGTGCATGAATTGAATAAACTAATGAAAGGCAGATTGATTCAAAGCATAACAAACATTTTACAAACTGGTTCATTACTGAATTATATTAAACTCTTATTTTAAAATATTTTCCAATGTTAGCTTAGTAAATATATATATTATTTATGTTATTCATTTCTCATTTATTTTTTAAAAACATTAGATTTTTAATCAAAATTCTTGCTCTTTAATTCATTTAAGTATTAAAACTCCTAGCTAATTTGGGCTAACACTCTGCATAAGTATGAAAAATATAAAATGTATAGACATTAGGTAAAGTTCTAATCAGAAGGCAGGGTTAGGCCTTCATTTTGTGGCTTCACTCTGAAGTGATGTGAATTCCTAAAACACAAAATATGTTAAAATTCAAACATAAATGCAAAAACATTATTTCAAATGATTCTCCCCTTTGTTCTTCTAAACTAGCATGTATATTTTTTAACCCATGGTATAAATATTTTCTGGCAAACTCATCTTAGATCCTTTCTATAAGAAGCAAGATAAAATATACAGATAAATAATAAAATAAATATTCTGGCTAGCTAAATTTGGTATGTGGTGATCAGTATTCCAGAGTTTTTGCCCAATTTCCAGAGCGGATTTATTCCTAGGATCTTGTTCTTAAGCACTTTAGCAATTCTTCTGTCCTGTAGTTGGCAGAGATAGGAAATTTCCTCTCTGGAGGTGACCTCTGTCCTGCTCAGTGGATTAGATGATTGCATGGTTACAGTCCATTGGCTTTGATCCTGGCATGCAAATGTTCTACTCTGCTCTGCACAATCCCTCTTTCTCCCTTGCAGGCTGATCCTTTGTTAGCAGCAAACACCCTCACTGCAGGCCTGTCACAGTGATTTAGTAAAGGCATATTTTACTGAAATAAGAAGCCCAGTGGTGTTGCTGGAACTGATCAAAAGCCATCAGTGAGCTGACAGATTGTTATTTATGCAAGATTGGCCTTGGGTCTTTTGGAGGAAGAAACCGCCACATATATACTATGAAAGCCAATGCATGGTCACAAAACTGATGTCTAAAAGAAAGGAAAAATGTTTTTCCAAGTAGAAAGGTACATAGTTTTGAAGAAATGAACGAATAACCCATATCTTTACAGATCCTCCGATAAAACATTCCATTTTTTATTTACCTGCCATTAATTCACTGATTTATTCTTTCATTCTCTCTGCTCCATAGAATTTACATTATAGTAGTGGGTTTTGACAAGTAATCAGGCATCAAGTGACCAGGAGACACAGAGAGATACAGTTTACTTCCATAGTTCATTGTTCTCCTCTCCACTTACCCCTTGGGCTCCATTTACAGCTGGACTAAAATAGAAAGCAGTATGGTATTTTCCAGGTAATTGAGGGCAATTTCTACCTCTGCACTTCCATAGGAGAAGAGTTGATTAGTAGGACACATAGCATCAAGGATACTTAGCCTTGTGAACTGAATCAAAGAGATGACCTAATCATTCTCAGTAAAGGTGGCCCAATGCCAGTATGGAAGCAAGGAAAAGTTATGAAGCCATAGAAAGGGTAGTGAGATTGGCCTTTAATGGCACTAAGAGTGGAGATAGTTAAGAAACCTATCTGAGTAAGAATGGGATACTTAATATTATTTTTGGTTACCTGACCCTTAAACTGCTCCCGGGCAAGTTTTCATCCCCCTCCCCAGAGTCCTCGCTTCTACCTTCATATTCCATTCTAACTTCTGCCAACTCTTCCTTTTGGGAGGCACAGTGTCACAATATGAAACACTGCTAAATTTACTGATTATTATTTCTTCTGCCCATGCACTCACAACCTGCCTTACTTTAGTCTACAATGAGGATTTTCATCTCTAAAAGAAAAAGGAGAAATCTGTTGAATTTAATGGTATCTTTGCCACTATTTTCATAATTTATTGATTCTTCATGTTCATTGTAAAAATTTCTCTCTTATCTTCCCCTAACAGTAAAAATATATTGTCAATTGATCAGAAGACCTGACAGATGCATTACAGTTTACAGGCAAAGAGTAGATCTTCAGGAGATAAGCAGAGAAAGAGCAATAAGTTGTATGAAACAAAGCTTTTATAATACAAATCCTAGATATTTATTTTTGCCAAATTAAAATCTATCTCACAGAAATTATGTTATACATATAATATAACATGTATTATTTCATATAATACTGCAGAAAGTTGCTTACTTTGGGTGATGGAAATAAGGAGGAGGAAGTTATAAAAACAACACATTATTTGAAGTCTATAGTTATTCTGGTTCTACTTCTAATTTTCTGTGTAGTCTTGAGATAATCACAGTATCTTTGGTCTATAATGATCTCATTCATAAAATGAGGTTAATAATTCTGAGAAAAGCTGGAAAAATAAATAATATATGTGAAAATACTTTGAATAAATTTTAAGTAAACATTATAAACAGAGGACTTAGGAGGACTCCTTTGAACAGCTGGATAATTGAATTAGTGGTGCTAATCTCCATGTGGTTCTTGATTTATTTATGCACTTTTCAGCTCGTTTAGTCTTATTTGCCAAAATGAAAATCACATATACTGGATTTGGAATAAGAATCCCAGTGGTATCACTTTAGCAATGCAAGTGAGGTGTTTTAGAGGCTGATACCTAATCCTCTGGATAAACTTCCTCTAGTCCTCATAGGTATATGTGTGCGGAGGTTTGCCAGCCACATTAGCAGACAGGGCTGTGTGGAAGTCTCCTGTGACTCTCTCCTTTAATACTGACCTCATGGCTCCCCCAGTGTGAGGTAACACTTCAGAACACTACACACTGCTCCACAAGCAAAAGAAAACATTTTGGCCGGGCGCGGTGGCTCACGCCTGTAATCCCAGCACTTTGGGAGGCCGAGGCGGGCGGATCACGAGGTCAGGAGATCGAGACCATGGTGAAACCCTGTCTCTACTAAAAATACAAAAAATTAGCTGGGCGCAGTGGTGGGCGCCTGTAGTCCCAGCTACTCGGGAGGCTGAGGTGGGAGAATGGCGTGAACCCGGGAGGCGGAGCTTGCAGTGAGCGGAGATTGAGCCACTGCATCATTCCAGCCTGGGCGACAGAGCGAGACTCCGTCTCAAAAAAAAAAAAAAAAGAAAACATTTGGGTGAGTAGGATGCCAGGTTTTAGTTCATTTTCTGAATGAAAGAAGAAAACCAGAAGCAGTGAATGTTATTTTCATCTGACCTCAGTTTTTATTCACTCAGAGATGGTGAGACAGTCCATCCACATTTCCATGCCATACCCACATTTCCCTAGAAGTTAGTTTTGTCTGTCCGTATCATTTTGTTTGAAAGCTTTGAAGGCCAAAAACAGCACATTTCCATAGATTCCCATCTTGCTGGAGATGCATGGGCTGGTCTGAAAGAAAACTAGAGCTTTCAGATTCTATTTGAATGGGTAAGGTACTGTAAGTTCAACCATTGCAGTAAGGTCCATGTTTTCAGCAGATTTTAGAGCAGATTCCCCAAACTGTAAGGCAACATCTGCTGCTCCAGTGCCAGCCACACGCCAATTACTGTTAAAGAGATTTCTGCCTGGGCCAGATGCAGTTCTTATGATTAAACTCATCTGTGCATTTCTTGTATGCAGCCCATTTTCTACAGAGGGCTCTCAGCCAGCTCTGAAGGGTGAATAGAGCTTAATACAACACTAGGCTGTAATGATGCCATTTGTCAGTTTTCTAAATCTTGTAAAAGAGTGCAATTAAGTCAGTTTTCTAAAAGTTTAAGGTTTCTTTCTTTTTTTTTTTACAACCAATCTTAAAAGTAGTCATCCTGCAAATTTTTATATACCTCAGCCAGTGTTTTTATATTCTCTGCAGTTTAGGACTAATAGCAATTGTTCCTCAAAGGAGGGATCATCAAGGAGATACCAGAGGTTTAAACAAGGAGGACTCACAGGGTGCTGTAACATCAAGAGCTGCTGCTTGTGAGCGAGGAGAAAATCTTTTGGAAACAGGAAATGAAATTATAGTCATCATTTATAAAACAGTCTCTACAATAATGTTTGCTCAATGAGGCACACAAGAATACTATGGATGATTTTTGTTTTGATTTTACAGGACTTGCAGTTTCATATCATTTGGATTTTATCTGGAGCATCATGCTGTTCTAGTTTTCATCCTTTTTTTTTTTTAACAAAAATTCAACATGTACCTACTATATGCCACGTTCTTAAAAAAGAAAAAAAAAATCTCTATACTCAAGGACTTCATAATCATACCAAAAAAATTATGACAGGAAATATTTCAAAAACAATATGAGAGAAGTGTGCAGGGTCCTGTGGTAATAGGAGAGAATGACATTGATAAAAGTCATTTGCTATATTGGTGTAGTTTAAAAAAAAAAAAAAAAGCTAACAGCTTTCCAAGGCACCTCAATTGTGTACAAATCATCCCCCATGCTGTGAAAATCAGATCTAACCTACAAGCTATAAATGTGAAAAGGAATAAGACTAAAAATGTACCCCAGATTTGATCCATGATTTATGAGGAAATTGGATATCTCAAAATTGCTTTGGTTATAGAAGAGTCATTTAAAGTAGGCTCATAGAAAAGCCTATCTAAAGTATTTTCAGAATTGGCCAGATAACATTTGTAAAGAAGTTAGAGATATTTCATTAATGAATAGGTTCACACATACACACAACCCAGCCTGCATCCCTTGGAGAAGAAAGGGATTGTAGAGGAGTGGGAGAAGATAATTATAATAAGCACCAGGCCTGTCTGTCCCTTTGTGTAATTGGTTGGGTGTGGCCAGGAGAACCCCTGGCAACACTGACACCCAGTTGTCTTCTAAGCATTGCTGATTTTAGAGAACTATGCTGTGTACTGGGTTCCTAGACTAGAGAGAAAATTGACAAAAGGAATGGAATTAGCTTCATGCTGTGGAGATTACAGGTTCACTTTCTTTCTGAGTCACATTCCAAGAATGATGCTATGAGAAATTTGCCTCCTCTTTTCAATCCTAAAGTGTTTATATTTGGGCCTAAGCCAGCACTAGAGAATCAGGCATCTTGTGCTTTGTATAGAGCAGTTGCTGGTTTATTTTCCAAACAACTGGCTGAGATCCTGTGGAAAACAACATTAAAACAACATTTGCAAACCAGATTGCAAACAGGAAACTCCATGTACAAAAGGATATTTTTGCTATTTGGTTTTAATCATCTCTGCCTAAATGTTTCAGGAAGTATCTCTAGCTAAAATTGTATCTATTTTACATATAACCAAATACCTCATTTCTTTTGGGGACATATATGAGAGTGTAACATAGGAAAGATCTAGAATTGGTCCTTCTGTGGCAGGTCAGAAATACTTCTGTTCTTTGTGCTTCTGTTCTGGAATAAACTTAGAAATTAACTAGTATACATCATGTCCTGGTGGTGGGATGGGGGGAAATGGAGAAAGTACACTTTGTAACAAGCCCAGCTCCCCAACCCTAGGCCCAAAAGTTTGGAAGGGCCTCAAAGTACCCCCTGCAGCCTTTGACCAAAGCCTGGCAGCTCCAAAGAGGAGCTCAGTAAAGGGAACAAAGACTGCCAAATACGTTGTGTGCCAGTGCCAGTCAAAGTGAGCTGGCAGAAAGAGCAGCCAGCAAACCAACAGTGCCAAGGTAATAGAGGCCAGGATGGTAGGAGGCGGGAGATGGTTTCCAAGGAGCAGGATTGTTTTTAATTACTTGCTGTAGTGTTACTCCTCAGCTTTGTTCTCTCTGATTGTATATGGATTGTTTCAATCCTACATCCATCATTTCCTCTGACAGGGTTAGAAAGCCAGAGAATGTACAGGGACTTGCTACCAAATTGGGTAGGAATAGGCTTTGACATGAGTGAGACAACCATAGCAGGCTAGGCTGGAAAGCCCACTTCTCCAGATGATGTATCCCAATGGAGAGAAGGCTTTTGCTACACTGAATTCTAGCAACTGGTAATGCAGTGTGTCTAAGAAGCAATTTAAGAAGCCCTAGCAGGCCTTTTGCTTTATTTCAGTTAATTTACTCATACTTATTCTCTACCTTCTGTTTCCAAATTGTTTTGTAGTGTTTTCTAGGACAGGGCAATCTCCATGTCCATGCTGAGTGGAATAGCAAATCATAATAGTAGTGATGGTAGTAGTAATAACTACTATGTTTTAAGCAGCTGCTACATTCCAGGTTCTGCACCAGGTATTTAATCATTATAACCACCATGCAAAGAAGATATTATGATTCATGTTTTACAGGTGGCATCTACAAGAGATTAAAGTTAAAAGAGATACAGACAAGCCTACAGCCAAGAATACTCCAGAGATGAGTGCTTTGATGGCAGAATATCGTGATGGGAGGTGGTGACTCAAAAAGGGTCACCTAACTTAGATTCACTGGGACAGGAGAGAGGTAGATGAGAGAAGTTGTTAGAGGAAGTGATATTTAAATTGAATAATGAGGAATAAATAAGAATTAGCCAGGCAATGGGCGAGGAAAGGGTACCTAGGCAAAGAAAGCACTTGTACAGAAGTCTTAATAATGAGATCATATCAGCTCAAAGTGGTTGGAACATAGAGTGTGAAGAGAGCATAGGTGAGAGATGAGGCCACAGAGTTCAACAGAGAGCCAGATGGAAGTCTTTCTTGTCCTTGTGGGGAAGTTTAATTGATTTTTAGACAAATGAAAATATTTGAATGGTTTAAAATAGGGGAGAGAGAAAATCAGATTTGCAATTCAGAGAACAAATTGCAGACAGGAGAAAAGCAAAACAAAGTACCCAGAGAAAGGGTAATTCCAGCCATCTAGGTAAGTACTGGTGATGTTCTGAATAAGAAAAGATCTTTAGAAAGAAGAATCCCTGGGCATGGTGATTTGAATGAAGGTAGGGGGTGGAGTGGGGGAAGAAGATAATCAAGAATGCTACCCACACTAAAATTGTGCAGACAAATGTGCTACTCAGTAAAATAATAGGTACAGAAAGGAGGAAGAAGAGTGACAGAGAGGAGTGGGGGGTGATGAAGGATGGTTAGGCAATCTGGATTTGGACACATTGAAAGGGAGAAGGCTGTAAGTGATCTAAGTAAGAATGTCTAGTAGGTAATGTGATACATGGCTCTGAAGCTAAGGTGAGAAGCATTAGGTAGAGATACAGATTAGCAGTTATTGGCATGGACTTAATTTTTCTGTAGAGTAGCAATATGTTTATAACAAACAGCATGAAAGAAGTGCCTTCTGCCCTCCCCATGAAAACTGTTAGTCACAGGGGTACTCCCAGGCAGCTGGACCATAATTTACGTAAACTCTGCATGTGAAGCCCATCAAATCTGGAACTACAAATTCAAAGACCATTTCTTTTATATTTGCAAATTTTCAGACAAAAGAAAGGATGCTGGACCTGTTGGCTCCCTGCTGGAGAATGTATGTGTCCCATTGTTTGCCCATTTGTTCATCTCAGCCATTTACCAGACCTGTCTAGAAACCCATACTGTTCTGTTTGCTTGATCTCTCTCACTACTAAAGGACACTAACCTTTCTTGCAACAAGTCCTGCTCCTAGCTATGTAATCACCTGACAGGTACTTTTTGCCTGCTGCACAGATAAAACAAATTCACCAAGACAGTGATAATGTAATAGAGAAAGATTTAATTAACCTGGGGCTAGACAAGCAGAATTTTATTACTCAAATCAGCCTCCCTGAGCACTTGAAGGCTAGGGCTTTTAAATGAATAATTTGGTGGCGGGGACTAGGAAATGGGTGCTACTATTGGTTGGGAATGAAATCAAGGGGGTATGAGAAACAGTCCTCCCGCACTGACTCCACCTCTGGATGGGGGCTGCAGGACCGGTTGAGTCATGAGTCGCAGGTGCAGGTGGAATCAGTCAGTACCAGAATGCAAAAGTCTGAAAAACATCTCAAAAGGCAAATCTTAGCTTCTACACTAGTGATGTTGTCTATAGAAGCAATTGTGGAAGTCACAAATCTTGTTATCTCTGGCCACATGACTTTTGAGCAGTAAAGGATTATCGGAAAATAAGCTAGGGAACAATGGCTGGCTATTGCGGAACCATGCCCACCTCTTAGCAGAATTCAGGCCCCTCCCATAATCCTAATCTTGTGACTTTTCAATAGTCTTACAAAGGCCATTTCAGTCCCCAAACAAGGAGGAGGTCAGTTTTAGGGAGAGACTATTAGGATCCTGGCCTCATAGTTAAACTATAAATTACTCCCATGGTTAGCCTGGCCCATTCCCAGGAATAAGCAAGGACAGCCCGTCTATGAAGCTAGAAGCAAGATGGAGTCAGTCATGCTGGACTTCTCTCACTGTCATAATTTTCTATATAGAAAACGGACTAATACACCCACCTACTCTCTTACTATCTACTGCAACTGCTTTAAAGAAATACCTGAGACTGGGTAACTTATAAAGGAAACAGTTTTAATTGACTCACAGTTCTGCATGGCTAGGGAGGTCTCAGGAAACTTACAATCATGGCAGGAGGGGAAGCAGGCACCTTCTTCACAAGGTGGCAGGAGAGCAAGCGAGCGAAGGAGGAACTTCCAAACACTTATAAAACCATAAGATGTCATAAGAACTCACTCACTATCATGAGAACAGCATGGGGAAAACCACCCCCATGACCCAATCACCTTCCTCCCTCAAGGGGATTACAGGTCCCCCTCCTTGACACTTGGGGATTACAATTTAAGATGTGATTTGGGTGGGGACACAGAGCCAAACACTATCACTGAGATTGTCAATGAAGAGTAAGAGACTAAGAAGAATGCAGTCCTAGAAAAATGATCACTAGTTCTTCATTAGTCTTCATTTCAATTCCCACATCTTATGTCTCAGCTGATCACTCACCTGGTTCTAGATTACCTAGCAATTCTCTAGGTTACCCAATCACTTGTCAGTGAATTTCTCTTCTGCGTTATAGGCATGGTTAGTTTGTTCTGTTTACAAATTTAAACTCTTCCCAATATGAATATGAATCTAAAACTCTTAACCAGTGCAGGAAAACAAAGGAAACTATTATGTCGATGTTTGGCCATTCAGAGTCTTAAGGAGTCTGAGCAGAGTTTGAGTATTATTGGGCCTCTGTATTATTATTAACTGCATTCTTCAACAAAGCTCTGTATTTCTAATATTACTTTAATTTCTCTTTTGCATTGTCTTCATTCTCACTGTCCCTAACTTGGACCTTGTTCCTCACTATCTTATTTCTATAGTTGCCTCCTAACTAGTGTCCATGCTTCCACTTCATTTACCTTGTGTACCAGTTCTGGTTAATTCTCCAAATGCCTTTTTGCAGTCTCCTTTTTCTGCTCAACATTACTGCTATGGGATTTGGCTTCCTATACCATGGATCCAAATTCCTTAGCTGATTAATCAAGGCTCTTTTATATCTGAAAACACATTATTGCTCTATTTAGCCACCACCATATCCTCCAGACACAATTCTCCCCTACAAGCATGCAACATCATTTCTGTCTTTTTACTTTTCTTCTATTCTCTCCAGTTAAGTATTCTTTCTGATTTCTCAAATAACTAAAAATAGAACTACCATTTGACCCAGCAATCCCATTACTGGGTATATACCCAGAGGAAAATTAATCATTATACCAAAAAGACACATGCACTCATATGTTTGCTGCAACACTATTCACAATAGTAAACCATGGAATCAACCTAGGTGCCCTTTAACAGTGGATTGGATTAAAAAGTGGCACATACACATCATGGAACACTACACAGCCATAAAGAAAGAATGAAATCGTGTCCTTCACAGCAACATGAATGCAGCTGGAGGCCATAATCTTAAGCAAATTAACATAGAAACAGAAAACCAAATATCACATGTTCTCACTTAAAAGTAGGAGCTAAATCTTGAGTACACATGGACATAAAGATGGGAATGATAGACACTGGGGAATCCAAAAGGAGGGAGTGCATGTGGAGGGCAAGGGCTGAAAGACTTCCTATTTGGCATTATGTTCACTATCTGTGACAAGATCAATAGAAGCCCAAACCTCAGTATCACACAATATACTCTTGTAACCTGTACATGTACTTCCTGAATCTAGATTTAAACTTAAAAAATACATAATTTTATTTCTGAATACCAACCCAAACATTACCCTTCCTTAAAACCAAATTAAGCCTTTCTTCCATTTTAAAAATAAACTTTCCTAGTTTCTACATTTTTCCTGTCCAATACATATTTCTAGTAAATTGTAAAAGCAAAAACTTGAAGGGATCTCAAAATTATTTGGCTGTATAAATGGAATAGCTGTATAAATTGAGCCCCCCCACATTGACTTTACCAGTCTTCTGTGTGCAGTCTTGCACTTTATCTTACACCCTAATGTTTGCAGGCCTTACTCCCTACCTGTCATGTCTTTGGTGTCCTTCTCAATACCCAGTACGCTATGGAACTGATTTCAGACTGAATCAAGTTGCTGTTTTAGAATTCACTTAGATAGGCTCATCATTTTAAGAAATCTGATGCGACATTATTTGAGGACTTAAGCATTCATTTCCTAGATTCCTTTCTTTTCCAAACATGGAACCTCATTTGTCTTATTTTATTTTTTGACTGAATGCAACAGGTGAAAATTGAGAATATATCCATGATCTCTGGCAGGGTTCCCATGGGATAAGCGATTTCCATAGAGAGAGGGAAAAAGCACGGGTTACCACTCAGTTCTCTGCTTTTGAACATGAATCTGGTGCCTATGAGTCTTTAGAATTTGATGCTCAGCCACTGTGAAGCTTCACGGCATGGCAGCACCTTACTTTCCCATCTGAGATAGTTTACATGTGACAGAAACAGCTTTCAAGAATTCCTTGTTGCCTAGAGGGTTAAGAAGGAAATGTAGCTCTTTGAGCATCACTGATAAAAGTGAAATCAAAAAATAAATAAGCAAAATAATGGAAGGCTTTTTGTAGAAGCTCCCCTGTATAACAGAGTATCCATATGCTTTTTTTTTTTTAATTTCTCGACTCTTTATTTTTTATTTTTATTTTTTATTTCTTGAGACGGAGTCTTGCTCTGTCACCCAGGCTGGAGTGCAGTGGCGCAATCTCGGCTCACTGCAAGCTCCGCCTCCCAGGTTCACACCATTCTCCTGCCTCAGCCTCTCCGAGTAGCTGGGACTACAGGTGCCCGCCACCATGCCTGGCTAATTTTTTGTATTTTTAGTAGAGACGGGGTTTCACCATGGTCTCGATCTCCTGACCTCGTGATCCGCCCGCCTCGGCCTCCCAAAGTGCTGGGATTACAAGTGTGAGCCAACACGCCCGGCCTCTCGACTCTTAATGACTCATTAAAACCATTCTATTTTTTTAAATATTAGAACAAAACCATTTGAACACCATTCTAATACATTACCTGTAATTGTTGCTGAGGCAATAAAGAAAATAACCTCTCCAAGTCCCAGATGTCATATTATGAAGAAATTTATTTATTACTGATGTATTTATGTTCCCTCTTAAAGTGTTTTTTAATCAAAATTGATGTGTATAGGAGATATTTCAAACCAAGTCATTTATCTTTTTTGGTATAAAGAGTCATAGCCAACCACAATAGTAAATGTCACTTCCTAGAGCAACAGCTTGCACATGCTCAATACAAATGTTATAAATTAGTACATAAAGTTTTAGAGTGTTTAATAAAAGCTTAATAGTTTTCTGACGTACTTATTCCCAACTTCTTGGTGCTGTTCATTTCCAGAGCATTTGTACACTTGTGAAAAAGAAGCCCTTTAAACACTGCCTACTTTTTACATCCACTGCTCATAACTTGTCTGAGCTATTAAGGATGAAAAAAAAAAAACCATAAATCAAAATGACATGAAGGGAAAAAATCAACTTAATGCCATGAGAAAATAATTTGTCCTTCCCACCAAAATAACCTAAACAAACAGCTGAAGAAACTGTTCTAAAGGATTAAAATATTAGTCAAACGTTTCTTTCTTTGAGATAATTTTGATTAAAACAATTTTCACATAAAGATAGGTGGCTAGTGAAAAGATTGCTCAAAGGTGTGGTTTTTAATGTTGTGGTTAAGATTTATAGACCTTAAGCCTTGAAGCCATTGAGCATTCATGCTGAACTCAGTTGGAATAGCCTGGGAGGTGGCAGGTCACAGGTTACAGTAAAAAGTGGGTAAGCTTTCCCTTACCTGGTCTTCTCTCTACCACAAAGCACATGGTTTGGAAGCAGTCTCACCACTCAAATAAGGTTAAAAACCACCTGAGTAGATCAAACCAGGGAAATGATCCCCTCTTAGTATATCTAATTCAGCTTAGAATTGGAGGCACTATGGTTCAGCAACCCGAAAGTACTGATGAAGCAGAGAAAATGGGATCATACTTCTACAACAATCTGCTTCCAGAGTGGAGCTTGTAGCCTAACGTAAGGGGAAAACAGAATGAGTACTGTGTCTCATACGGTAGGGGAAAAGGGAGCTAGAATGACAGATTTATCACAGCTCATCTTGTGGATTTAACATTCTTTTACTGCAAAATTGAAAAATACTCAAAACTCGCAAGAAAAATACCGGTGGGTAGGTAAAAGAGTCACTTAAAAACTACAATAATGGTCTCTAAAATATATGCCAAAATAGTTGCTGTTGCTTGGGGGTGGGGAGTGCTTAGAGCTCTATGCTTGTCATATTCATCTGCTAGGATGGCCATAACAAAATATCACAAACTGGATGACTTAATATAAATTTATTTTCTGACAGTTATAAAGTCCAAGATCAATGTGTCAACAAGTTTAATTTCTTCCAGGACCTCTCTTCTTGGCTTGCAGATGGATGACCATCTTTCCCTTTGTCTTCACATGGTCTTTCCTCTTTATATTGTCTGTGTGCTATCTCCTTAAAAGGACACTAATCGTGTTGGATTCAGGCCCACCCACATGACCTCATTTTATCTTAGTTCTTTAAAGGGCCTATCTTCAAGTATTCACATTTTGAGGTACTGGGGGTTAGGACCTCAACATATGAGTTTGGGGGAAGGAGGGAGACACAATTCAGCCAGTAACAGTGATGTACAAAAATTGAAGTAGACTTGTGTTAAATAAAAATTACAGAAGGCCGTTTTTCTGGACTGTTTCTGCACTAAGCCCCAACGGATCAGATTAAAAATTAAAATGAAGTCAACCATTCACGTCACCAAACCCAAACTAGATTTTTTTGGACCTTCCTAGAAATCAGGAGAAAGAGATAACAGCCAGTTTCCCAAACAGACCCATTTAAATCTTCGATCAGCTTGATAATAAAAGTCCTTCTGTTTTAATCCTTACAATGAGCGACCTGAAGTAACCTGATGTTAAGATATCAGTTATCACTATTGTTCTATCTACCTGTCCCCAACTTACCAAGAAAGTAACTTTGAGAAAACAAATAACAGTCTTTGTCCTTTGGTTCTGCTCTCTTCAGCCTTTCTCTGCCTGTAAAGCCAACCCTTTCTATTTTAGGGAATGAAGTGGTGCTCAATTCTAGAATCACAAGAAAGCCAACTGAGATCTATAAACTTATAGTTTTGTCCTTTGATACTTGACATAGCTCATACAGACAATTTGAATCAAACTTATTTTTGCTTACTGATTCACAATAACCTAGGCAAATGTGGCAGTTGAGAGCTTGTGATCCTATAGCATCCCACACACTGTTTGCTTCTCTGTATGCCAGTAAATTCTTTCTAGCCCTCTCTATACTTATTGCATCCATATTTGTACTCAACAAGAGTGTACAAGCTTCTAGGTACTAAAGTTATGTAAATAGCCTTATGTAAGTGAAGACCCTGATTTGTAAGCCTGTGGAATGCAACCCGAGTAGACCACAAAATCAATTTAGTAGATGGTGCCATCGTGTCAATAAAAGAGATGTAAAATATTATAGTGTGTGAAATAGTAACATAAGTAGAGAAGTGATGTCAGCAACTATAGAGGAGTAAGGATTTCTGAAAATTATCTCCTCCATAGAAGCAATGAGAACAGCGGCAAAATTGTCAGAACCAACTTTCTCAGAACTGTGGGAATTAAAGGCTTGCAGCAAACCAAGAAACTGGCTGAATCTCAGTCAAAACAGTAAACTTTGCAGCATTTTAACTTACCCTATTCTCACTGCTCTATCCCACCCCTGTGGTAGAACTTGAAACCAAAAGCCAACTCAGTGAATTCAGCAGACTGGCAGCTACTGGAGGGGGCCCAACAAGTTTCACAGGGGAGTTCTGTCAAACAACATTCCCAGATAATTATTATTATTTGACCTGTCTGGGGTTTCCTAGAATAATTCATTCACAAGTCTGGCTTTATTTGATTTGATTGGAGATTGCCTAGTGAAAACAGCCTTTTTTTTCTGGGGTCACTTGTTAAAAACAATCAGAGGCAATTTTTGAATATTACAGATGCCTGAGGTAGTAGATAACGATTGGGGCAAACAACAGGCTCACAAAAAAGCTTTAAAGGAAATTCTGGGGAATGTGGTGTGATAGGAAGCTTTGGAAAGTTCTGATAATCTCTGGGACTCTGCTGTATATGTGCCTGGGGGTATGTACATGCTCAGGAAAGGCTTAAGATGGCCCTAAACTCTCACCTCTGACTGACCTTGAGTCTGCAATAAGCAGAAAGTCACATGCCTGAACACACATATTGTCCTACAAAAATCATTAAATTGTATACTTTAAGATTGTAAATTTTATGGTATGTGAATTATATCTCAATTTAGAAAAACTATTGTTTATCTGAAATTCAAAATAAAAAATAAGAGTAGGTAGCTCTATCATAATGTTGATTGAAAGAATTCAGATACCTCATTCACATGCAATTCAAAGACAGACAACACTAATCTATGTTGATAAAGCGTCAAGTAGTGTTTACCTCTTTGGGAGTAGGGTGGGTGTTTACTGTAAGGGGACATGAGAAAGCCTTTTTGGGGGCCTCAATATGTACTATATCTTGACTGAGGCTGTGGTAACATCATAGGTATTATATATACCCATGTATAAATTCATTAAGCTGCACACAGGATTTGCTTTGCTATATGAATTTGCTTTGCTATATGAATTATACCCCAAAAAATTTTTTTTAAATATAAGTATAAACATTATTTTATCAAAATTTTGCTGTAGTTGAATATATGTGTATATGTATAAGTAGATCATGATGTAAAATATGTTTATTTCTGTGGGCATGATCAAAGTGTTTGAAAATCCTAAACTAGAATGTTGGAATTCTATGTAGAAACTTGCATAGGTTGAGATATGAGCAAATTGTACTTATCAGTCACATTTCTTGAAATACAATTTTTTAAAACTACAAGTTGTGAGAAGTATTGCTCTAATAAATAACCACACAATGAGTCAAAATCTTTGGCCAGGTGCAAGTGGCTCATGACGGTAATTTCAGCACTTTGGGAGGCCAAGGCAGGAGGGTTGCTTGAGCCCAGTAGTTTCAGATCACCCTGGGCAACATGATAAAATCCTCCCTATACCAAAAATGAAAAAATTAGCCAGGCGCTGTAGCATGTACCTGTGGTCCAAGCTACTCAGGAGGCTAAGGTGGGAGAATCACTTGACTCTGGGAGGTCAAGGCTGCAGTAAGGCCATGTGTGTGCCACAGCACTCCAGCCTGGGTGACACAGCAAGACCCCGTCTCAAAAAATAGAAAAAGTATTCTAGCCTTGTCATTGTCAACTGAATAATGACGAGATTCACAAATTTGGAAAGGAGAGCTTTGTTTCTCATAAAGGGTTGCAGCCTGGTCTGCAGGGTGGCCATTCTGACAGGCTGGAAAGCATAGCCTCCAGTCAGAAGCCAGACACAGATACTTTGAGGGAGGAGCAAAAGGAAAAGGAATTTACATTGAGGAAGGTGGCACATATACAGATTTAATAAGCTGTATGAGGAGTCATGAATATGGAAGAAGAAATGTACACATGTGCAATTGATTTTCATACCCCTTCATGGGTCTCTTGTGCAAAAAATGCCAGCATCAGCATGATCCAAAGGTGGAGTTTTTGGCTTGCTGACATCAAATGCTGAAACAGAGGACACAAAAAACCCTTACTGCACATTCTCCATAGACTGTCCAGAACTACTCTCTGATTGGTATCAGGCAAAAGAAAAAAAAAAAAAAAGGGGTAGTGGCAGGTGGTTGGTTGATATAAGTGGTGGAGTATTTTGAAAGGACTGGTTTTTGTTTATCCCTT
Organism: Hylobates moloch; assembly: GCF_009828535.3. Classification (NCBI taxonomy): domain Eukaryota; kingdom Metazoa; phylum Chordata; class Mammalia; order Primates; family Hylobatidae; genus Hylobates; species Hylobates moloch. Next base: position 61,279,150 of record NW_026652281.1, on the reverse strand, counting down.
ATGGAAGAAAGTCTAATGGCAGTTAGCAAGGAAGGAGGTATAATGGGGCATGTCTGATCTCTCATCCCAAGACATGGTTGAAAACTCAGTTTTCAAGGTTACTCTGGAGTCCCCTTGGCCAAGAGGACATCTTTTCAGTCTGTTGGGGGTCTTAGGGTTTTATTTTTATTTCTTATCACCAACCATCTGAATCCCAGCTTTAAACACTCTTCTTTATAAACGTTTCACTTCCAAAGCCAGAAGTGACCTCTTTACTTTCTAAATCTTACATTATTTCATTGGTTTCTTTGATACAGGAACTAGAAAGAAATTATTTAGGCAGATACCGAGGGTAAGAGAGTCCTCCATAAGTTTTCCTTTTAATAAAAAGCAGCCCCCAAATAATTTCTTTTCTAACAGAAAGCAGCCTGAAAAGTCAAGCTGTAAGCATAGATAAGCAAGCTAAAATCTTTCACAGGTAAATGCCAGCAGCTGAGCCAATAGAAAAAAGGCTACCTGGGGCCCAGGCATGTTCAACATGGCGGCTCCATCTTCTCTTTTCTTTGTCAGCCACATGTACAGTAAGGAACAAACATCATGGCACCAGCTAGGTAGAGAACCCACAGTAAGGAACAAACAACATTGCACCAGCTAGGTAGAGAACCCATCTGCATAAAACAGGATTAAGGTGGGATGGCCAGTTTCTTTGTGCACTATGCAAACATCATACACATGGTTTGATCAATCTCTTGGGTTCTGTGCAAATCAGATACTGCCTTCTCAAACTGTCTATAAAACCCCATGCATTTCACCACAAAACCGGAAGACCTACTCAGGTGCCCCTCTCTCTCTGCAGGAGAGAAAGCTATTCTCTTTTACTTTTGCCTATTAAACTTCCACTCTTAAACTCACTTCTTGTGTCTGTGTCCCCGATTTCCCTGGTGTGGGACAATGAACCTGGGGTATTTACCCCAGACAACAACGCTGCTTCATCTTTATTGTAGTATATTTACCTCTGATATTAACCTGGCATGGTATTCTTGTATTATTTCCTTTCCTGATAATAAAATCCTGGGAAATCCTGGGATCACATGATTATATTATTCCTTTCCTCATTTCCCATAAAGCTTTGTGTTGTCGTTTGCAAATAATAGATATGGCACAGAAGAAAGAAATCAATAAATGTAAGTGACCCTAAACTATGTAAATTTAGAAGTTTAAAATTTATGTAAGAATATAAAAATCTAATACTTAAGTACAAATAAAAACTCATCAAACAATAGGTAAGTAAAACTGTGTGTATGTCTGTATAGATGTATAGATGCATGTATGTATGTATATAACTTATTGTATGTACCTGGAAGTTTAAATCTATCATTCATTAGCAAGTCAAAATGATTACTGGATTCTGAGCTCAAAAGTCCCCTTTTCTGTTCTGTACCTCATCTATAGGTTGCCAAACAAAGTTCATAGTTCACTGATGTCAGGGAGAGCTGAAGAAAATCAATAAGAAAACAAAGATCTTAACCTAGAATCAGAACGAAGGATTTTGACTCTTCATTAGAACAAGCAAGCTTTTATCATCACTTGGCTTGGACATATACAAAGATAGAGATGAACCATGCTCCTGAATCAAATAACTTTTGGCTTAATTTTTTTTTTAAATAGTGAAAACAAAATTTGTCTCTTTCTAATTGAACCTCACCCTTTATGTGATGTTTTGTGATGAAGGCAATAAATCACAGAATCCAAATAGGAATAAAATATGTATTTCTTCAGGGTTGTGCCTTTCATGGACAGCTCATGGGTCAGCAGTTTAAACTGCATGTCATCTCTCTTGTTGGTAACTGTTGCTATTCTTTGCTGATTGACTGTAATTGATTGGCCAGTGGGTGGTAAACAGCAGGACAGTGAGACCGCACAGCTTAAATAGCAATGAGGAAGCACTTCAGATATTTTTCAAGACCTTAAGTGGTCTAGTGTTTATTTTCTTTCAAAGGCACATATGTAACTGTGCAATCTTAGCTGTAAGAAGATAAATTCTTTTTGAAAAGCAGAATTCTTACAAAAATATATGCTTAGTCAAAATCCCAGGTATTACTAAATACTCATTCTCTTGTGATCATCTCTTCATGTCTTAATTTAAGCATCTTCAATTGTGAATCTACTTCTTGGCAGAATTCTTCTTCACAAATTTTGAGTAGATAATAACAGAAGAGCTTTCCCCAACTTCAACATCTCACTTTCACATTCATAAGATTTGTAATTTAAGAGCTGACATTCATAGAAGATTCTCTTTAATGTACATAACACCCAATCATTGGCTTAAAAAAAAAGAGTAGGATGGCAAAATAAAAGCAGTTTTCACTGATTTTACTTCTTGTTGAGAGTAAGGTTTAGACACATGTCTACTTTAAGTCTACTTTTGATATGGTACTGAGAAAGCTTCAACCACCTAGATTTCAGACCTGTGATCTAAGAATAGAAAGTCATAATTTATTATCAGTAGCTGTCATGTCTGGGATTTGATTTTTACCCCCCTTACATGCTAATAAATTAATCTGTTACTGTTTCATAGATTCTGGTAGAAGACACAAGACTCCTGGCTCAAAAACAAATAATTTTAGTATTCACAGCACAGCAAGTTGATGAGCATCAGCATGATATGTTGGTTTTGCTCTACTTCCTATGGGGGTAATGCAGAGAGCCAGATGGAGAGTGCACACATAGCAGATTTGCTTGCAGTTAGAAGAAAGAAAGCAGCAGCATGCCCAAGAGTAGTCAGGAGGAGTCCTGAATTTTCAAAATAGGTCTAGATAATTCTTACTGTCTTCCCAACCATTACCCCAAAGGCAGCCAAAAAGAGATGAACATTTTCTATGGACAGCAGCATTCAGTGACCAAACTGCCTTACTAAGATGTGTCAACTAGGAGGATGTGATGAGGGGGAGTCAGAAATATCTTTGAACTGATTTTTGAAGACTTTCTAGTGCTCAACAATACCCGATGCCTGTAGATGGTGTGGAATGTGGAATGTCCATCAAATAAATGGCCCTTAATAATTAGCCCATTTTGAGGCCAGGCGTGGTGGCTCATCCCTGTAATCCCAGCACATAGGGAGGCCGAGAAGGGCAGACCACAAGGTCACGAGTTTGAGATGAGCCTGGCCAATATGGTGAAACACTGTCTTTACTAAAAATATAAATATTAGCTGGGCGTGGTGGCAGGTGCCTGCTGTCCCAGCTACTCGGGAGGTGAGGCAGGACAATCTCTTAAATCCAGGAGGTGGAGGTTTCAGTGAGCTGAGATCGTGCCACTACACTCCAGCCTGGGCAACAGAGCGAGACTCCATCTTAAAAAAAAAAAAAATAGGCCGTTTTGGACTAACCTTTGGTACTAAGGGCATACTATTTTTCAACTCCAGGTGGGCTGGAAAGCAGAAAACGTGACAGAGTTTAATTTCAAAGCCTACAGCGATGTTGCCAGAGATGAGACAGTAACATCAAAACCAGAAAAAGTTTCAACAGTAGTAAGATACCAACAGTAGCTCCAAGAGAGAGTCAAGGGTCAATGCATGCAATTTTTCAGGAGTAAACAGGGCCAGCGCATCATGAAATGTGGCTTTTTTTATTTCTGCAAAACAAATGAGTCAACTTTGACAGAAATCAAAAGTCTAATATACATTGATAGCTTCTGCATCAGAAACATACAATTCTTTACTATGTGCCCAGTCCATGATGGTGGCTGTGTCATGTCTGCTGTGATGATGACCTGGGCGGCACAGGGTTTATCAGCTACTTGGCCCTAAAGAGGAGTGTCTTTAATCTGCCTGTCTGAGATCTTCTAAGTGACAGACCAGATGGCTCTGACACTAATAACGACCCAGGAGTCAACAGAAATGTAGCAAAGCTGAACAAAGGGGGATTGACCAAGGCTATGAGGACTGCCCTGAGTTTGCTTACCAAGAGGATTGACTGTGTCTGCTTTTGGTTTCACATAGCTGACCTTGACGCTGAACAGTGAGTGGCAGCAGCTCAGTGGACACCATCAGGTGTCCAGCTAAAGCTGAATTATCAGTGCACCAGGCCCAATCATTTAGTGAAGCCTCTTTGAATCTAGGGTCCCATGGTTCCAGCTACTTTAATTCCATTTTGATGTAAAACTGAGATGACACTCGGGCCGGGCTAGCTGCACTAATGAATATGCCATTGCCATTTAGTGAGGCCTGTGGGTTCCCACCTATCTTGTTAGTCATGAGTTCAAGTTAACCCACTCCTGTTTTGGGTGAGAGATACTAAGCAGAAAAGCCACACGGGGTCCCCTGTGAGTAAGGCATTCCATTTCAAGAGCCTAGTATTAGCACAGGCCAATAGCTGCATTTCAAAAGGGGTGTACTTGGTGCCTGTATCAGGCAGGTGGTGCTGTTTCACTGGGAAATAGCCTGAGTCTTCCCATAGTCTTTCAAGTCTATAATTGTGAGGATTGTTTTCTGCTAGAGCACCCTGCAGGAGACAGTAGGTGCAGCAGTCCCTGAGCAAGAGAGTGCCTTCTGGCACTTACGGGATGGAGACGTACAGGCATCTACTACACCATTCCATTTTAAATTCAGATGTGGGAACACAAAAATCACTACATTGAATTAGCCCAGTTGGCCCCACCCACAATGTCACTAACAAAGAGAAGTCCCATCAAAACTCCCATCGGTTGAATTTGAGCACCACTTTCCCCTAAGGAAACATAAACCAGGAAGTTAACAAGTGTGTGAATTACAGCAACAACTGCCAGGAGACTACATTGTCTCCCAGCAAGGAATGCATGGCCTGCAGGGTGGCAGCAAAGAGTATCTCACAGGAAACAGGGAAGAGAGGGAGGCTTTTTCTTTGCCCTTGATCTCTCCAGAATTAGGGCCTAAGCACAGTTATGCTTCCTTCCCTGTGTACCTCCCAGCATCTGAGTGTCTGGGACTAGGGACCCTTTCTTGCACCTGCACAGCCCACTGTGGCTCCCACCTAACAGCCCTCATGTCCTTTGGTCACCCTGCACTTAGTGCTCTGTCTTCCTTGGCAGCCAAATTGGGCTGCAGCAGGGATAAGATATGCTACAGCAGCTGGCTCTGCACCATTAGAAACAGTTTTGCACTTATTTTAGGTTTCTAGCAGCCACTCATTTGCAGCTCAGAAAAACAAATTTCCAATATTTTTAGCCCAACCAAAGGCCTACGTCAAATAGGGTCATCATTGCTGACACCATTTATTTCAACTTTTTGGATTCCTAGGCTCCACAGCCACAGCCACATTGCCTTTCAGCTGGGGCCGCAGGGCTTTTTGCTTCATTGTCGTGGTAGCAATCTTTTTGTCCTCTTCCCTGGAGGAGAGTAAACAATAACCAAGGTACGTTTGGGGCAGCTTGTTTCAACCTTATCTCTCACTGCCTAAGCTCATTAACAGTTAGGACAAGGAAGTGCCCTTACTCTGCCCCCTCCATCCTTCCCTACCTCTTGGGGTGAGTACATTCACTACCAGTCCCAGGAGTCCTTCTCTGAACCCAACTTTTAGGGTTCTTGTCCTTCCTCTGCCAGAAAGCCAATCTCCTTCAATATTCTATCCTTATCTCTAAAACTACTGGGTCTAGAATTTTATTTTACCCTCCTTACAAACTAATAAGTTAGTCTATTACTGTTCCAAGGATACTGGCAGGAGACACAAGATTAATGGGTCAGAGGCAAAAGAATTTATTACTCACAGTTCAGCAAGTAGCATGAGCATCCGCATGTTTGCTTTAGTTCCTCTTGCCCCCACGCTTAGGGTGGTGAGGAAGAGGGCCCACGTGAATGCCACATATACAGGCTGGGTTTGCATTGTAGCTGAGGAACACCTTGCATTTTAGAGCAAGCAGTAAGCAAGCCTGCTCTTTGTCCTGAAGGGGAGAGCTTACTTCTCCCTCAAGGGTATCTAATACAAATCCTGAGAAATGGTCCAGATAAAGAATAGTCAGGGTCTTGCATTTTGAATACACCCCGCAGGAAAAGACAGGGAGTCTCATGGCCCATGACAACTGCCTCTCCCAACATTAACATGTTTGACCACACATTACACACCATAAGATACTCTACTAAGTTCCTTTCCTGCCTTATTTCATTTAATCAGCAGGCCAACTCTGTGAGTCAAGTACCATTATTATCATCCCCATTTTATAGATGAGAAAACTGATATTCAGAGAGCTTAATAGGCCAAAATCACATAACTGTAAAAGGAGAAACTAGTGTTCAAATCTAAGTCTCATACCAAGGCCCATTCTCTTAACCACTGTCTTATGTCTGTCCGTCCAGTTGTTGACTCAGGATTCTGCAATGTTCTTCAGGGCATTTTAATAAATATGTACTTACCAGGGTTGGACATTTACACACCCAAAGACATATTAATATCTAGCCAGTTTAAGCACAGATGTTATGAGGGCAGAACATATTTCCCCTACTTTATATGAGGTTGATAATGGTTGCCTTCTCTGTGAAGATACAGGTAAAATGTCTACAAGATATCTTGGAGAGTCACCATTTGCCTCTGTTTACCGCCAGCCTCTCACAGTTTATGCTTATTGTTCTAATGTATTCATAGTGTCCCTACAGGGAATCAAAACAATTATCATCAAAATTTTTATCATGAGGATAGTTTTATTAAAAAATTATCGAAAAGATAGAGGAAAAGGAATTAATTGGGAAATCTTATATGTCTGAGCAGCACTTCCAAACTTTATATATTAGAGCAGTCTTTTCAAAACCATTGTTTGAAAATGTATACACTCTGCAAACACAGTAGTAATCTGATTAAACATTTTCTTGTTTGTTTATTTTTTATTGAGACAGAGTCTCACTATGTTCCCCAAGTTAGTCTCGAATTCCTAGGTTCAAGCCGTCTTCCTGCCTCCGCCTCCCACAGTACTGGGATTATAGGTGTGAGCCACCATGCCCGGCCTGATTAACATTTTCTGGTGCACATCATTGCTCTTCTAATTATTCCTGCCTTGTTTTCTGGTTTTCCCACAACTCAGTAACTCCCCATCTATATCCAACAGATAAACTCCAGCCAGTACATACAAACAACAAATATGCTAGAAATGAGTAAAAGGCCAGTTAACCTGGACATATAGTTCAGCCTACTGGAATAACATTTATTCAATAAAACATTTTAACTGAACACTAGTTATGTGCATGTCATTGAAAGTCCTGAATACGCAAAATAAACTTTAGATCAATTCCCACTGATACGTGCATTACCTAACAATATGCCCACATGTATCTAAAATAATATTATAGTGAAACATTCACAATAATTTAAAAACATGAATTATAATTATATAAATATGTAAATATATGAATATAAATATGTGTGGAATGAAAACATAAATGAATTTAATAGCGAGAAATTAAATTTTTCATAATTTAATTTTGGCAAAATTATTTTGATTCATAAAAGTTGAACAAGATTAATAATAATGACAGTAATAAAAACAGTAGACACTACTTCCAGGAGTTTACCACCTAATCAAGGAGAGAAAAAATTCTCAAGAAATGGTTGCATAATACTTTCCAACCAATATAATCTATGTGCAAATTCCCACTCTGCCTTTTTTTTTTTTTTTTTTTTGACTGGTAATAGAATTTATTCAAATGTGCCTTAATATAGGCGCTGGGGCTTGCCCATGGTGCTCTTGATATATAAGGCCGGACATTCTGCCCGTTTTTCTTGAGCAATGACACCAAGAAGTTGACAGCCAGGTGAATGTTATACACAAGCTCATCGTCTGTCATCTTCACGTGACCAACAGCTACAGCCAGATATAACACCTTCTTCATTTGGAACTTGATTGTGGACTTCACCTCATCCACTTTGGCCACCATGTTTTCGTTCTGTGTGAGCAGAGAAGGGAAATTTCCTGCCTTATTTAGACCTGGGCCGAGGATTCATGGAATCTGCTTCATCAGAGACTCTGAGGCCAAAAACGCATCATACTTCTTGGCCAGCTTCTTGACCAGATTTTTATTCTTATTGAGTTTTTCAGCGCCTCGATGTCCATGTGGGGTATATCCACGGCCTTGGCCTCGTCACAGTGCTGCTGGTCCGCCAGGACACACACAGAGAACTTGGGGGGGGGAGTGGACTTAAGCCTGATGGTGCCCGAGAAGCGCTTGTCCTTCTGGGGGTCATAGTTCTTCAAGCTGATCTGCAACTCCACCGTCTCCAGGAACTTGTGGCGCTTGCGCTGGTTTCCCGTGCGGGACTTTCCGCACTGCCTCCTACTGGGTGTCGCGAGACTTTGCTGCTCATGGCTTCTCCCGCCGCACTAACCGGAAAAGAGTCTGCCTTTTCTTTAATATTTTATTTTGTATAGAGAAACCAATATGGAAAGGGCCCAGAGTGAGAAAGGAGATGGGAAGTAAAATTTTCATTCAGTCTGGACATCTGTAACAGAGAGATATAACCTCTCGGGTAGTTAAGGTACACACAAGCCTATGGGAAAAATGATGTGGTTTGAAAGGTGTTTAAATCCATTTACACTTTTAGCAGATTAGACCACCTGCTACACAGCAATATCCTGAGGGTATTGATTGAAGACAGCTAAGTTTTGATGAAAGAAGGGATAAAGACCAGAATTGAAGTTATTTAGATAGGATTTCAGATCTCTGAGTGAGACAGCTCAGGAGGAAGCCCTTAAGATTAAAGAGGTACCAGCATGAGGGCCTAGGGTTTCTCGGAAAAATTAGAAAGGAAGAATGGAGAGGGAATAAAAGTAGAAGTGGGGATTTCAATTTTAGTTTTCATGCCCAGAATATCACGATTTAATCTTGAAAACAGCATCCGGCTCTCGTTCATTTTTGTACTGACGTAATATACCTTCTATTTGCTAGCTTTCAGGGATAATCATTCAGAATGCCAGCCTCTACTATTCTCATCAGGCTTGTTTGGAAAGATAGTCCTTCTGTGGATGAAATGTATGGTACCTAGGAGTGTACCTAGCCACCATAATTAAAGTGTAATAGGCAAGTAGATAAACAAATGGTTAGATCAATAACAATAAGCCAGGCATTCCAAAGTATTTGGGTTTCTTTCGTTTTGCTCTGGGGCAAGTCACCTGACCTCTTTGTCAGAGTTTCCTCATAGTTAAAACTAGGGCAAATCAATTCTTTCCTATTGTGTTTCCTGGGAGTATAAAATTTGGTTCATTTTAAAGAACTGTGTAGCAGTTCAATATTATAACACTGAACATATGGATTCTTCCCAGAGAAACTTCAAAATATTACATTTTTTGTTAAAAAAATAAAACTCCACTATTCTCACTTTGAACCATCTCTCTCCCAATGTCATCATTGTACACATTCTGAAATTAACAGACATACTTCCTGCTGAGGCACAGATAGCAGATAAAACAAGGTTCTGGGCTCCAAAAAGAGCAAAAGCCTACACACAAAAGACTTTTTCTCCCAGAGGTCAGAAAATTCAGCTTGAAGGGTTGGCAATCACCCAATGTATCATTCAGCATTACCTGTATATATTGTCTGAGTCCACTACAGCAAGCCAACTAAATGATGAGAACTACCCTCTGGAGATTAATTATGTTTCCTTTCCTATTCTGCATTGAAGTCTCTCTCTTGATAATGTACTCCCAGAATTTCAATTTTCAGGTTACATGCAATATTAAAAGTAGTAGATTCATAGTTATGAATTGCTATTCTTTCTCATTCTCATTCCTCTTTTCAGAAAACACAAAGAATGACTAGCTAATTCAACCAACCGTATAATTTGCAGATGGAGATTCTGTAGTGCAACCATGGAAGACTTTTGCTCTCCTCATTGCTATCCTTCTTCTGTTAGGATCATCAAAAGCAGGTAAACTTATCAAAGAAAATGACAGATAATTAATCTCTCAGGACATAGAGAAGAGAGAACAATTTAAATAGTGTCTCTTCTCATTTCTAGTTATATAGGCTTTCATTTTTTAAACCCAACACTTTTAGACTTAAAATAATAAGAGCTTTTCAGAGAAAAAAAGGCATTTTGTTAGTATATTTTTGTCTCAGTTTATAATCAGTGTTGAGACTTTAAATGTCTTTTATAAATTTCATAAGTACCTAACACAAGAGTAGGTATGTGACATGTATTTAGCACTTACGAAATAATTTAGATCCAGACATAAGCTTCATACTAAAATGTTTTTCCTTAAATAATGATGCTTTATATAATTCCAAGAAAACTCAAAAATTTTCTGAAATCCTGCCCCCCAAGTTCAATATAGTTTTAAATGAGGTTCTTCTTCCCACATTGAGGAAATTCCCACAATCATCTAATAAATTCACTCTGATATATCCATTGTGTGATACGCTCCTCTGTTGTTCCAACCTTTATTTCACTTGATATGAACACAGTTATCCCCAAATATACACTGTATTCCCTTGCTTGCCCTCTGTGGCAGGTTTGCAGAATTTTCCTCCAATTGCTCCTCAAAGAGCCTCCAGCTTCACCCATCAGAGCATACACACCCAGTTTCTCCTGTTCAGGGGCTGGTGGAGTCAGATGGCTCTACTTGTCTAGGAACACATATTCTATGTTCATATTTGAATGGAAAAGGGAAAAAAAGCTAAAATACATTAAAGTGAATGGCAAAAAAAAAAAAAAATAGAAAAAGTAAAAAGTGATCAGGTGAGCAACTTTCATATATAGATAATAAATAGAAATCTTTAGACGCCATGGTCTACCAATTCTTATTTGTCTTGCTGATTAAAGCAAAAACATACATGTTGAGGTCAGGCATGGTGGCTCATGCCTGTAATCCTAGCACTTCAGGAGGCCAAGGCGGGCGGATCACCTGAGGTCAGGATTTCGAGACCAGCCTGAGCAACATGGTGAAACCCCATCTCTACTAAAAATACAAAAATTAGTCAGGCGTGATGGTGCAAGCCTGTAATTTGAGCTACTCGGAAGGCTGAGACACTAGAATCACTCACACCCAGGAGACAGAGGTTGCAGTAAGACAAAACTGCGTGACTGCACTCCAGCCTAGGCTATAGAGTGAGACTCTGTCTCAAAAAAAAAAAAAAAAAAAAAACATATGGGAAACAAAAATAAATGTTCTCCAATAATAATGCTGTTCAATCAAGAATAAAGACTAGAAGGTAGTGGTTAGGAGATCCCACTTCAGAGCCTGATATCTAGGCTCTAATCTCGTTCTGCTCCTTGTAAGGCCTTGGGCAGGTTACTTAACCCTCAAGGGCTTCTGTTTACTCATCTGTAAAGTGGGGAGGATTTGTCTAGATTTGTCTATCTCTTCATAGAGCTGTGGTGAGAATGAAAATTAATCATATATGTAAAATATTTAAGTCAGTGTCTAGCATGCAATAGAGGACTCAGTTATGTTAGCCATTCAACTATTATCATGACTGTCTTTAGACCTTTATGGTACAACTGTAATACTTTCATCAGACCAACCAACTTACCAGGTCCACAAAAAAAGATCAGATAAGTAGATACAAAGAATTTCATTTCTTCATGACAAAAACCTGAAGAGATTATTGAATTGACTCAAAATCTCTTACTCTCTGCTCTGAATCTTGATTAACTTCGTTAGTAATTAAAATACACATTTATTCTCTTTTATTCTTTTTAAATTACCAAGCTCACCAATATTAGCTTTTGTGATAGAACATGCTGTGAAAATTACTACATCAGTCTATTCCACACTTGAAATCAATTGACCTGGAAATGAGAAAATAACCAAATCTAACATTTGATACAAATACTATCATAAAAAGAGTGATATGGAGCCCACTGCTTAAACAGTGACTAAAATATTATTTCAGAAATGGAATTTTGCCTAGGAAGAAATTACATTTTAAAATAGTGAGACAGCATCATTCTCAGCAAACTATCGCAAGGACCAAAAACCAAACACCGCATGTTCTCACTCATAGGTGGGAATTGAACAATGAGAACTCATGGACACAGGAAGGGGAACATCACACACTGGGGCCTGTTGTGGGGTGGGGGGAGAGGGGAGGGATAGCATTAGAAGATATACCTAATGTTAAATGACGAGTTAATGGGTGCAGCACACCAACATGGCACGTGTATATATATGTAACAAACCTGCACGTTGTGCACATGTACCCTAAAACTTAAAGTATAATAATAAAAAAACAGAATGTTGAAGATAGAAGAAATATAGAACAAAAGTGAAGGTGGCTTATCAGAGAATTTGTGACCTGGATGTAGGAAGTTTGAGACTTTCGGGGGATGCTAAGGAGAGTAACATGTGATCACTACACTAAAAAGCTTATAACTCTGCAGTCATATGGTATACTTCTAATATGGTGTAATTCAGGCACAGTGCGAATTCCTCCCATGTATACCATCCAGAGTAAATACTGCAAATCAGTTTATTGAACCCCATGATGAACCCAGTTTGAAACTGCCTTCCTGTATAATAAACACTGGTAAGCTAAAAACTGCATTTTTAGATTCCTTGCAGTTAGAAATTTGCAGGTGTTATAATTGGGAGTTTCTTCTGGCTTTATTGTTCTTGGCTATGTAGAATCCAAAATCAGTTCCCTTGACTTCCTGGGACTTCTTTATTCTACCTAATAGTCTGTAATAAATCTCTCCCCTTTCTGCTTAAACTGTCTTATTAGGGTTCTCCAGAGAAACAGAATTAAAAGGGTGAGTGTGTGTGTGTGTGTGTATGTGTGTGTACGTGTACGTGCATGCATGCTCGTGTGTGTGGCGAGAAAAAGAGATGGAATTGGCTCACACGATTGTGAAGACTGGCAAGTTCAAGATCTTCAGGGTAGGTTAGCAGGCTGGAGACCCAGGGAAGGGTTGCAATTTGAGTTCAAAGACAGTATGCTGGCAGAATTTCTCCTTCCAGAGAGGTCAGTCTTTCTATCGAAGCCTTCAACTATTTGGATGATACCCACTCCCATTATAGAAGATAATCTTCTTTATTAAAAGTCTACTAATTAAATTTTAATCTCATCTAAAAAAATCTTCACAGAAACATTTAGATTAACATTTGACCAAATATCTGGGTACCATGGCCTAGCCAATTTAACACATTTTTAAAAAAATTATAACTAGAGTGGTTTTGTTGTCCATATAAAGAGCTCTATCATATCATTTCACATAATCCTCACAATAAACTTGCAGGTTAAGGACCACAATCCTTATTTCATAGATAAGAAAACCAAATTCCAAAATATCTTGCACTGTACCATGGAACTAATAAGTAGCTTAATACAATTTGGAGTCAGAATTCTAGATTCCAAGCCCAGTGCTCTTTCAGTTACACTACTACTGCCAGTAAATTCATCTAGGAAGATAAAACTAACCACATGAAGAAATAAAGGGTGACTACAACAGCAAATACTAACCCCAACTGTAGAAAGAATTTATATAACTATCACATTTATATAATTTGGGCCTAGGGTAGGGTTTTATGGATAAGGTGGGTTTTAAGATGGTAAGATATATGCCAAGGAAAGAGGGAAAACACTCCAGATGAAAGAAACAGCAAGCAAAAGCAGAGGGTGGGTAAAGGCATAAAGATGTAAGGATAGAGAGAAGTCTGGGCTGACTTAGGAAGTGGTGAGCAAAGAAGTTTGATGCCTAGATTGGAACTTATTATGACAGTGTTAAAATTGATAACCCAGGTAGACATTACAGTTTCTTGGGCAGAGAGGCATCTTGATGAATGTGGTGTTCAGCTATTGCTCCTATTCTAGTAGCTCCCAGTCTTCATTTCTAGTCCTGGCACATCAACTCTGTATTTCCACCTGTTCCCACAACATGCTTTATTATCACCTTATATCTCTCATTTCCAGTGCCAACCATTTTTCTCCCAGACAGGTGTTCCTTCTTAACAATGGTATTGCTGTTTCTTCCAGCCTTCCAAACTACATCTTTAATGCTTCCTTCTTTTTGTTCCCTAGATCTAATGTCCAACAGGGCCTCATTTCTTCGTCTCAGTTGTCACTTGAGAACTGGTAAGGTTTAAGTGCATCTCGATGTGCCCGGATTACAGTAATAGTTCCCTAACTGACATCTCTGTTTCTAGTATAAAGGAGGATTGTAGAAAAAATATGCTTAAGCTCTCAACAGCGTGTGGCTGGTTCTCCAAATTCTAAAGGTTATTTACAGTTTACGTAGTAAAAGGGTCACCTCAGTTCTAAAGATCTGGCATAATTCTTAAAGAGCAGTAAGTCTATTAGATATATTCCCTAGCCCTTACTCCCAGGCAGAATTAATTATTCCCCTGAGACTCTAAACTTGCCTAAAGATAGGATATATCACATTGTTTTATAGTTAATTATTTATATGCCTGTCTGCCCCTGAAGTGTAAGATTTTTACTCCGGCACCATACCACTTTTTCACCACTAAGCACTATTCTTTGTTCCCATCATATCCTCACTTCTCTGTGTACCCAATTTAGAGCTCATTATTCATCATTATAATTACTGTGTTACAAAAAATTCTTTCTTTAACATATCTCTTCTTCCATCTTACATTCTTGGCAAAGCCCCGACTCTTAAACCTACCAATCTTCCCTGTCAGCACCCAAACAACTAAACTTTGATGGAGAGTAGTTTTATAATCAGACTGACCAATCTCACTCTAAATGCATGAACCAAATATAATGTGGTCACAATACCTTACATTCTCCTCTAATTAGCATCATTTTTATCCTCTTCATAGTGAAAGTCCTGCCTCCACTTTTTCACCTCACAGTCTCTCCTTTCTTCATCATACTCGTTAGTCTTCTCCTTATACCATTCCACGGAGACTACTCTTGATAAGATAAACAACAGTCTCTATATTGCAAAATCCAGTGGATGCTACTTTTAACCTTTCAAGAACATTTAAGACAACTGGTTGCTTATTTTCCTACTCACTGGTCACTTTATCTCATCTCTTTTGCCTCCTGCTTCTTAGTTCAAACTCTAAATTTTGGAGTGATTTGGGACTCAGTGCCAGCTAACTTTTTCCCCTATCTACACATTTTAAGTATTTCACCCAGTACCATGAGTTTAAATATAATCTGATTAACATGGTGGTCCATATCTGTATCTCTAAACCAAACTCATCTTGAGACTTGCTTATCTAACTGCCTCTTTAGATGTCTATTTGGATGCCTAGTAGCATCAGAAAGTTAACATTATCACAACAGAATGCTTCCTACCTCATCCACCCTCACAAATCTGCTTCTTTTTCCTCCCAATTTTCCCATCTTAGTACTAAATTTACTATCTAAATAAATGTTCAAGCCAAAACATCTTGAGAAACTGTTCTTGATTCATCTTTATTTAAACAACATCCACCATTTAACCATTAACAAGAGCTATAGACCTTCCTGGAAACATATTTCAAATCTGTTCATTCCCTGCTTCCCCTCTACACTCCAGCTCTACACAACACCCAGTCAAATCTTTTAAAACTGTAAGCTAGCTATACTATTCCAGTGTGTGACCTTTCCCTTTCCATCAAACAGAAAAAAAATGCAAAACTTTTCCCTGGCTTACCTTTACCATTGTCCCGTAGAACTCTTTTCCTTAGCCACCATGCTTTCTCCATACTTGCCTTCCTTCTTCTCACACACAGAAAACATATTTCTACCTTAGAATGGTCACGCAGCTGCACCCTCGGCTTGGAGTGCTCTTCCTTCTGACATTCATGTGACCAGATGTTTTTTGGGGGGGTGGGTGGGGGGGGCACGGGCAAAGATGGAGTTTTGCTCTTGTTGCCCAGGCTGGAGTGCAATGGCGTGATCTCAGCTCACTGCAACCTCCACCTCCCAGGTTCAAGCAATTCTCCTGCCTCAGCCTCCTGAGTAGCTGTGATTACAGGTGCCTGCCACCACATCTGGCTAATTTTTGTATTTTTCACCATGGCGAGACAGGGTTTCAACATGTTGGCCAGGGTGGTCTCAAACTCCAGACGTCAGGTGATCTGCCTGCCTTGGCCTCCCAAAGTGCTGGGATTACAGGTGTGAGCCACCATGCCCAGCCTGTGACCAGCTCTTAATGGCTATTCAGGTCTCATTTCCAATGTTGTTTCCTCAGAGACTTTCTCTGCTCATCAATCTAAAGTAACCAATAAATCACTTCCTATGAGATTATCCTTTTATAATTATTTGTATCATTTTAATATCTGATTTCTTCTTAATAAATCCATGCATCCCTTTATTCTTTCTCTAATTTTTTATTTGCCACACTAGAACGTAAGTTTATAGGAGACATCTAAGCCTGTAGAATATGGGAGTATATTCCATATCTACCTTGTTCCCTGCTCTATCCCTAGTGCCCAGAAAAGTGATTGACATATTCTAAGCATTTTATTAGAATAAATACATGATTAATTAGGTCTATGGTAACCATTACCACCCATGATAGAATTGAACTTCTTGGCTTCCTCGTAGTTAGGTTTATCCATATGACTAGTTTAGGCCAAAAAGTTGAGGGCAGAAGTGATCCGTATCACTTCTGGGTCAGAACATTTAACACCAGTGCAAGAATTTCCAGAGCTCCCTTTCTTTCTGTCATGTGACTATTTGGGTAATCCACCAGTCTGTCCTGGAATGAGGACAATAATGAAGTGGGAAAAGAACTACCAATCAACCCACAATAGACACATACCATGAGCAAGAAATATTTATTTGTTGTTTTAAATCACTGAGATCTTGAGCTTTTATATTATACAGCATAATCTAAGCTGCCATGATTAGTACAAGAACTATTTTTGCATCTTAACTAGATGACTAAATTTAATAACTCAGTATAAATATACTATAAATATTTCAATGCAAACTTTAAACATGAGTCTTTTACAGGACTCAATCCTTATGTATACAGTAGATGAGCATCTGCTAACCTCTCAAAATTAGATTGACCATTGTGAGATCAAAATATGTATCTGAGACTGAAACTTGTGGACAAGTTAAATTACTAATGAACAGTAATTCTGTATTTTAATGTCACTCTACATACGTAGTAAATCAAATCAAATGAAAGCTTAGAGAAGATAGAGAACTGAATTGCCATATTAGGAAATGTTTTATATGTATGTTTCCAACTTTACACTGTCATGTCATCATGAAATTAGTGTGAAAATCAAGTAACATTTTAAATAAACTCTGCCAGCTCATTGAAAGGATTCCAAATAAAATCCTTCATGCTATAAATGAAAAGCCAATTTTCAACAGAGACTTAATGTCTATTGTCAAAATAAGGTATAGCTTTATATACTTCAGGCTTTATTCATATAAGGTATTCTATAGTTGGTGTGTTCATCCCCTTCAAAATTTATGTCAAACTTTAATTGCCATTGTAATAGTATTAAGATGTGGGACCTTTAAGAGGTGATTTGGCCATAAGGGAAGGCTATACTCTCTTGGGTGAATTGGTGCCACTATAAGAGGGCAAGTTCAGCCCCCTTTTGTTCCCTCCCTCTCCCTGTCTCTAGCCTTCTGCCATGTGATGACACAGCAAGAAAGCCTTTGCCAGATTCTGGCCCCTTGATCTTGAGCTTTCCAGCTTCCAGAACTGTGAGCCAATACATTTCTGTTCATTCTTAGTTACCCAATCTTAGATATTCTGTTATAGCGGCACAAAACAGACTAAGACAAGATCTAACTATGACTTATCATATAAGTATTTCATTCAGCATAAATACAAATTGTAGAACATATTAGTTCCAATTAAATTCCTAATATGATCAGATAAAAATCATGGAAACGATTAAATAAATTGAGCAATTTTTCTCAAGGCAAAAGATATCTGTGATGACTTAACATTGAGTATTTAGCATTATAAATATATTGAGATTGAATCAGGCAAAGATCACTCCAACTGTTGAACTACTGGGTGGGTGGGTGGAGGGGCATTTAAGGAAGGCATTGCTACTGGTGATGTTTATCTCAACCACATACCCAACTGCACTGTATGTGTTAGCATTAACTTTTTAAACCATTCAGCATGGTTGCAAAATTTCAGCAGAAGTAGGACACTTGTTTGCTAGAATTTTATTTATTTTTCAAATTATTGAAAGCTGTCATGTGTATAAATTTACAGAGAAAATAGGAAACTTGAAAACTTGGGTGAACTTTAAAACATTTTTTAAATTTTTAAAGTCAATTGTATTGGGACAGGGCAAACAAGATTAGGCTTGAGGCATGAGATTGCAGGTAAAGGTGGAGATGAGCAAAATAAGAAGGAAAGCATAGAGGGGAGGAAAGGGAAACAAAAATAAGAAAAAATGGCCCTTGAGGGGAAATGTATTACTTATTCTTCTGTATCATAATTTGGTAACTCAGGAATGTTCAAATTCATTGTACCATTATTTCCCAAACTTGAAATGTACATGTCCTTTGATAGAGTTTTGAGGGTCAATTCTCAGCATGTCAGAAGTCTCCCTCCCTTACCTTTTTTCTCAAAATACTTTGTAATGACACATTCTCCAGTCCAGAAGTGCTGTGGAAATAACTGTTTGTGCTTATGAAAAGCTAGTATGAAGCTTTAAGAATAGGTTATTTTAATAGTCAAAACATAAGTACAGTGTAAATTCTCTTTTTAAATTTTCTAAAACAATGGCAGAGAAAGGATTTAACTAAAAATGTTTTAAGGGCTATGATAGTTAATATTAATACTAATGTAATTATTGATATGTATGCATACAGTCTACCTGTCAAGAGAGAGGTCTCTGAGTATATTGAGACGAAGGGAATGGATATCCCATAACTATGTAGAGATGATGGAGCTCAGAAAGATGCCCCTTTCAATTCAGGCTCTGGCCATCATTGCACTTATTGTAACCACACATAAATAAGTGAAAATGAGGTTTGAGCAAGCCACCCCCAAGAGGAGCCTTTCCATAGGCCTTGGTATTCCTTGAGAAATATCCTTGCTCACTGAATCCCTATTACTACTCAGCCCATGAGCCCAGGAAGTTACAGAGAATATTCGCATAAATTATGGAAAGCTACATTCTTTATCAACCTTAACAAACTGAGTCAGGAGAGGATTTGGATTTCCTTTCTTATTTTCCTTTAATAAATAAAGATAGGAAAATTTAAAGCAACAGCAAGAAGAAAGCACCAGCTATAGTCTGAATGTTTATGTTCCCCCAAATAAATATGTTCAAACCTAATATCCAAGATGATGGTATCAGGAGGTGGGGCCTTTGGGAGACTATTAGGTCATGAGGTTGGAGCCCTCATGACTAGGATTTGTCTGTTTCCATCAAGTAAGGACACAATGAGAAGACACCATCTATGAATGAGAAAATTGGCTTTCATCAGACACTGAATCTTCTAGTGCCTTGATCTTGGAATTCCCAGCCTCCAGAACTATGAGATGTAAATTTCTGTTGTTTATAAACTGGCTACCCAACCTATAGTACTTTTTTATAGCAGCCCAAATGCTTTAAGATAACACCTCTTACAAAAATCAAAGCTTTGTTTTTGGCTTGCCGTTATATAGGATTAAGATATAATTGACACTTAGGGAAAAAGCTAATAGCCCTTAATTAGAGTTTTTAATTCAAATTCAAGACTAACACCTTTTAAAGGAAGAAATGCTTGAAAAGCACTGCTTTAGCTCACTAATGACCACTCCAGTGACTTTATCTGAAGAGCTAATGTTTTAACTCTGATAATAGAGAAAATAACATACACGTATAGTCAGCCTTCCATATCCACAGGTTCCACACCTGTGGATTCAACCAATCACAGATCAAAAATATTGGAAAAATAACAATACAAAAATAAAAAATACACATTTTAAAATACAGTATGACAACTGTTTACATTGTATTAGGTATTATAAGTAATCCGGAGATGATTAAAGTATATGGGAGGATGTGTGTAGTCTATGTGCAATACTATGCCAGTTTATATAAGGTATTTAAGCATTTTCAGATTCTAGTATCCATAGAGGCTCCTGAAACCAATTATCTGTGGATACTGAGGGAAGAATGTATATTCAGGAGTAAAACTGATTTCCTGTGATGACACACAGTAGTTAAGTGAATAATATGAGGTCTTTCAATTGAAGCTCTAGATGAACTTCAGCACCAAACTTTGGTCCTCGTTAGCATCACTGTCTGAATGAACTATTAATACTTCCTCACTACCAGGCAGCTTTCCATCAGTTATGAGTTTCTAACTCATTTCTAAATTTCTAACTCATTTTTAAAACATTTTTAGAAATAGGAAGCATAAGACTTAGGCCAACTCTTATGCTTTCCATGGGAAATTTCCTTGGTGAAAGCAGTAACTGGTTGATGATTAAGTCCGTATCTAAGTATCACTTGTGCCTGGAAGCATCACAGAAAATTCCATTACAGGAAGCCCAAATATCAATGTGGTCACCACAGAAAGCTGCCAGTTAAAGCCCTGTAATGTCTCTCACTTAACACCTTTTCTCCCCGAGGGTTTTGTCAATGTTCCACCCTACCATTGCTGACAGAAGGGATTAGAGGTCACACAAGTTTTATAATTTTCATTGATTTCTTGAATGGAAATAACAGATGCTGTTAATGAAGCTCCCTGTGAGTATACACACAAGGTAATCCCATAGCATCTTGCTTGGGGGTGACATGTAAACTCTGCTGCTCTGAAATAAAACTCCTGTGTACCTGCCAGCAGCAACAGGGTGCAGCACTTTAATGTTTACCCCTGGGGGAAAGTTTCATCTGACTGTCAGGGAAATACTTCCCTTCTAACAACCTCTGTTATCTCCCTCAAACCAAAAAAAAAAAAAAAAAAAGTATAGAGTTTTAACTTTAAAAAGACCTTTAAAAAATCTATGCAATAGAATATGTCGAATATAATAATATCCTAATAGAAAAAAATAAGCATGTTAATTACTAGCCCATCCCGTTCTTTAAGAGATGTTATCTCCAAATACAAATCTTGTTAGCACCATTTGCTTTAAAAGTCTGGTGACATCATTACCTATAGTTTGTAAACTGATAAACCTAGACAAGTTTTAATAAACTAAATTACTACTACTTTAGCTCATAGTACAAACTTAGAATAAAGATAGACTAAAAGCTTTTGTCTGATATAAAATCTGAGGGAAAAAAATAGTAAGATAAAACACTTCCTTTCTCAACAGAGATTTGTTCCCCTGGAGTACTCTTTAATGATATTCTCTATTCAATATTTTCATGGACTAAACATATCATAGACAACAGTCTTCTCTACTGCCATTGTTTTTGTTAGCTTGAGGGAATAGAGCAACTAAGGCTTTATTCAATGAAGAGGAGAAAAGATTGGAACTAATATAATAATGTATTAATAACATGTTCAAGTGTATGGAATATAGTTCTTCAAAGCATCGTGGCCCACTCTTTAACTTTCCACACATCAGAGAATAAGGAAATGTCTAAAATTACAGTGTATAAAATATGTTTGTGATCCCATGTTAGGAAAAACATTTTGAGTTGATGGGAATCAATCAACATTAATTACCAAAATTGTTTTTAAAAATCTTTTTTATTTAGATATCTTTTTGAAAAAGTCTAGATCTGAAGAGAAGAGACAATTGTGGGATAATACACTATAATGCTTTCCAGATTGAAATTAGAATCATCATGATTTCCATATATTTAAATCTCATCCAAAATATTTTGCTTTTTCCTTGTATTTATTGCTCAGATATGTAAGTATATTACTACTTTGCTATATTTTTGAAGAGAAGAAATATTTCTTCAATTTGCTTCTATAATTTTCAAAATATTTTATTTTTTTATTATTATACTTTAGGTTTTAGGGTACATGTGCACAATGTGCAGGTTTGTTACATATGTATCCATGTGCCATGTTGTCTTGCTGCACCCATTAACTCGTCATTTAGCATTAGGTATATCTCCTAATGCTGTCCCCGCCCCCCCCACCCCCCACCCCACAACAGTACCCGGAATGTGATGTTCCCCTTCCTGTGTCCATGAGTTCTCACTGATCAATTTCCACCTATGAGTGAGAACATGCGGTGTTTGGCTTTTTGTCCTTGCGATAGTTTACTGAGAATGATGTTTTCCAGTTTCATCCATGTCCCTACAAAGGACACGAACTCATCATTTTTTATGGCTGCATAGTATTCCATGGTATATATGTGCCACATTTTCTTAATCCAGTCTATTGTTGTTGGACATTTGGGTTGGTTCCAAGTCTTTGCTATTGTGAATAGTGCCGCAATAAACATACGTGTGCATGTGTCTTTATAGCAGCATGATTTATACTCCTTTGGGTATATACCCAGTAATGGGATGGCTGGGTCAAATGGTATTTCTAGTTCTAGATCCCTGAGGAATCGCCACACTGACTTCCACAATGGTTGAACTAGTTTACAGTCCCACCAACAGTGTAAAAGTGTTCCTATTTCTCCACATCCTCTCCAGCACCTGTTGTTTCCTGATTTTTTAATGATGGCCATTCTAACTGGTGTGAGATGGTATCTCACTGTGGTTTTGATTTGCATTTCTCTGATGGCCAGTGATGATGAGCATTTCTTCATGTGTTTTCTGGCTGCATAAATGTCTTCTTTTGAGAAGTGTCTGTTCATGTCCTTTGCCCACTTTTTGATGGGGTTGTTTGTTTTTTTCTTGTAAATTTGTTTGAGTTCATTGTAGATTCTGGATATTAGCCCTTTGTCAGATGAGTAGGTTGCAAAAATTTTCTCCCATTCTGTAGGTTGCCTGTTCAGTCTGATGGTAGTTTCTTTTGCTGTGCAGAAGCTCTTTAGTTTAATGAGATCCCATTTGTCAATTTTGGCTTTTGTTGCCATTGCTTTTGGTGTTTTAGACATGAAGTCCGTGCCCACGCCTATGGCCTGAATGGTATTGCCTAGGTTTTCTTGTAGGATTTTAATGGTTTTAGGTCTAACATTTAAGTCTTTAATCCATCTTGAATTAATTTTTGTATAAGGTGTAAGGAAGGGATCCAGTTTCAGCTTTCTACATATGGCTAGCCAGTTTTCCCAGCACCATTTATTAAATAGGGAATCCTTTCCCCATTTCTTGTTTTTGTCAGGTTTGTCAAAGATCAAATAGTTGTAGATATGCGGCATCATTTCTGAGGGCTCTGTTCTGTTCCATTGATCTATATCTCTGTTGTGGTACCAGTACCATGCTGTTTTGGTTACTGTAGACTTGTAGTATAGTTTGAAGTCAGGTAGCGTGATGCCTCCAGCTTTGTTCTTTTGGCTTAGGATTGACTTGGCAATGCGGGCTCTTTTTTGGTTCCATATGAACTTTAAAGTAGTTTTTTCCAATTCTGTGAAGAAAGTCATTGGTAACTTGATGGGGATGGCATTGAATCTATAAATTACTTTGGGCAGTATGGCCATTTTCACGATATTGATTCTTCCAACCCATGAGCATGGAATGTTCTTCCATTTGTTTGTATCCTCTTTGATTTCATTGAGCAGTGGTTTGTAGTTCTCCTTGAAGAGGTCCTTCACATCCCTTGTAAGTTGGATTCCTAGGTATTTTATTCTCTTTGAAGCAATTGTGAATGGGAGTTCACTCATGATTTGGCTCTCTGTTTGTCTGTGATTTGTGTACAAGAATGCTTGTGATTTTTGTACATTGATTTTGTATCCTGAGACTTTGCTGAAGTTGCTAATCAGCTTAAGGAGATTTTGGGCTGAGACAATGGGATTTTCTAGATATACAATCATGTCATCTGCAAACAGGGACAGTTTGACTTCCTCTTTTCCTAATTGAATACCCTTTATTTCCTTCTCCTGCCTGATTGCTCTGGCCAGAACTTCCAGCACTATGTTGAATAGGAGCGGTGAGAGAGGGCATCCCTGTCTTGTGCCAGTTTTCAGAGGGAATGCTTCCAGTTTTTGCCCATTCAGTATGATATTGGCTGTGGGTTTGTCGTATATAGCTCTTATTATTTTGAGATACGTCCCATCAATACCTAATTTATTGAGAGTTTTTAGCATGAAGGGTTGTAAATTGTGGCAATAATCAATAGCTTACCAACCAAAAAGAGTCCAGGACCTGATGGATTCACAGCTGAATTCTACCGGAGGTACAAGGAGGAACTGGTACCATTCCTTCTGAAACTATTCCAATCGATAGAAAAAGAGGGAATCCTCCCTAACACATTTTATGAAGCCAGCATCATCCTGATACCAAAGCCAGGCAGAGACACAACCAAAAAAGAGAATTTTAGACCAATATCCTTGATGAACATTGATGCAAAAATCCTCAATAAAATACTGGCAAACCGAATCCAGCAGCACATCAAAAAGCTTATCCACCATGATCAAGTGGGCTTCATCCCTGGGATGCAAGGCTGGTTCAACATACGCAAATCAATAAATGTAATCCAGCATATAAACAGAACCAAAGACAAAAACCACATGATTATCTCAATAGATGCAGAAAAGGCTTTTGACAAAATTCTTTTTTTTTTTTTTTAAGATGAAGGCAAGCTGTCAGGAAAATGAGTCTTTGAAACTGTTACTCACTTGGATTGTTTTAAGGCCAATTAAAAGGAAAATAGCAACACTTACCAGCCTCCATTTCCCAAAGGGACAAGTCATGGTTCTGTGTTGTTTTATGGTGTGCATATGGAGAAACATACACATATTTTAGTTTCTAAGCAATAAATCTGGAAAACATTTTCCAAAGTCCAGTATGCTTACTGTGAATTATGTCAATATTTTAATGAAAATGTGAAAAGTAACTTGAGATTTTAAAATAAGGTTTTTTAAAATTTTATTATTATTATACTTTAAGTTTTAGGGTACATGTGCACAACGTGCAGGTTTGTCACATACGTATACATCTGCCATGTTGGTGTGCTGCACCCATTAACTTGTCAATAGCAGTAGGTATATCTCCTAATGCTATCCCTTCCCCCTCCCCCCACCCCACAACAGTCCCCAGTGTATGATGTTCCCCTTCCTGTGTCCATGTGTTCTCATTGTTCAGTTCCCACCTATGAGTGAGAACATGCAGTGTTTGGTTTTTTGTCCTTGCGATAGTTTGCTGAGAATGATGGTTTCCAGCTTCATACATATCCCTACAAAGGACATGAACTTATCATTTTTATGGCTGGATAGTATTCCATGGTGTATATGTGCCACATTTTCTTAATCCAGTCTATCATTGTTGGACATTTGGCTTGGTTCCAAGTCTTTGCTATTGTGAATAGTGCCGCAATAAACATACGTGTGCATGTGTCTTTATAGCAGCATGATTTATCATCCTTTGGGTATATACCCAGTAATGGGATGGCTGGGTCAAATGGTATTTCTAGTTCTAGATCCCTAAGGAATTGCCACACTGACTTCCACAATTGTTGAACTACTTTACAGTCCCACCAACAGTGTAAAAGTGTTCCCATTTCTCCACATCCTCTCTAGCACCTGTTGTTTCCTGACATTTTAATAATTGCCATTCTAACTGGTGTGAGATGGTATCTCATGGTGGTTTTGATTTGCATTTCTCTGATGACCAGTGATGATGAGCATTTTTTCATGTGTTTTTTGGCCGCATAAATGTCTTCTTTTGAGAAGTGTCTGTTCATATCCTTCACCCACTTTTTGGTGGGGTCATTCGTTTTTTCTTGTACATTTGTTTGAGTTCATTGTAGATTCTGGATATTAGCCCTTTGTCAGATGAGTAGGTTGCAAAAATTTTCTCCCATTCTGTAGGTTGCCTGTTCACTCTGATGGTAGTTTCTTTTGCTGTGCAGAAGCTCTTTAGTTTAATTAGATCCCATTTGTCAATTTTGGCTTTTGTTGCCAATGCTTTTGGTGTTTTAGACATGAAGTCCTTGCCCATGCCTATGTCCTGAATGGTATTGCCTAGGTTTTCTTCTAGGGATTTTATGGTTTTAGGTCTAACATGTAAGTCTTTAATCCATCTTGAATTAATTTTTGTATAAGGTGTAAGGAAGGGATCCAGTTTCAGCTTTCTACATATGGCTAGCCAGTTTTCCCAGCACCATTTATTAAATAGAGAATCCTTTCCCCATTTCTTGTTTTTGTCAGGTTTATCAAAGATCAGATAGTTGTAGATGTGTGGCATTATTTCTGAGGGCTCTGTTCTGTTCCATTGGGCTATATCTCTGTTTTGGTACCAGTACTATGCTGTTTTGGTTACTGTAGGCTTGTCGTATAGTTTGAAGTCAGGAAGCATGATGCCTCCAGCTTTGTTCTTTTGGCTTAGGATTGACTTGGAAATGCGGGCTCTCTTTTTGTTCCATATGAACTTTAAAGTAGTTTTTTCCAATTCTGTGAAGAAAGTCATTGGTAGCTTGACAGGGATGGCATTGAATCTATAAATTACCTTGGGCAGTATGGCCATTTTCACGATATTGATTCTTCCTACCCATGAGCATGGAATGTTCTTCCAATTGTTTGTATCCTCTTTCATTTCATTGAGCAGTGGTTTGTAGTTCTCCTTGAAGAGGTCTTTCACATCCCTTGTAAGTTGGATTCCTAGGTATTTTATTCTCTTTGAAGCAATTGTGAATGGGAGTTCACTCATGATTTGGCTCTCAGTTAGTCTGTGATTGGTGTATAAGAATGCTTGTGACTTTAGCACATTGATTTTGTATCCTGAGACTTTGCTGAAGTTGCTTATCAGCTTAAGGAGAGTTTGAGCTGAGACGATAGGGTTTGCTAGATATACAATCATGTCATCTGCAAACAGGGACAATTTGACTTCCTCTTTTCCTAATTGAATGCCCTTTATTTCCTTCTCCTGCCTGATTGCCCTAGCCAGAACTTCCAACACTATGTTGAATAGGAGTGGTGAGAGAGGGCATTCCCGTCTTGTGCCAATTTTCAAAGAGAATACTTCCAGTTTTTGTCCATTCAGTATGATATTGGCTGTGGGTTTGTCATAGATAGCTCTTATTATTTTGAGATACATCCCATCAATACCTAATTTATTAAGAGTTTTTAGCATGAAGGGTTGTTGAATTTTGTCAAAGGCCTTTTCTGCATCTATTGAGATAATCATGTGGTTTTTGTCTTTGGTTCTGTTTATATGCTGGATTACGTTTATTGATTTTCATATGTTGAACCAGACTTGCATCCCAAGGATGAAACCCACTTGATCATGGTGGATAAGCTTTTTGATGTGCTGCTGGATTCAGTTTGCCAGTATTTTATTGAAGATTTTTGCATCAATGCTCATCAAGGATATTGGTCTAAAATTCTCTTTTTTTGTTGTGTCTCTG